>NC_081851.1:57379854-57707354 GCF_963259705.1 Myotis daubentonii
AAGCATAACCTCCCCAGGTTTGGGACAGCTGAAAGACCATGCACCTTGAGATGGCCCAGGGAAGCTGGAGACATTTCTAAGCCCCACACCTGGGGCAGGCAGGGAGAGGAGGCGTGGCTGGCATACAGTGGAATCACTGTAGCCATAAACCATGAAGTTTGGGATCCAGTAGGCGCTGGCCTGATGCCACTGCAGCTGCAGATAGGCAGGCAGGCGGTCCAAACCAGACACCTCTTCCCCTTGCTACCCCCTCCCTCCACCAAAGCTCAGTTACACTCTCCCTGGGAGCCCACCAGATGCCCCTGGGATCTGCTTGAGAGTGTGTGGCAGCTAGTAGCAAAGGAAAGGCTGCCAGTGCCAGTCGCTTCCCTAGATTGAAGGCACCAGATGCCTCCATCTGGAAGGTAAGTCTGCCACCCAGTGTCTAAGCGGGAGAGGTGCAGGGGCAAGCAGCTTCCCTTGCCCTGCCAGCTGTGCTCAGCCTGTGGCAAATTCTTCGGCCACCCTTGGTGAGGGAAAACCACTGTGCTTTCAGAGTGGATCTGATCTTCTAGAAACAGCTAAAAGTCATTCTAAGCTAAATGGTTACTGGTGGGAAGACAAATAACACAGATTTCCCTCTATGATTTGTAACCATCTTCAAGGCAGGTGACTATTTTGAGAAACAAAGTATTTTTTTTTCAATTAGTGCCTTGAGGGGATTCAAAGTCTCATCATTTTAAAGACAATAATGTATACCATGGAATCCTTCTAACGTACATTTTTAGAAGAATTTAAAATGTATCTCCTCCAAGAAATAAGTGTTGGTGCTGCTTTTTCCATGCAGGCCTGTCTTTTGTAAGAAAGGGAGAATGGCCTGTTGGATTTATTCTGCTTCTGAGTAATGAGTTGTCCATACAGCCTGATGGAGCCCAGTCTCCACTCAATCCTGGAGTCTCAGAGCTGCGTATTAAACCCAGAAACTGGGCCCTGTCTAGGAGGCTGTTTGTCATGAGGCTTTCTGCAGAGACTTCAGGTCTAGGAGGAACACCAGGCAGGAGATCAGCTCTATTCTTATTTCTCAAAGGTGTGGAGTCTAGTGCTCCCACCAGGGTGGCAAAGGGCCTCCCATCTGAGGACTCAGAGGGAGGGGCCAGGTCAGAGCATCAGAGGCTCAGATATTTGGTCCTTTGGGTTCGGGGTTGAATGGCCATTGCTTCCCTAGAGAGGAACAGGAGAGCCAAAGCCTGACTGAGGTGGGAGAGGCTCAAGAGAGCCCTTCCCACACCAGCAAAGCCAGTCCCTGGAGGTCAGGCCTCAGGTGCTCAGCAGCCCTGAGCTTCTTGTGCCCTGAAAAAGGCCTCTCCTAAAACTAAAAAAGAACTCCTTTATTTTGGAGCAAAAGGGAGACACCCCTTCGCCCTCTCTCCTCCCCCGTCTCATAGGATACTTGCTGACTTCAATATTATCTGAGCACAAAGGGTCACTTCAGTTGGAAGAAGTCTGAACTAATCTTTTTAAATATGGAACAAGGCCAGGCCAACCCTCACTTGGCCCCGAGTGCTTGGCAACTCCATTATTCCCTTGATCAACAGTATTCTGGAGCTGGAGGAGTTCCAGCTAATAAACAGAGAAGGAATAAAAGAATTTTTTTAGCCCTGGCCAGATGGCTCACTTAGTTGGAGCATCGTCCCATTACCAAAAGGTCATGGATTCGATCAGGGCACATACCTAGTTTGCTCAATTGATCCTCAGTTGGGGTACATATGGGAGGCAACCAATTGATGTTTCTCTCTCACATTGACGTTTCTCCTCCTCCTCCTCCTTCTTCTTTTCTCTCTCAAATCAATAAACATACTTTCAGGTGAGGATTAAAAAAATAGAAATTTTCAAAAATCACTAATACTCCAAATTAAATAATGGATGTAGGTAATAATCATCAATGGATACTAAAATAATCAGATGAAAGGTTAACAGGGAACTTTGTGGGTTGACACCACTGAAACCTACTGATCAATTTTGGCATCATTAAAAGCGAAACAATCAGACAGTATATGCCTGATGGTAACAGCGACACTATGAAATATTGGTGCCTAAACATACTGATTGACTCTAAGCAAGGCCCTAAAGATAACTACTAGTTTACAGGAAAGACAGAGGGTAGAGGAACACGTTCCCTTACTCCAAGAAAGCAATCAGACAAATACAGAACACAGACAATGCTCAGAACAAATGTTAAATGTATTTTTATTTGCTAAATTTAGCAACCCTACACCCAAGCCAGAAGACTTGAAGCCATCCTGAATTCCTTCCTCTTTTTCCATTTTTTTTTTTTTTTCAGAGAGGAAGGGAGAGGGGGAGGGAGATAGAAACATCAATGATGAGAGAGACTCATTGATTGGTTACCTCCTGCACATCCCCTACTGGGGATGGAGCCTGCAACCCAGGTGTGTGTCCTGACCGGGAATCGAACCCAGGACCTCTTGGTCCATGGGACGACGCTCAATCCACTGAGCCATCACAGCCGGGCTCTTTTTCCATTTTTGATTGCCTTCCAGGTCTTGCTGATTCTTTTCTATATTTCTCATTCTGTTCTCCCTTCTCCATCTCCATGTGACTTTCCTACTTCGAGCCATTGCCCCCTCTCTCTTAAAAGCTCCTTTAATTGGCTTCCACTCGGCCTTCCTGTTTCCAGCCTCATCCCTTTTAATTCATGCACAACAGGTAAACTGGTCTTTCTAAAAGGCAAACCTGACCACAGCACTCCTCTGCTTATAATCCTTCCCTGGCTCCCCATGGCTTTCAGGATAAATTTGAGACTGATTTTAGTTGATAAAGCCCTCCGTCATTTGATTTCTCTCTCTCTATATATATATATAGTCCCATTCCTTTCAGCCTCTAACCCAAGGACCATTTGGGTATTTAGAACATCATTCTCAGGCTATACAACATTATCTCAACTTAAAAATTGGCCTGCTATATTCGGTCAAACGTTTAATTAACTCACTCTATAATTAACTCACCCTAATGCTTTGGCAGGGCCAGACCAAATGATTTTGCCGGCCTTATGGGGCCTGTGGCTGAATGTTCCCCTCCCCTGCTCTAACGCATCACACATGCACCAGCCACATCAAGCTCTGGGAGCCCAAAAGAGTATCACACCATCCCTCTTGATGGTGTCTCTCTATTCTTATTAATACCACCATCCCACACACATCCTACTCTTCTCCTTTGCCTGGCTAAATCCTACTCATTCTATTAAAAAAAAAAAACAGTTTAAAGGTCACTTCCTCCAAGAAGTCTTAACTTATTGTTTTAAGCACATATTTTTGCTCCTTGACACACTGTATTGTAATAGTTGACTTATCTGTGTGTTTCCCCAACTACATCATTTTAAGATCCTTCAGAGCAAGGACTGTGTGTTATCTATATAAAGTCAGCAACTGATAGAGTAATCAGCACTAGTAAACCATTAATAAATGTTTATTAGATGAATGATGGTTCTTCAGTATAAAATGTTCCTACTCTCATCTCTGGTTTATCCAGCTGTCTTAGTTGGACACTCCCCTCCATTTTCAGATGTGGACCTTCCTGCCTGTTGTATCTTTATCCTCACTGAAACTCTGGGCTTTGATTTCCGTGGCTCAACCATGATGAAAAAGCTTATTGTCCACTCCATTACGCTACTACTGAATGGATGTGGAATAAAGAAATGACACCTTACCAAGTGAGGCCCTAGTCAGTTCCCCACCCAAGGTGAGTTTCAGATCATGATACCAGCTGACATCAGGCAGCTGTTAGATGAGAGATTTTCGCCTGCTGTCCCAACCCCCATGATTTGCCCCCAGCCCTCCCTCATCCCCTGGGGAACAACTTCTCTTTTTGTTTTGGGCCACAGCAGTGTTTAGCAGGAGCAGACACTATGCCTTGTTTGAGCTGTGATCTAACACCAGCTGACAGGTGGGTTTCGGGGGTGTCCCTGGGGCCATGGCCTGTTTAGTGGATGTACCACTCTAAACTCAATTACAGGAGACTTTCACGCTCCATAGGCAATTCCAGGCCCTTTTTTGATAAAACTCTGGTGAGTAAATAAGTCATGATGGTGAGAGGGGCTACCATTTAATATTCATTGAAGTACACATGTTTGGAAATTGGAAGCAGAGTTTAATCCATTTTCATATTTATATCAACATAAAGCTTTAAAAAGGATCCCTCTTTTTCTCCAGCATTCTTGTCAAGTTCTCCTTTGGAAAGCTAAAGGTAAACCAGACATACATTTTAAAATTAAAAATATCTAAAATTATAATTAAGTGTGAGTTTGAGATGTTAATTTTCAACTCAGAACCAATTCTTGCATTTCCTTTGAACTCCTGGGACAGGTAGGTAACAGATAAGCCATTGCTATTTCTGATGGCTAGATTTTTGGATTTAACTGTGTAATAAGAGCTCAGTGAAATGAAAAAATTCAGAAGATTCTGGTCTCAGTCCCAAGATATTACAATTTAGGGGAATGTTTAATAGCCATCCCAAGTAAATGCAAAAGCACCCCTTTTTAAATAAAGGTAAAATTCACAAAATAGAAGTGTTCATGCTCACCAATAAATTATAGGACTGTTCATTGAGGGAGGGCTGAAATATGAGGAGAAAGAGTTAACACAGTGAAGGGTGTAGAGCACTGTTGTGTTGAACCCTCCACTCCACTTTTTTTTTTTTTTTTATGGGGATGAATGTTTAAATATGGTGCTATGATTGAAGGCATTTCTTTTAATAATGCAACACACGGCTTCCTGGGGGGACAGCAGTTGATTTGGAAACTGAATATGGTGCACTCTAAATTCTCCTCCCCGAGGAAGGCTGATAACCAAGTGCCATGAGCTAGCATGGGGACTCAATCTGTCAAATCAACTTCCTGGAAAAGCCCCATGCGGAATCTTCTCTAGTCTCCGGGAGCTAATGTGAGCAGACACTTGTGACATTAGACAGTGTAGCAGGCCTGGCATGACGGCAAAGTTCACCACCCACCGACAAGGTGGTCTTTAGATAAAGAAATCAGTGCAAATTTGTTAATGTAACAACTTGGACAAATATGCTTTAAAAAAACAGCTGCTCTATGGGGAGAAAGGATCAAAAGAAAAAGAAGGCAATAACAGGACTTGGAAGCTTTCTTTGGGCTTTCTGTACCTTTGAGGCATTGCCTTTTCTACTGGTCCTTCTTCAAGGCTGGGGTATCTTCAGTTGAGTAAGTGAGTCCCAAACTTTGCCACTCCATAAGCCACTGCTCCACCTAAAACTGAAAAAGGAAAGTAAAGGGGGGAAAAAGCAGTGAAGAGGGAAAAAATTCTGTACCTTTGCCTTACTGGGATAAATAACATCTTTCCTATTTCAGATGGGTGATCAATCGACTTTCTAAGTGAGAACTGTTATCTATCTGATGTTGGTGCATTAGTCTTGGAGGAAAATTGAAGTGATTATTACCTCTGTGTCTGACACAAAATATAAGTATATGTCTATAAGTGAATCAAATATTTTAAGAATTAAACAGCATTCTAGGGGAAAATATAGTTATTAATATCAGATAGACAACTCTGATTGTGTTGAGTGTCTGACTTAGGGAGGTGGTTTTGCCAGTTATTTCCCCTCGGTGGGGTGAATTTAATAAAAATGGAAATTTGCTATAGCATGCTTATTGCATATTTAATTTAGAAAATAATCTGATACTTCTTTGAGTAGGACATGCTGAATCAGCTTCCATGGCAGCTGTGAGAGCACGGGTTCTGGATAGAGACACCTGAATTCAGGTCCTGGTTCTGCCACTCACTAGTTTGTGATTTGGGGAAAATTGTTTAGGAAAAACATTTACCTCATAAGATTATTCTGAAAACACTTTTATCATAGGAGTATTATAACATAAGTTAATACATGGGAAGTTCTGAGGTCAGTGTCTGTGATATACTAAGTGCTTCAGAAATTTGGCCACAGTTATTATTTAAATGAACCTAAATGGGTTCCCAGAGTTTTTTACTGATTTTAACCAAAAAAAAAAAAAAAGGGTTCTGTGGTCAAAAAAGCTTACAAATCAGGTTTAACATAATCAACCTTTTTAAAATATAATATTTTCTATATTAAATGTGTATTATGAATATCCAAGGGAGAATTTAGTTTCAAATATTTGACCATATAAACCTTTTTCATAGCTGATGTTGTTCCCTATGGGAAAAAACAACAATATCCTAACCTCTGGTTCAGAAGTTAAGGAATTTTTGAGTCATGGGGCCTGAATCACCAGGACAGTAATTTAAAGCATGGTAATCGGTTATCCTATCGGCCTCATAGGTCTGAAAACACTCCCTTTTTAGAACAACATTTTGTAAAGTGGGATTGGTAGGAGACAGAATATGTACCGTTAAAACACAGACATTGGAGTTGGACAGACCGGGGTTTCAATTTCCCAAACAAGCTATTTAATATCTCTAAGCCACAGTGTCCTCAGCTATTGAAAGGACAGTAATAGTGATATTTACCTCCTAGGCTTGCTCTATGAATTAAATCAGGTAATGCCTGGCTTTTAGCTATTAATGATGTATTTATTCCAACAGTGGGGCTAATGTTTGTCAACAAATAATGAATTAGTTATTCTATTCTCAACTAACTACTGTACTCATTCAGAGCCCTTGGTGCCTCTAAGGTTGCAGTAAAAACACACACAAAAAAACCCCCCACTGGAATGGGAATAAGCATCTGTGGGTTTTAAAGCACCCTTTGTGCTTGATTAAGTAGTTAATGAACATATATGACATGTTTACCAAGATTACCACAACCCTCTGTGCTTAGTTTTCTCTTCTGTGAAAAACAACCATAACAGCAACACACCTTGTCTACTTGTAACAGAGTTACTGTGAGAAACAGAAATGCTTACATACATATGATTTTCTTAAACTATAAAGGCCTATAGCTTTTTCAGAAATAATTTATTACATGTTTACTATAGTCTAGGCACTGTGGTAGGTCTTACATGTGATACCTCATTTTAATCCTTACTATGAGGTGGTATTTTTATACCTACTTTAGAGATGAGGAAACTGAGGCTCAGGGAGGCTAAGTACTACTAATTTTTCCCAAGCTCACCTGGCTTATAGAGCCAAGAATCAACTCCAGATCTGTCTGACTTGAAAGTGCTTAGAACCATTGTGCTTTAAAAAATAATAACGTTGCTCGGCCGGCGTGGCTCAGTGGTTGAACGTCGATCTATGAACCAGGAGGCCATGGTTCGATTCCCGGTCTGGTCACTTGCCTGGGTTGGAGGCTCGATCCCCAGTGTGGGGCATGCAGGAGGCACTGATCAATGCTATTGCCTTATCATTAATGTTTCTATCTTTCTCTCCCTCTCCTTTCCTCTCTGAAAATAATAATAACATTAAAACACATTTTAAGTTAGAGATTAGTATTGGCCACATACAATTCATCTCTCTGGCAGTTCTACAGACACCTTTTTGATGTTGTAAAACTCCTTAACTTGGACAATAGCCACTCAATGAGTGAAGATGAAGCATTGGGTAGGAAATAGAGTGGTCAATACAGAATCCAGTGTCTTAATTGGATGATTATTTATAGACACTGGCTAATTTGATTAACTTTCCCTGTGACTTAGGTATATTTGCCATAATTATTACAATGACTAGCATGTTTGAGGTCACAAGCTCCAGAAAGTCCAGTCACCTGTGTTAAGTGATCTCTACCTCCTGAGAGTTTCTGGATGACAAATTGACATGCATGGCAAGTAGTTTCATGAACTGCAATAGAGCAAGGTCTGTCAGAGAAGGAAAATCTGTATTAATCATATGCTATAAAACACTTTTTGTTAGTTACATATATTCCTTTACTTTCATTTCCTAAGAATAGCTCAGCTGTCAAAGCATTTCCATGATTTCCATAGATTCGTCAAATACTGTGCGATCGAATTATTGCTCTGAGAGAAGCTACAATTAAAACACATTAATCATTGTAACAAAGGATCCTTATTGAAGCTGACAAAGATGGTGAAATCTGATGAATAATTGGTCTGGTTAATCTTTTAAAAAAGTGAATTAAACTGCTAACAAGTTAAATCACTGTGATTTTCAAAATAAGCCTCCAGGGTGAGCAGAGAATGGGAATATTATCATCATTTAAAAAAAGATATTTGCTTTCTTCTTCTCACCTCTCGACTTGCACTGGAGGCCCAGGGTTAGAATTAGGGGGACCCTGAGGACCAGCTGGCAGAATGAGGTTGGTCCAAGTGTAAGGGCATGTTCTTCACTTTCCTCTTCAATGATTCCTCAATATTTCTAAGAGAGGCATACAGTGGATAGAAGAAGATCCAGAACTAATATGGCACCCACTTACCAGCCATTCTCAATGACTTCAAGTGGACCCATCATGTGGTTCTGATTTCATCCCCACTCTAAGCCAACAAACCATGACAATGAGGTCACTCTGGTATAATTGCCCCTTATGCCCTTTTTCCAGTCAGATCACTTATCCTTCCAGATACCTCTCCTATTTGCATTTCAATTACTGTGGAAAATATACTATGCTCTGAAATAAACTGAGATGGGCAAATATGAACTGGTAATCCATTGCAAATGGACGGAAGAGGACTTTTGAGCTAAAGTCTTGACTCGGGCTAGGCCTCCACAATTTTTGGGAGTTTTAGTGGATGCTGTGATGAATGGTCCAGACCCTCTTCAGGAAGAAAGGGGTTATTCCCCCAGCTGCTGGGAGTGATGATAGATTTGGCCCTCAGCTGTTAGCCTTGAGTAAAGAAAACTGAACACACTCTTCAAGGTCATACATACTTCTTTATAGGGGTAGCTGATGTCCAATTATGGGGCTGTAAAGACTGGCCTGTTGCCACAGTTCCCTGTGGGGTTGGCAATACTGTCTTTGTTGGGATTACAATACTGCTCACTTTCTCCCTTGGGGTCTTGACCAAGAAAAATCTGTTAAGAGGATAGGTAATACCCACAAAAATTAATTTTCCCTGGGATCTCCCGTCACGCTGCAATTAAGTCACTTTAAACTCTTTAATCTCTTGGTGATGCTATTGCCTAGGTCATTGTGAGAAAAAGCCAAATTTATAATGCTCTTGCTATGAATCAGATCCCTATCTCTATCTTAGGTTTCAACCTAGAAAATCTTAACAAAACTATAAAGTATCAAAGAAAAGAAACAGAATAAAGTGGGCCTCAGAGAAAAGCAAAGTGGAATTGGCTCAGGATAAAGAAGTTGTATTAACTCCCTTCCAATGCAAAAAGTCTATTGTGTTGAAACTGTTCAACTCTTCTTTGACTTCCTATTGGAACAAACAAGATTGAAGAAGGGAAGATTTTGGCTAGAAGATGTACTGCAGATGCTTTTTATAGGTTCTAAATCACTTTACACATTTCTTTCCATCCTTTTCTTTTTTTCTTAGGTAAACAATACTATTCTACCCTAGCTCTGGCCCCTGAGATGCCATTTAGGCCCGACATCAAGCTAAGCCTGATTAAGAAGTATGCAGATGAAAATTAATAAATAAATAAATAATCCAAAATACACTCATAAAATTAGGCCAACCAGCCTCTTCAGTTTTTGTGTTTTTTTTTTTTTAATCTTTTTGTATCTTTGGCCTCCTAAGGGGCAAGCAAGGGGCCTCAGACTAGGGATAATTGGCTGGTCTTAAGGTGCTCTTAAGGTTGTCAATATCATGGACAACCAAGTTCCATGTCTTAGTACTCAGAAAAAGTAGAATTCAGAAGAGCAAAAGTGCTACTTTAAGATACTCCCATTTAAAAAAAAAAAAAAAAAAAAGATACTCCCATTTTCTTCTTCCAGATTCCTCAATATTTGTAGAAAGAATTCGTTTTAGTTTTTTGAAAGCATTGTTTTCTGTGTACATGTATGTGTGTGCATGTGAACATTAATGTAGGTAGGTGTTTCCCAGCATCTAGAAGGGTTCAGGAATCTGGAGGAGGCGCTGCGGTGTAAATTAATAAATAGACTAGAAATATAAATTTGTAATCCATGGGGGAGCCAGAGGGAGCTTAGCTATAGGAACCAAGTTCTTCTGAATCTCCGGACCCCTCGCTCTTTATTAACACAAATTGTCCTAAGGCAGGGTAGATATACATATCAAAGGTTAAGGTTTGGTATACAGTAGGCATTGTTAGTTTTGGGGGAACTGCCTTTGGCTGGCTGTTCAGGTGTTTGGCCAGCAGGAGGCAATAACATGTAGATTAAAATACCCTCAGCTGTCTGGCAACAGGCAATAATATATGCAAATCTTTCGGTGTGGGGAAATGCCTTCAAGCTATTCCAGTAGGTAATAACATGTATTCAGCCCTGCTGAATATAGAATCCTCAAGGTTCCATCAACCTTTTGATGAAACTTCTTACATTTATGACATGGTGGAATTAGCCTCCGGCAGAACATACGCACACATCTGTACACCAAATCTCTAAATAGCGTGTATATGGGGCTTTCCCCTTCCTAGTGGGAGTTGAAAGAAAGGGAATCTTGATAGAAATGGTAGAAATATTAGTCTTTGAAATTCACCATAAGATTCAATCCACTGGTTTGGTGTGGCAGATATACTACATCAAGTCATAACTTCTCTGCTGGGAGATGCAGCATGTTGCCATGGCATCGCTGTCCATGGTGCTGACATTACTGAGCTAAGTAGGCATGGATGTTTCTCTTAATCCTGAGACACTGCTGAATTGAAATGAAGGTCCTTGTGAGTGCTTATGTCAAAATGCTCATAGTTGTACACTTTTTCTTTTCTTTCTTTTTTTTTTTTTTGGCTATCAATACCTTTTAAGTGTTCACACTTTGTTTTATTCTTGAAGATTCATAGCAAAAATACATGGAACTTAATATGAGTTTTGATACATTGGGCAATTACAAAAATCTAAACAAGACAAGTCCATAAAATATGTTCCTCCTTGTGGGGACAGAACCTTCCATTCCACTAAGCAGAGAGAACCACAACTGATTATTGTTCTAATTTGGAGATTGACAGACTTGGAGACAAAATATATTTTTTTACAAAAAAAAACACACAAATAAAACTCAACACAGTCAACTGCCTCAACTCCCCTCTCCTTTCTACATTTTCTTATTTACATCATATAACCAGAATGGACAAAGGCATAAGGCAGAGATATGTGGGACAGGGTTAGGTACACTGCGACTGAATGCCAGACAGACACATGAGTTTCCTGAGGTGATTGAGAAATGTACTTTGAATCAACCACTCAGTGTTGTAGCTGAGAAATACAAACAGGGGGGAAAGAATTAAAAAGAAGCTACAGGAACTGCTGGTAGGAGGCCTGATGTCCACGGCAAATGTTTAAAATCCAACTTATATAGTGAGAGGATGGCCTGAATATATGGTCAGTACATTTACATAGAAATCTGTAACTATGAAGTTAGTACCTCTTTGTAATAACACAAGCTGGAATGCTAACAACACATAAACACTTCTGCTAAAAGCCCACTGAGTCAAATCATGCCTTCCAAGCAAGAAGGAAACTTATTTGCATTCTCAAGACATGACTTGCTTTGGGACAAAAATTGAGTACTAAATTTACTAACACTTTTTATCTCTCGTATCATTAACACCTTCTTGTTATATTTGTCTGACTCCTTAGTGGCTGCCAGTCCTCCTGAACCCCCTCCAATGATGATGAGGTCATAGTCGCAGGCCTTAGAAAGATTCTCAGAGCCACTAATTTTTAGTAGCTTTTGAAGTCTGCCCTCCTGATCCACCTTCAGGTTTGGAACATGGTTGCCTATCTTTGTCTGTTTCACAAAAACAAGGAGTATGGTTTCCGAGGTCAGTTCTAACAATGCTCCCTTGAGGCCCAGCCCATCCTATGAATAGGAGCTCTAGGATATCAGGCTCTTCTTCAGGCGTCCCACCACTTATGCTCTGATGCAATACAGAACTGAACTGTATTATTTTTCCATCTGAAGAGTAACTTTAATTTTTACTATATTGCAGAACTAAATTATGATTTAAATATCCCTTGTGTGTAGAGAATTCACATATACTGAAGAGTTCTATCATGTTTCAGTTAATTACAAAATTTCCTCCTCTGGAAGCCACATCAGCCATCCACTCTTCCCCATATCTCTCCACTTATAACTCTATCTGGCTTTGAAAACATTCTACAATTTTATCATAATACCCACATAGCTCTATCTTCTTGTTGTAATGTACCCCGTGAAATCACACAAGGATGCCTCAAGAAGTCGAATTAAAGAGTCACATTTATTGCAAATCCGGGACTATGAGGGGGCATTTCGCTCTCCCAGATCTCATAGTGCCCGCCCCAGCCCCAACACCAGATTTATATCGGCAAAGTTCACAAAGGTATTGATTATATCCCAAGGTTTGGAATGAGGAACCTGGTTTGCAAAAAAGCAGTTTACAGAAGCAGAAGCAGTTTTACTTAAGCATGTTATCTAAATCATAGTTTTGGGTCTCCAGATCACTGAATTGACAGAAACACATTATCTAGAGCTCTCGGGTCTTGGGACCACCGAGTCAACAGGGACATGTTATCTGGAGCCCTTTGACCTTGGGATAATTGTGCTGTCCTTCCCAGGTACAGAAGAATGTGCTTCGATAACCAGTATGATCACAACCAATGGGATATTCACATTACAATCAATAGGGTATTCAGTCGAATGGGATAATTTATATAATTCAGAAAATCAAAATAACTTTCCTATTATTTTAGCAAGCATATAAGTACAGAAACCAAACAGCAGGGTTAGAGTTAAACTACAGTTTCTACCTGAGATGATTGCTACCATACTTCATTCTACTTTCAGCACACATTCTTAGCAGCAGTGAGAGCAATTGCCTTTTCAACCCTCACATGCCACTGTCATTGCCCTTTATTTCTTAGCTCATTCTGGTTTCCAGACTGCAATCCCCCTCACCTGCTAGGTTTTCCTTTTCGCTCATAAAAAATCCCACCCAGATTCCAAGGCCCAGCTCCTACTCTGCTTCCTCCATGAAACTTTCCTTGATAATCCAATTTAGTTTTCCCTCTCCTCTAAATTTTTTCAGGATTTATTATTTGGCATTTCACCTTAGACCATAGCACATTTGAAAGGGAATTTCAACTTTAATTCTGTGCCAATGTTGTACAATGTAAAGGGCCTGTGTTTTTAGTATTAGACAGTTCTCGATTTCAATTCTAGCTCCTCCATTTTGTAGTTTAAGTAAGGTTCGTAACTTTTTTGGAGCCTCATTTCTTCCCTAAGAAAAAATTATATTAACACAATAAGCGCCAAGCCTGTTTTGTCTTCCCTTCTGTTTAGCCCATGATATCCGATTTCACCGATATGCTGGCAGCATCAGTGACGGACCAGTCCGGACGGAAAGTATAGTGTCAGTCACCGGTGACTGACATGGTGCTTAACGTGTTAACCTATATAGTATGAAATTATATATGCAGTATACATTACTTGGCACACGATAGGCTCTCAATAAGTTTTTGTTCTCTTCTCTTCCCTGCTGTAGCCTCCATTTCATATAGCACAATGTTGAACACATGGTAAATGTGGTTTTACTGAAATGCATACAAAATTCAGCCTGTCTACTCAACCTTGCTATGTGATCCATCTGCAAAAAACAGGCCATATCTGATCAAGCACATTCTGGGCAGGGAAGTGTCCACAAAATCTGAGAGCAAACATAAGAGAGACCATTTGGAGATGTTGGCTCTTGAAATGAGTTATCCTGATGGTTAATTTTATGTGTCAACTTGAATAGGCTAAGGCAGTGGTCGGCAAACTGCGGCTCACGAGCCACATGCGGCTCTTTGGCCCCTTGAGTGTGGCTCTTCCACAAAATACCACGTGCGGGTGCACACGTACAATGCGATTGAAACTTCGTGGCCCATGCGCAGAAGTCGGTTTTCGGGACAGGAGATAGATGAAACAAGTATACAAAACGAGTGTGGATGGGAGAGTTGAAAGAGGTCGACCTCAGCGAATGTACCTCAATAAGACTGAGGACGTTTTTAGCAAAGGCCAGCTTAGGAGTGCCCTAATTAAGTTAATAACAATGTACCTACCTATATAGTTTAAGTTTAAAAAATTTGGCTCTCAAAAGAAATTTCAATGGTTGTACTGTTGATATTTGGCTCTGTTGACTAACGAGTTTGCAGACCACTGGGCTAAGGGATGTCCAGATAGCTGGTAAAACATTATTTCTGGGTGTATCTGTGAGGATGTTTCCTGAAGAGATTAACATTTGAATAGGTAAACTAAGTAAAGAAGATCAAGCTCACTAATATGGGCATCATCCAATCTACTGAGGATCTGAATAGAACAAAAAGGTGGAGGAAGGCTGAATTTCCTCTCTACTTAAGCTGGCACATCCATCTTCTCCTGCCTTTGGATATCATGGAGCTCCTGGGCCCCAAGCCTTTGGATTCAGACCAGGGCTTACACTATTAACCTCCCACCCCCACCCCCATTCTTGGGTCTTTGGACTTGAATTACTAGTAGGTTGGATCCTACAGTTCTCAATTCTTCAGATTTGGACTAAATTACACCATCAGTTTTCCTGGTTCTCCAACTTGTAGACAGCAGTTTGTTGGACTTCTTGGCCTCCACAGCCACACGAATCAATTCCTATAATAAATCTCCTCATCTGTCTGTCTGTCTGTCTATATTTGGTTCTGATTCTCCGGAAAACCCTAACTAATACAGTCATGTTCTCAGTCAAGGTCTGATGAATGAGTACAAATACTCTGACAAAGAACACAATTGGATGTGGAAATCTGATTCCTGAACAACCTGTGCCCAAAACTCTTTAAAATTCAAAGCAGTGTTAGAGAAATTTCCTTTCTCTGCAGCATGCCAAATTTTGACATTTTTCCTCCTGACATTTTTTTATTTCTATTACCAGAAAGGGCAGGATTTATTCTAAAAAAAGAGAAGAAAAAGAAGGTAACAGAACATCAGTTTTAAGTGTTATTTTTGTTCTTGAAAAGACTTCCCATAGACTTAAAAAGAAAGCTTTTTTTTTTTTTTCCTTCCGAGATTTATTTTGATAGAATTATCCAAGCCTTGTCAGGGAGAACAAAATTTTGTGAGCCTACTATATGAGTAAATGCCAAATTACATGCTGTAAGTGTTTTGTTTTATTATCTCTGGGTCCAGTCAAAGAAGAGAAAAGAGTTTGAATCCAGAACTATTAGCATTTGGAGACAAAAGAGAGCCTTCACTGCAGCCATGTCTCAGGGCTTGCTTCCCAGCCCCATAGGCTCCATCACTCAGGTGAAAGGATGTTGTACCCAACCTCCCCACGACTGTATTCCCCCCACACCCGACCCCCCCCCCCCCACAGGCACACTTCTCTTCTGGAGATTCAAGAAGTTTACTAACAGGATCAATTTTCTTAGCAATCTCTTTCAAAACCTTTAAGCCAGCTTTATAAGGAGCACTCGGACACCAGTGCTTCCTTCTCTCTCTCTCTCTCTCTCTCTCTCTCTCTCTCTCTCTCTCTCTCTCTCTCTCTCCCTCTCCCTGTCTCTGTCTCTCTCCATAAAAAGTAACATTTTATTAAGGGCATTATGTCTGCACTGGCCTATCCTGGTCACAAAGAAGTAGCATAATGCAGTGGAAAGAGATTAGACTTTAATACCAGACATACCTAAATGTGAATCCAAGCTTTATTACTCCAGCTCTGCTACGTTGGGCAGATTACCTAACCCCTCTGATCCCCAGTTTCTTTATTTGTAAAAAGGAGACAGTAAGATCTATATTGAGGGAGTCATGGTTAGGATGAAACATATATGTAAAATGCCTAATGTATTGACTTGCCAGCAGTAGCAGCTCAATAAATGATATGCTGTTATTATAAGTGAAACCTGGGACTATGACATCTGAGAGACAAACTTTAGGTGTTAGAGACACCACAGGACGGCCACTATGTGTGGAAAGAGGTAGTAAGAGGGAGCAAGTAGGTGAGGCTAAAGAAATAAGCAGGGGCTTGCTTCATCACATAGGATCTCATGCAAACACAGTAAGGACTTTGAATTTTTGTTCTGAGTGTGATGGAAAAGGTGTAAGAGTTTTGACTAGGGGAATAAAATGATTAGATTTATGCATTAAAAATATGACTTTGGTTGCTGTGTGGAAAACAGACTGTACATGAGCAGTTGGGAGGACATTCTAGTCATCCAGATGAGAGCTGACCATGGTAGGAGGTGACGTTGCAGGTGGCTAGAAGTGTGAAGTGCTGTATGTCTTGATGGTGGAGTTGACAGGGCTTGCTGATGGACTGGATGCATCATGTGAGAGAGAAAGGAGAAATAAATATGATCTTTGGGTTCTTGCTCTGAGGAATTCAGAGAATAGAAGAGTCATTACTGAGAAGGAAGACTGTGAGAGAAGCAGTTTGGATCAGAGCTATCTATTAAATATCCAAGTGGGAACTGGAGATGGGACCTCAGAGCAGAAGTGAGGTAGGAATTTGGGTGTCATCATTATAGAAATGGTGTATATGGGGGGGGGGGATAAGGACACATTTGTAATACCTTAACTAATAAAGAATTTTTTTTAAAAAAAGAAATTATAAAAAAAGAAATGGTGTATAAAAAAAACCTTAAGAGTAGAGGAGTTTGCCAAAGCAGATAGAGAAGAAACCCAAGGACTGCAATGTTTAAAGGTTGGAAAAAGGAGAAAATCCAGTAAAATAGACTTAGGAGGAATATTCACCTCTGGATTTGGCAACATAAAGGTATTGGTAAATGGAATGGTGGGGACAAAAGTCTGATTTGAGTAAGTTCAAAAGTAAACAAAAACTGATGAAGCAGAGGAAAAAAACCAGTATAGACAATTCTTTTCAGGAATTTTATTGTACAGGAAAAGGGGGGGGGGGTGTTCTGGAGGGAGAAGTAGAACCTAGAGGGTTTTTTGTTTGTTTTTTAAGATGAAATGCATAGTGTTGGGAATCATTTAGAAGAGAGGGGAACTTAAGGGTGCAGGAGAAAGAAGAGAGAATTTCAGGAGTGAAGTCCTTAAAAACAGATAAAGGGAGATGAGATCTGAAAGAAGTGGGAAGATTGGCCTTAGACACAAGAGGAAAGAAGGCCCAGTTTATGGGCCCAGATGCAGGAAGCTGACAGAATAACTGTCTTGCATATTCCAGAACAGGGCCTGGACGTGAGCACATCACTGGCATTCTATTAGTATGAGATTTCACAGCACAACATGGGGAAAGTTAATTTTATTTTTCCCCTGGTTCCCTCCCACCAAACCCTCCTGCAGTCTTTGTGGCTTTCTAACCAGACTCCAGCATGGACACTGCATGCTAATGAGACAACACTTGGTCCAATCCCAGGCACTTGTTTCTGAATAATTAATCTGGCATTTTACCAGCACCTACAAGCCATGGTTTTTCTGATGATTAAATAAAGGCCAAGGCTCTTAACAACTGTCAACTAGCTGTTTGGTATGGTTTGGCTCCATATCATATGAACACACTGGGAAGTCTGGTCTCCCCTCCCCCTTTGGCCCGCCACCAAACCATAGGTCAGAAAGCAGGGGGTTCAGCTTAGTCATTCCAAGAAGATGAAGGAAGATAGGATGTCCTGATGATTCAGACCCTTCACACCCGTTTCAAGCATCACCTGAAGCCCCTAGCTTTCCTGAGTCCCTTCCAACCATTCAAGTGCCTTGTTTTTGTAGTTTTCTGGCAATTCTCACATCTTCCTTTTCTCCCTCCCCTAGTCTCATATTTCTTCTGTACGTGATAACACCAGCGTAAGTCCCCCAGACTGCATGACTCAAGCCCTAAATTAAAAATAAAAGCCTCTTTCTACTGAGAATTACACACACACACACACACACACACACACACACACACACACACACACACGTTGCTCTCAGCCCAGATTTGAAAATGCCAAACAGAAGCACCACCTTTTAAACAAACTTGGAGACTTTCTTTAAAGATAGCTGAAAGATGGAACTGAGGATTAGTTGGCAACCAGTTTTGAGAAGTCCTGCTGGCAATGCAGAGCTTCCTGAATTCACAAGGGCCTTAGAGGCACTGACATGGCAGAGATTGTTGTGGCAGAAGCAACTGGAAAATGTCCTGAGACTGAAACACAGACAGATTAACATCACCCGGGTGGACACTAATGACTTGCACTTTGAAATGCCAGAGGCTCATACTGCCAGTTAAAACAAGGAAAAAACACATTTCTAGTCTCCAAAGACCTTAGATCTTTCCAGACTCTGCAGGCAAATGCAGTCGTCATGAATTTCAGCAGCTGGGCAGCCCTTTTGTGCCTTCGGGGGAATCATTGCCAGAGTTTCTGTGGGCAGTATAGTCAGTAAAGCTGAATCAGACAATCACTGAAAACCTCCCAGAGGTTGTTAGTAATGATTCAACTTATAATTCAATGCAATCAAGCCTACAGCATTTCCAAACACCAACCTTATTTTAGCAGTACTTGGAAAACCGCTCTTTCCTCTGAACATTTACAAGCTCAACAAATGGGTTTCCAAACAAATCTTATGATTTACCATGGACAGATAATTAGAATGTTTTTTCAACCACTGGTGTCTGGATAAAGTAATTTTGTCCCAGCATGGACATTTCTAGGAAATAAACAAAAGTCAAAGAGGACAGGCTTGTTGGAAGCTTTCTCAAAAGGAAAATCTTCCAAGAACTGCTGCTCTCAGCTACAAGAAGGAAATGTTCCCACAATGATTTGATTAGCAAAATAAACATGGGCTTTGAGTAGTGCAGAGCATCAAAAGGATATCTGATGTGACCGAAGGGAGGAATATCTGGTTAAACATCTGAAACTGCAAAGGGGTAGGAACTGATAAAATGTAATGACAACCTCATTAATTCAGTCCTTAAATGAATCTAAAATTCCAAGATCAATTTTGCACTTTTCAATTTGGTCAACAAATAACTTAATGGTGCACTGCACCAGGTTCTACACAGAACCGAGTTCTCAGTCAATTTCTGATACAGTTGAGAAGGCAGGACTAACAGAATGAAAGGGGATATAATTAAATGCCAAATTGTGTAATTCTTGTTTTAAGCTGAGTATAAGAAGTTCAGAAATGAGAGAAATCAGTGTTGGCTGAGATGGAAGAGCTCCTGAGAGGCAGAATAGCCCCTAAATGAACCCAATATGTCTTCTACTTGGCCTGCCTGCAATTGACACCTATAATATTGTGCCCTTGTATCAAGACCGTTATTTAAAACAGTACAAGGTACTGCATGGGAGAACATATTTGCCAATGATATTTCAGATAAGGGTTTAATCTCCAAAATTTACAGAGAACTCATACAACTTAACAAAAGGAAGATAAACAACCTAATCAAAAAATGGGTAAAGGACATAAATAGACACTTTTCGAAAGAGGACATACAGAAGGCTGAGAGACATGAAAACATGCTCAAAGTCACTAATCATCTGAGAGATGCAAATCAAAACAACAATGAGGTACCATCTCACACCTGTCAGAATGGCTATCATCAACAAATCCACAAACGACAAGTGCTGGGGAGGATGTGGAGAAAAAGGAACTCTCGTGCACTGCTGGTGGGAATGCAGACTGGTGCAGCCACTATGGAAGACAGTACGGAGTTTCCTCAAAAAACTAAAAATGGAACTCCCATTTGACCAAGTAATCACACTTCTAGGACTATATCTGAAGAAACCAGAAACACCAATCAGAAAGGATATATGCACCCCTATGTTGAAAGCAGCACAATTCACCATAGCTAAGATTTGGAAACAACCTAAGTGCCCATCAGCAGATGAGGGGATTAAAAAACTATGGTACATCTACACAATGGAATACTACGATGCTATAAAAAAAGAAGGAACTTTACCATTTGCAACAGCATAAATGGAACTGAAGAGCATTATGTTAAGCGAAATAAGCCAGTCGGAGAAAGATAAGTATCACATGATCTCACTCATATGTGGGATATAATGATCAACATAATTTGATAAACAAGAATAGATCCAGAGACAAATGGCAGGGGAGGAGGGTGGTTAGAGAGCAACCAAAGGACTTGTAAGCATGCATATTAGCATAACCAATGGACACAGACACTGGGGCAGTGGGGGCTTGCCCGGGGAGGGAATGGCTGGGGGGGGGGGTCAATCGGGGGGAAAAAGGAGACGTATGTAAAACTTTAGACAATAAACTTTAAAAAATTAAAAGAAAAAAAGTAAAACAAAACCAAACAAAAAACAGTACAAGGTAGTGGTTCAATACACTGGCTCTGGAACCAGCCTGTCTGGGTTTCAAACCTGGCTCAACCACTTACTAGCAGTCTGTGTGATCCTGAGCAACTTGGGCTTTCTGTGCCTCAGTTCCATTTGTAAAATGTAGTTAATAATATAATCCATCTCATAGAACCACTGTGAAAGTGAAATGAGTTAATTTATGTAATTCACTCAATAAATTTATAATTAGATGTGTATCAGAATTACCTGGGGAGTTTATGTAAAACATATATGTCATGGGATCTGTAGAAGTTGGAGGAACTAAGCCCTCTAGAGCAGCGAATTATATTTGGGGAGATAGCGGTAGTGTGTAGTACAGAATCAAATAAGACTTTTTTCTTCTTTGAAAGTCTCATTTCCAAGCCATTTGGTCAACAGACATTTCACCTTTGCTTTAGGCCGCAGTGGTTCTCAACCTTCTGGCCCTTCTGGTCCTCATGTTGTGACCCCCAACCATAAAATTATTTTCGTTGCTACTTCATAACTGTAATGTTGCTACTGTTAAGAATCATAATGTAAATATCTGATATGCAGGATGGTTTTAGGCGACCCCTGTGAAAGGGTCGTTCAACCCCCAAAGGGGTCACGACCCACAGGTTGAGAACTGCTGCTCTAGGGTATTTCTCCTCAAGCTCTATTTTTGCACTGTTTTCCTGTGGAATTTTTTGTTGTTGTGTTAGTTTCAATTTGGAGTATATCTGATTTTTTAAATTAAAAAAATTAGTTATCCTTAATTTGTTCCCTTTTGTTTAAACTTTGGAGTACAGCTTGGCTGTATTTTTTTTTCTTTTTTTTTTTTAATATATTTTATTGATTTTTTACAGAGAGGAAGGGAGAGAGATAGAGAGTTAGAAACATCGATGAGAGAGAAACATTGATCAGCCGCCTCCTGCACATCCCCCACTGGGGATGTGCCCGCAACCCACGTACATGCCCTTGACCGGAATCGAACCTGGGACCTTTCAGTCCGCAGGCCGACGCTCTATCCACTGAGCCAAACCGGTTTTGGCAGCTGTATTTTAATCTTTCAGCATTTTCAGTGCATTATTTTTTTTAAATGTAATGAAATTACAATCAACAAAATAATAAAAAATGATGAGGACACAGAGAATGAATTGAAACATTCCATTAATAATAAAGAATAAACACTTATTCATGTTTAGAGGAAGCATGCTGCCAAAGAACTAAATCTAAAATTTGGGAGAATGACGATCCTATCCAAACTCAACATGTATTAAATCCTTTTTTCTAGTGCAACAGCAAAAACCTCTCCCAAACTAGTTTAAGTACAAAGGTTACCAACTGGTTCATGCAACTGGGAAGCCCAGGTATAAATTTGGCTTGAAGCACAATGGGATATAGAAACCCCAGTGAAGTCACCAGGCTTCTCTCTAGTCCTTGGCTCTACTTCTCTATGTGATGTTCTCATTCTCTCCTACTACATACAGGTGTCTTCAGTGGGCAGGGAGAATGGCCAGCAGCAATTACTGATTCACATTCTCATGGCTGGTGACTCTAGGATAAGACATATGCCATACTAGCGGCATTTATAAATCCAATTGCCTTAGTTTGGGTACCCAAAACGAAAACTCTAGCCAAAAGGATGGAGTTCTCTCATAGGCTAGGCCTGGGTCACATGCTGATCCCTGTGTCTATAAGTAGGGGGTGATATTGGAAATCAGAAGAACTATGTATGTAAGAGAAACTGGAACAACAACAACAACAAAATGCTGACACAGTCTTCTCCTTCTCACATGCAGCAATAAGAACATATCTTCCTTCCCATATATAGTTCACAAACTGCTTTAATTTAACATAATTCAACTTTCCCACACTCAACTGAAAACATACCACTAGCTCTCCAGTGGAAGACAACACAAAGACACACATCGTTTGTACATCCTGCTGTGTGAACCATTTTCCTAAGTGATTTGCATTCTTCCCAATCAGACCTGGAAAACAGGATGGGCAGCCAAGGACAGCCAGATCAGTGTCTTTGCAACTTAATGCAACGGAAAATCCATATATTCTGTCCTAAGCCCAAGGAAACTCTATTAGTCTCCCTCTCCAATTTAAACTGAAATTACCAGAAGGCAAGTTACATAAAAGCGTCCAGCTTTTAAAAGACGAATTTTCAACCCTTAGAGAGGCACAAGCTAAAACAGAAATACCACATTATCTATTGCTCAGAAAAAATGAAATGTATTTTCTAGTTCCTTAAAAACAAAAAAATCAATTAACCAGGAAATTTAAGAGGTTCATGTCACATTTCAGGAATTAACAATGACTGTCAATAAGACTTCCTAAAGTTTATTTTCAGCTATTACAAGGATTACAACTGCTTTCTGTCTTGAAGGGACTCAGTTGTATAATACGTTGAAATGCCAATTACGTTTGACTACTATTGATTTATTCAGACACTGTCTGCCCTGTGGGAAACACATAAACTTTCAGCCTTCACACATGATAACACTGGGAAAATATCAGCAACAACCCCTTGTTGCCAGTGCTGGTTACTTTCTTATAGTAAATGACCCTGCATCTGTCTTCCTGGTTTGTGGGTTTATGAAAGAATTATTATTTGACAGAAGTGTTGCTGAAGGGTATAACAATGATAAATTGGATCTCCACTTACACTGAGAATCTTGGGCTGTGTGCAAATAAAAGTCAAAGCAGAGTATTTTTTAAATAATTGGGAATCACATACATGAATAAATTTGGATATGGAAGATGTAATCACAGATGGAAGAAGCCCAGATTCATTAGACAAGTTGCCTTAAGAGAAAATACAATCATAGCTAAACATTAAATCTGTTGCTTAAAATGTTAAGGTTTTTAAGCAAAATAGGCTTTAAACTCAAGGCAATCACTTGGTTCTTTGCTCACACTGTTTTTTTTGTGTGTGTGTTTTTTTAAATCTCTATAGTTGAAAGTATTACATATGTCCCCTTTTTCCCACCCATTGACCTCCTCCAGCCTGCCCCCGCCTCCCACCCCAGACCTTCACCACCCTATTGTCTGTGTCCATGGGCCATGCATATATGCATACAAGGTCTTTGGTTGATTATCTTCCACCCACCCATCCTCCCCTGCCTTCCCTCCGTGATTCTGCAATCTGTTCCAAGCTTCCATGTCTCTGGATCCACTCCGTTCATCAGTTTATTTTGTTAATTAGATTCCATATATGAGTGAGATCATGTGATACTTGTCTTTCTCTGGATGACTTATTTCAGTTAGCATGATACTCTCCAGGTCCCTCCATGCTGTCTCCAAGGGTAAGAGATTCTTCTGTTTTACTGCTGCATAGTATTCCATGGTATAAATGGGCCACAGCTTTTTTTATTCACTCATCTACTGATGGGCACTTGGGCTATTTCCAGATCTTAGCTATTGAAAATTGGCTCACACTATTTTGAATGGATTTGTGTGAAAACTGGAGAAGACTCCAAAAAGGTGGACAAACAATTATGAGTGATCGGTTTGATTTTCTAATCTTTTGTGATTAATCATAAAAAGTAGGGTCCCTGTTAGGATGCCAAAAAAGTTTAATTGACCTAAGTAAAATGAGAATAATGTCCCCTACCTTATAAATTTCCCATTCAGGGTATTGAATACTATACTTCCAGCTCAGAATTTTGAAGATGAATGTTTCTTTTTTTTAAAAAAAAAAATTGGTCTTAAATGAAAATCTTTGTCTTAGATTATAATGGCTACAATCTCAGATACTTCATGTTTTATGTAAAACTAGAGGCCCAGTGCATGAATTGGTGCACCAGTGGGGTCCCTTGGCCTGGCCTGCGGGATCAGGCCGAAACTGGCTCTCCAACATCCCCCGAGGGGTCTCGGATTGCGAGAGGGTGCAAGCCAGGCCAAGGGACCCCACCAATGCATGATCAGGGTTGGGGAGGGACGCAGGAGGTTGGCCAACAAGGGAGACACCGTGGGAGGGCTCTAGGGTGTGTCCAGCCCATCTTGCTCAATCCCCATAGGCAGGATCCCAGCAGCAAGCTAACCTACCAGTTGGAGCATCTGCCCCCTGGTGGTCAGTGCACATCATAGCAAGCAGTTGAGCGGCCTTAGCATATCATTAGCATATTACACTTTGATTGGTTGGACAGATGACCGGACACAGCATTATATAGGATGGGCAAGATTTGGAGTAGCTCAAGTGTTCATTAATAGATGAGTGAATAAAAAAGCTGTGGAACAACTAAACAATGGGATACTACTTGGCCATAAAAAAAGGAAGGAAATCTTGCTCTTTGTGCTAGCGAGAGTATTATGCTAAGTGAAATTAGCCAGTCAGAGAAAGACGAATGCCATATAATTTCACTTACATGTAGAATCTAATGAACAAAATAAACTAACAATCAAAATAGAAACAGGCTATAGATAAAGAGAACAGACTGAATGCCCTCAGAGGGGAAGGAGGTCACAGGGCTGGGTGAAAAAGGTGAACGGATTAAGCAAACACGCAAACGCACACGCACACACTCACAGACAGACAGCAGTATGGTGATTACCAAAGGGAAAGAGTAGGGGGAGGCTGAAGAGGGTATAGGCGGGATACATGGTGATGGAAGGCGACTTGACTTGGGGTGGTGAACACACAATACAATATACACATGATGAATTATAGGATTGTACCCCTGAGACCTATATAATTTTAACCAACCCCAGTAAGTCAGTAAAAAAAGAAAAAGTGACACAGTTCTTTTTCAAGGAGCTGTCAAGGGAGCTCAACAGCCAAAGGGGAAATGACTAGGCAGGGCTTCCAAAGGTAGCTTCTGAGTGTCCACCTGGGAACGGGAAGGACGCAGCCAGGTGGGGTGGAGGGAGTGGAAGCCTGTCCCACCTGCGCGCAGGGAACTTTTCTGGACCATAAACCCTGTGAAAGCAAGAGCCTCCCATGTGATCCGCCAGACTCTTCCTCGTATTGCTCTTACCTCGGCTGCTGGTGCATGTATTGCAGGAAGCGGGGAGCGTGCGCGCTGGGGAGGATGAGTTCGGTGCAAGCTTTGAAAGTGTCAGACTCCAGCTATATTTCATAAAGCCAGGCACTGCCTAGGGAGGCGGGGTCGGACCTAGGTCTTCCTTTACCCTGTCCCCCGGCACAGTGCAAAGGTCCCCAACGCTTTCCTGTCACACATTTCTGAGAGCCATGGGACGTCCCCACTCAATTCGCGCAGCCACACTGAACGCCAGGGGCAGCAGCCTCCGCGCTGAGAACTCCGCACTCCGGGATCTTCACAGTCGGCCCCGCCCCGGAGTTCTCGAGGGTTCTCGTCAGTCGGCCCGCGGCGAGCTCCGGCGTTCACCTGGGAGGAGTCGACCTCTGCCGACTCTACCAACTGAATAGCGTAGGGGTGGAGCGGCTAAACATGCTGGGATGAAGGTCATAAAACGGAAAGTGAAACTCCCTTAAATAACAAATAAAGTCCCATTGTCATGTTAAACGTGGCGCGGGGCTCGTCTCTCCTCAGAGAAGTAGGCACTTCCATCTTCCAAGCGAAAACAGACTCAGGCCTCCCCTGGCGCCTGGCGCGCTCGGCCTTGGTCTCTCCCGCGCCGGACGACCCCGGGGTCACGTGCTCCCCCTGTCCTTCTGGAGGAACGTGCAGGCAGCCTGCGGTCTGCACCGCCGAGCCATGGCAGCCCTTCTGAGACCCGCCCGCTGGCTCCTCCGCGCCGGGGCGGCCCCGCGCCTCCCGCTCTCCCTGCGCCTCCTCGCCGGCGGCCCAGGCCGGCCGCACGCCGCCCGCTGTCATCCCGCAGCTCTCGCCGCGCCGGTCCCCGGGTGAGTGCCCCGCACTCCCCGCAGCCCGCCTGCAGTTCGGGCGTCTTCCGGGTGATGAGTCGTGGACCCTGGAGGGGCATGGTCCCTCCTGCCCCCTCTCCGTGCCCACTCGCCGCTCCAGGGCTGAACATCCCGGGGCATCGGACCATGCTCCCTACAGGCATTTTCGGGTGGTGGGGTTGGTTGCCTTCAGAAGGTCATGTCCGCGGGCATGGCTTGTTTCCGGTTAGGATCATGTCCTCGGGCTACCTCCGGCCTACGAAGCCGAGGGGGGCTGTGAAGGCTGCTGCGAGGGTCGGCTGTTACTTTCCTTAGGATTGATCGGCCAGGGCTGTCCCTTGGGCACGCATTATTGGCGATCAGTAACCAGCTAGGACTTCGATTTTGAGTTTTATTTCGGGGGGGAGGGGGAGAATAGGTGGGGAGTTTTGAATGAGCCTAGGGATAGCTTAGAGATGGTCATTTAATTATGATCAGTTTGGGATTTTGCTTGAATTTCCTAGTATTTACGAGATTGTGGTATGGGTTGGGAGTTGTCACCGTAGGCTCGGTAAGTGTCGATGAATGAATAAATGAACACACGCAAGGCACTCCGTGGGGACTCCAAAGGCAAGTTAAATTCTCAGTGGGTGTCACATGTGTGAGTAAATGCCCTCATGGGTTGAAGTTTATCAAGAGATAGGTTTGGTGTTAGACTTTTGGGGGTGGGGGTGGGGACTAAGGAAGCCTGATGAAAGTGTTCCTTTGAGTAGTATTCCTGACCACTGAGAAGGGGAGATGGGCACTGAGGTTTTAGAATTGGGGAAAAGCTGACTTTGAAAGACCAGTGTTTAAAGGTATTTTGGGAGACAGCATAAGAACTAAGACTGAGCTAAGGATCTGTAATAGGCCCGGGCTGGACTGCTGACCTCTATTTATTTGCCTAGTGCCATTAGACAAGTTCCTTAATTTCTCCAGCCAGGCCTATTTCCTTAGTTATAAAGTGGGAGTAGTGTTGGTAGTGGGGCCTGGCCCCTAGTAAGTGCTTTATTAGTTACTTTAGTAATAAGTATGATTACATGGATCTTTGTGCACCGGCCTGGAAACCGGCTCTCTGCATGAAGTTAAATGGAGGAAACGTTTCATGACTGCTTAACAACTTAGTTATAAATCTTGGGAATGTAGCCTACTTGTAGCCTGGAGCCTGCCTGGATTTTCTCATTAGGCCTCAGCCGTTGACCTTCTTGCCTCTGCTTTCGCAGAACTACATCTTTTGGCTTTCAGAGTGTTCTTCTGACAAAGAAAGTTATGCCAGTTACTCTTATTTGTCTAGTCCTTAACATCCCTTGAAGGGTCTTATCATTCATCTTCACTGTTGCATTTGAGGGACACAACAGAGGGAACACAATCTAGTAGAAAGGGTATCCTATATAATAATCTCCTATATAATAAAAGCGTAATATGCTAAGTGTCTGACGAATCGGTCAACCGCTCAACCAGTCGCTATGATGCGCACTGACCACCAGGGGGCAGACGCTCCGACTGGTAGGTTAGCTTGCTGCTGGGGTCCAGCCGATGGGGACTGGGCGAGAGGGCCGGACATGCCCTGGAGCCCTCCCACGGCCCTCCCCAGCCGGAGGGCCCCAATGGGCCCCTATAAGGGTCAGCTGGCCAACCTCCCATGGTCCCTCCCCGGCCAGCTGGCCCCCAGCGGCCCCCCTGATCGCCTGACAGGCCAAGGGGCCCCACCCATGCACGAATCCGTGCACTGCGCCTCTAGTTCTATTATAGAAGGTCTGGGTGTTCATCAGACCTGGGTTCCATTTACTTGCTGCAAAATCTTAACCTAACCTCTTTTATCCTCAGCCTCATCTGTAAAGTAGAGGTAACAGGTCTTTCCTGCTTCTTTGTAAAATTGAGTTCTTGTCATTTAGGACTCAACTTAAATGCTATTTCTTTAGAGAAGCCTTATGTCAACACTCTAAAACAGTGGTTCCCAACCTGTGGGTCGCGACCTCTTTGGCAGTCGAACGACCCTTTCTCAGGGGTCGCCTAAGACCATCCTGCATATCAGATATTTACATTACGATTCATAACAGTAGCAACGTTACAGTTACGAAGTAGCAACGAAAATAATTTTATGGTTGGGTCACAACATGAGGAACTTTATTTAAAGGGCCAGAAGGTTGAGAACCACTGCTCTAAAAACTACCCTATTTTAGTTTTATGGCATATCTCACTTGTCTGATATTACTTGTTTATCTTTTCTCTATTTTCTTAGAAAATAAGTTGCCTGAGAGCAGAACTTTGTCTTATTCACCACTGTGTGCTCAGCAAGTAAAGAAGTATTTGTCCCCTTATTCTCCTGGGCACTAAACCATTTTTCTATGCAATCTTCTATCCCTCAGCCTCTAAGCATGCCTAGGTCTTTCCCACCTGAAAGACAAAACTTTTCCCAGGACTCTAGATCAGCAGTTCTCAACCTGTGGGTCGCGACCCTTTGGGGGTTGAACGACCTCGAACAACCCTTTCACAGGTGTCGCCTAAGACCATCGGAAAACACATATATAATTAGTATTGTTTTTGTGATTAATCACTATGCTTTAATTATGTTCAATTTGTAACAATGAAATTGGGGGTCACCACAACATGAGGAACTATATTAAAGGGTCGCGGCATTAGGAAGGTTGCGAACCACTGCTCTAGATGCTTCCCAACCTCTCTTCCCTGTCTGTACTCCCATCCTACATTTCCTCTTTGCATCCACTCATCTACCCACTGCAGTCACCTCTACAAAAGCCATCGTTGCCTTATTACCTTTTTTATCGTATATATTTAAATTATAAAACTCATGAGGAACAATTGCAAAATGCAGGGGAAAAGCAGTAAACTAAAAATCATCCTAATTCTATAACCCAGAAAGAACCATTGATATATATAACTCCTTCTAGTCACTTATGTATGTGTGAGATGATCCATGTTCAAGGCCTTGCTCTCTGGCATATTACTCTGTCTCCCATTTTGCCTGCATTAGACCCTTTTCTTGGCATCGGTGACATTACTCTTTCTTGTCTTTAGAATTTTTCTCAGTGGCTTTGGTGCTTCCTTTTTCCTCTGTTTATCTCTTAAATGTTGATGTTTTGGGGGGTTTTGTCCTTCGTCCTTTGCTTTTTAATTTTTTTATCCCCTTTGGGTGACCTCTTCCATTTTCAGGGTATCAGCCCCTACCTATCTGATGATGGCATGATTTCTCTTCCTGTACATAGACTATGTACTAGACATCATGATTGAACTACAGGTACTTCAGATCCGTCACATCTCATATTGGACTAGTCTTTCCTCCCAAATCTGTTCCTTGTATGTTTTGTGCTTTTGTGAATATTGCTATTGCTGTTTCCTTGAGATTTTTCATTCATATTTCATTGACACCTCCCCCACCCCCATGTATTGACTCCACAGTGATTAAGTCTTAGTAGATCTACTTCATATGGAATGAATCCGTTTCTCCAACTCCCATATCATTCCCTAGTCTCCTTGATAATTTGATCATGTCATTTTATTACTTACAGTCAGACACTGTGGTGACTCCCATTAGGTCCAGGATAAGGTGCTCCATGATCTGGAGATGTTGGAGCCTCACTTCTTATGAGTTCTTTCCCATGGCATCCTATATTCTAACCATACCAAACTACTATTTTGAAGTCTACAGGGTTTCTGAAACTATAATGAGTATAAGAATTTCCTGGGGATATTGTTAAAAATGTAGGTTTTGCCCTAGCCTGTTTGGCTCAGTGGATAGAGCGGCAGCCTGCGGACTGAAGGGTCCTGGGTTTGAATCCAGTCAAGGGCACATGCTCAGGTTACAAGCTCACTCCCCAGTATGGGGCGTGCAGGATGCAGCCAGTCAATGATTCCTTCACATCATTGATGTTTCTATCTGTCTCTCCCTCTCCCTTCCTCTCTGAAATCAATAAAAATATATTTTAAAAAAATTTAAGAAGTAGGTTTGGATTTTATAAATATAGGCAGGGGACTGAGATTCTGCATTTCTAACAGGCCCCCAAATGATAAAAATGCTGGTCTGTGGACCAACAGGGCTCTGGTGGGCCATGCTGCATATCTGCTTGCTTTTGAATATAATGTTCACTCTTGAGATATGATATGTCTCCCTTTCCCCCTACTCAAGTGTTCCCCTTCTTTTTTTTTTTTTTTTCTTTTTTTTTTTTTAAGTGTTCCCCTTCTTTGTTAAATCTTTCTTGTACTTTGTCTCATAGCCGAACTCACTAAAGCATCCATTAACATGATTGCATGTGTGACCACCAACACTCCAGACCTGGCTGTAAGTTCCTTGACGGCAGGAACTTTGTTTTATTTTATTTTTTTGGCCTTGAGTTGAGGATATCAATGAAAATCTTAGACATTGAATAAGGAATATTGTGAGATGCAAAGAAGTTTGGGCCCATTAGCCCATTCATATAGTATAGTTAATTTCCACACATTCACTCTGATCTTTATTTCCAGGAATGTCCTGTCTGAGAAGGAAAGATGAGTATTACTAAGCGAATATATTAATCTGTTTTCAAAATTGGAGCACCAAAAACTATATACTTTTTTTAGAGAGAGGAAGAGTGAGAGAAGGAGAAGGACAAATATCGACATGAGAGAGAAGCATTGATTGGTTACATGTGCCCCAACTGGGGATGGAACCTGCAACCTGGGTATGTACCCTGACCGAAAATTGAACCCACCACCTTTTGGTGCACAGGATGACACTCCAACCAACTGAGCCACACTGACCGGGGCTAAAAAGTATATACTTTTAGCCCTAGCCAGTTTGGCTCAATGGATAGAGCGTCAGCCTGCGGACTGAAGGGTCCCAGGTTTGATTCCGGTCAAGGGCATGTACCTTGGTTGTGGGCACATCCCCAGTGGGAGGTGTGCAGGAGGCAGCTGATCGATGTTTCTCTCTCATCGATGTTTCTGACTCTCTATCCCTCTCCCTTCCTCTCTGTAAAAAATCAATAAAATATATTTAAAATATATATATATATTTTTAAAAAGTTTATACTTTTATATTTTTTAGTCTTACTCTTCATTTTCCTATGTCAGTACTTAAACATTTTTTTTTCTTTTAAATCCTCACCTGAGGATATGTTTTCATTGATTTTTAGAGAGAGAAAGAAACACTGATCTGTTGCCTCACGCATGTGCCCCAGCCGAGGATGGAACTTGCAATCTAGGTACATGCCCTGATTGGGAATCGGACCCATAACCTTCTGGTATATGGAACGACGCTCCAACCAACTGAGCCACCTGGCCAGGCCAGCACTTTTTTTAAACAAATGTTTTCTTAAAAACCAGCTCTTACCATCTTCTTTGGGGAGGTGGAAGAGCAGCACTTTTGCTTTCTCACACTCATTTTCTCACACTTCTGGATTATAAGCTGCTTATATATTTCTTGTGAGAGTTTTAAGAATAATACTTATGTGCTTCAGAGGAAAGATTAGCTTTGAGCTAAATCAATTTGGAAGTAGATCTAGATTGATGGTTGGCTCAAAGGTGAAGATCACATATTGCCCTATGACAGAATGATGTGACGTGTCAACATTGGAAGGAAAGAAAACTCCGTTGTTTATCACTTAAAAATTTTTTTTCTCAAGCATTAAGAGTATGTCTGGGTCCTTTGGGGATGTGATTCAGCCTCTGCTCCTTGTGTGTATAAATTTATCAATTACAGAGGATTATGATAGGCACAGTGCAACAATTACATTAGTGCTACCCATAGGAGATGAATTTACTTTTAGAGAGAAGAGCAATCACATTTGTTTTGTGATAGGGGATCACTTGAGTTTGAGAGGGCGCACGCAAATGACTAGTCAGTGTTCTAGGGGAAAAGAGCATGAAGAAACTTGGAGGTGGTACTTCTATCCTGTGTAACTAATGTGGGGTGGTATGTAGTCGAAGTTGATACTGCAAAGGCCATTTGATTCCTTAAAGCTAACAAGGTTGATTAGAAAGTTGGTCGTTTCATGGTTGGGAGCCTTTGAAAGGTTTTGAGGTACAAATGTTGACAAAGTTCGCATAGACTCATGGAGAGATAGAGGCTGGAGATGGACAGACCAGTTGGGAACAACATAATACTACAAGTTAGGACTAATAGGGCCTCAACTAGTTGGTGCAGAACTGAGGCAAGATACCTCCTTTTCTTGAGAGAGAGAGAACGAGAGATTGGTAAGGATGCTAACAGAATTAGGAAGAATAGATTTGGAGATTAATATAAACAATAATACCTTTAGTTTAGATCTTTACCATTTTCAAAGTGTATTTGTATGAATACATCACACATTTCAAAGTAGGAAATTGAGGCTTAGAAGAGTGAACTATTTTATCCAGGATCTCCAGTTGGGATTCAACTACTGTAACTCCCAGTTCTGAAATGTTTTAAATATGTTGTAGTTTAGGTTATGAAGGTTTTTAAAGACATAAAAACATTTTTTAAAAAGACAGTATATGATTTATGATATAAATTTAGAAATTAAAGACTATCACAAGTAAGCAAGCACATGAAAAGATCTCAGAATGTAAACTCTGCAAGGGATCGTTAGAGTAATCTACTTCATCCCACCCTCACATTGTAGACTTTAAAGAGTATCCACATCACATTATAGGTCTCAACCTGGTTAACTGATTCTTCATCACTTCCTGTCAGAGCTGAGACATCCCTGTGGACTGCAGTAGCCTGAGCTGGATGGGACATCTGGATAGGGAGAAAGGAATGGCCTTGGTGGTTCAAGCCAGGAGACTATTATCAAAGTGTAGGAGAGTTGCACACATTTTTAGTCTGAAATTCTGTGACTTACCATAAAATACAAAGCTGTGTTTGAGGGACAGCTTAACTGGGCAAGACTTTTTGAAGAATTGAGGCTTTGCAAAATAATTCAGGGAGAAAGTTATTGTGACAGCTCCTCAAAAGACTAGAAAAAAGGCCAGTCAGCAGATGTTTTTTGAGGACTGTTCTGTTAGGAATCTGATAACTGCTTTTTTAAATGTGCTTTTTACAAGGTAGTATTTTTCTTCATATGAGGAACTAATGCTTAGACCAAATACCTTTTCCAAAGCCAGGTAGCTGTTAAATAGTTTAGCTTGAATTTCAATAGGCCCTTTAAAGTAAGTCTTATGTGCTTTCTGTTAGTACATTGAAAAAAGAAAATGCTCTAGTAAATACATAGTTAATATTTATTACAGTTACTTTGCTAGGTTTTTTATATACATTTTTTCAGTGTTTTCCAAACTTGGGGCATTTGTATACTGTCTTCAGATTTTTTGCCAAAACTGAGTACTACCTAAACTGTTATTTTTAACATATTTTTCTTAACATTGGTTTTTAGGTTTAAACTGACATTTTTATAACTTAATTTTCCCTTAAGTGGGAATTGTAGTAAAATAAAGAACTTGCTGTGATAAGTATTTTAAAATATTTATTGCAATACATAGAACTACTAAAATGGAAAATCTTTGTCTATATGTAATCTAAAACCATCTTCCCTAGCAGAAGTGTGATATTTTGGGAAACAGTGTATATCTCAGTCAGTCTTTATGATAGTCTTGTGAGGTAAATACTGTTACCTCTCAGATTTTACAGGCTTTGAGAGAGTTGCAGTAACTTGGCCAAAGTCTCATATCTTGTAAATGGCAGAGCTTGAACTCAGGCTGGTCTGTAGGACTCAAGCCCACACTCTTACCGCTTATGTATTTCCACCAGCCCATAGAGCAGTGATGGCGAACCTTTTGAGCTTGGCATGTCAGCATTTTGAAAAACCCTAACTTAATTCTGGTGCCGTGTCACATATAGAAATTTTTTGATATTTGCAACCATAGTAAAACAAAGATTTATATTTTTGATATTTATTTTATATATTTAAATGCCATTTAACAAAGAAAAATCAACCAAAAAAATGAGTTCGCATGTCACCTCTGACACGCGTGTCATAGGCTCACCATCACTGCCATAGAGCCTTCTTTTTTTGCCTTTAAGATTGTGCCTATCAATTGTTTATGAAAATGGTACATAATAGTGTCAGATGTATACAGAGAATTAAGTAAGCACTTAATACGTGAGATTTTCTTCACTACATGTAGGTAAGAATTAACAAATTGTGGGGTGAGACTTGGAATTTGTAATTAAATCAGGTGCTGGCTGTGGTGCTGTGTATTTCTGTCCCATCTATACTGCCCACTGTAGTCCAAGTTACCATCATTCTCTCACCTGGACTACACTGCAATAGCTTCCTCAATGGTATCTCTCTTTTAATTCTTGCTGCCCTCTAATTTATTCTCCATCCAGCAGCCTGACTGATCTTTTCAAAACAGAAATAGATCATGCTTATAAGCCTATAAGTTCTAATACAGTCCTGTTCCTGAAATAAAATCTGTATCTAGAAAAAAAATCAGACTCTAGCTTAAAAATATTTTATGGCCTAGCCAGTTTTCCTCTCAAACCTCATCCCATCTGTTGCTTACTTGCTTGGCCTGCTGACTCTTCTACCTTGCTTGGAAGGATGGGTGTGAAGGGTGAGAGGGATTGAACAATAAAATAGTCATCCTAAGATTTTGAGCTTCAGGGTACAATGTAGTAGTGGTATAGTGAATAGCAGTGCAGCAATTTGAAAGGAGTACCAACCACTTTAGGAGTATTCTTTTTGAATTTTTAATATCTTAAAACTTAAGTGGGGTCAGTATGTGTGTAAAATGTATTAAAATAATTCTATACTGTGACCAAGTTGGGGTCTATTTTAGGTGTACAAGGCTGGCTCAACACTTGAAAACCAATTAATGTAATCAACCATATCAACAGGCTAAAGAAAATACAAGTGGAATAGTCAAAATAAGGGATTGGTGAGAACATAAATGATGTTTGCAATCCCCATTGACTACAGAATGGTACAACAAAGTAGCTAAAAGGGCAGCTTTATGAAAATCAGTCTTGTGTTTTATAAGCATACTAGAGGCCTGATGCATGAAATTTGTGCACGAGTAGGGTCCCTAGGCCTGGCCGGCGATCAGGGCCTTTTGCTGCCAGCCTGGGCTTTCCTTCTGGCTGCTGGCTGGGGCCTTCCTTCCCCAGCTGCTGGCCACTGGCCAGGGCCTTCCTTTGTTCCGTGCTGCCCCCTGGTGGTCAGCGCATGCCATAGCAAGCGATCAAACTCCTGGTTGAACTCCCGAGGGGACACTTTGCATATTAGCCATATATATAATATATATATATATGATATATACGTATATATCATATATTATATATCAGGGGTCCTCAAACTACGGCCCATGGGACACATGCAAATACAAATATTGTATTTGTTCCTATTTTGTTTTTTTTACTTCAAAATAAGATATGTGCAGTGTGCATAGGAATTTGTTCATAGTTTTTTTTAAAACTATAGTCCGGCCCTCCAACGGTCTGAGGGACAGTGAACTGGCCCCCTGTTTAAAAAGTTTGAGGACCCCTGTTACATATCATATATATATTATATATATGTATATATCATAAAATCTAAATCCTTTACTTGTCTTTCCATTATCTAGTCTCACCTTTACTGTTAATAGGGAAACTGGGTAGAGGAGGAAGAGGGTATATGGGAATTCTGTACTTCACAGATAATTCTTCTGTTAACCTAAAAATGCCTTGAAAAAGTAAACTATTAATTTTAAAAAGACCGAGCCTTTTGACAGATGGAAGCCTGCTTATAAAAATCTGGTTGTTGTAGGTTTTTTGGGGGGTGGAGGGGCAGGTAAAAAAATTTTTATTGGAAAACAGTATACAACTTGGAATGGAGTTGAGGCGAATTGTGCTATGAACAGATTTTCTTTAAGTGGCTAAACAAAGTTTAAAAAGCAATAACAATAAAAGAAAATGTTTCTGGTATAGGATCAGCAGTACAAAAAAATATTGTACAAGTACCTGGATAATACACCCGTTTTGCAATAGTGCAACTTTTAAGTACATATTGTTGACTGTCCATAGTCCACGCAGAGTTACAACTCCACACTTCAACAACATGCTGACAGTTCCTAAAGAAAACTACTTTAAAAAAGTAGTTAACCAGATGTTCCCTCAGTTGACCAACTCCATCTAAGTTTAGATGTGCAGAAGGGCTTAGATATATCCAGAGTAAGCCACATGCAACATGATACTTGATCAATTTTCTAAAATCAAGTTTCAGGACAATGACCGTAAGGGAAGAAAACATGGAGGAATGAAGTCCTAATTACTATACATGCATTTCTTTTTTGACAGTAGGGGGAACCTTTTACAGATAAGTTACAAAGAAAAGGCAAATAAACAATTTTGTACAAGAAATTTAACACATTCTGTACAATATCTTCACTTTGCTGTCTTCATTTGTACAAACTATAGCTTACTTGACTATCACCATCAATATCTGCTTCCCTGATCGTTTCATCAACCTCTTCGTCTGTTAACTTCTCTCCAAGGTTTGTCATCACATGGCGAAACTCTGCTCCACAATATAGCCATTGCCCTCCTTATCAAACACGCAGAATGCTTCTTGAATTTCTTCTTCACTGTCTGTGTCTTTCGTTTTTCTTGCCATCATTGTCAGAATTCTGGAAAGACGACTGTGCCGTTACCATCAGCATCCACTTCATTTTCATGTCCTGTAACTCTACTTTTGTGGGATTCTGTCCAAGAGACCTCATTACGTTCCCAATTCCTTTGTTATAGTTCCATCACCATCCTTGTCAAATAGTGAAAAAGCTTCTTTGAATTCTGCAGTGTGCTCTTCAGTCAGTTCGTCAGCCATGCTGCAAGCGCTACTGGTCTCCAAGATGTGACTACACAACCACTCAGCTCACTCGCTCCACTCGGACTAATCTCTTGTAGCTTTTTGAAATACAGACACTCCACTATAAAATTGTTATTTTTTTTTAGTAAAGAGTCAAAAATCACCACCACCATTTTTTTAAAAATGAGAAAAATAACTTTAAATGCCAGATTTTGCCAGAGAAAATTCATGGGTAACCTGAATATTAGTGGTGAGTACTAGAGTCTTAAAAGGGGAACTCCTGAGCCATTTATGACAGGTTATGTGGTTACATCAGTTTTTTGATCATCAGCATTTGGAAGCATGCGTTTTAGCTTGTGCCAGCTGATGAGTAGATGCCTATCTTGCATAGACCCATCATAACCCCTAGACTTGTTCTTTCCCTCTGTCACAACTTACCAGGCTATAAAAGTTTTATCTCTTTCAAGATGTGTTTAGTGAATTTAAAAATAATTTCTGGGCCAAATAATAAATGTAGAAAGCACTGCCACGTGGGGAAGCACTGGTGAATCCTTTTGAAGACTAAAGAATTCTTTGATTTAAATGTGTAATCCTTCCCTATCCCAATTTATTTTATAGCAGATTCATATTTCAACTTAATTAATGAAAGCCACACTTATGTTTAATGGCTGCATTAAAGATTTATAAGAAAAATTAGCTTTAGAGTGTTCAGAATGCTCTATTAACATTTCTGTCTTCTGCCTGAATTTTGTTTTGTGTTTGATGTTAACATTTTAAAACTGAATTAAATAGCAAAGGTGTTATTTATTTATTTACTTATTTATTTAGTCTTTTCACAGTATCAGATTTGGATTATGTGAAAGACTTTGGCAAATATGCTTACTACAATTTGAAATCACTATAATCAACTTTTGTTGTTGAACAATGTGACTGCACTTGAACTTGACACATTATTTTGGGTGATTTAAAATACCATTTTTGTGTTTGCTTGATTAACAAAGGCATCATTTAGTAGCAACTGATCTAATAGCCAGATAAATGGCCAGAGAAAATCTTTGAAAATAAGGAATGAATATGTAGGAGTGTATCTTTTGTGGTTTTTAGGTAATAATCTAGCATTTAATTTTGCTCACTTAACAGACTAATCAATGAGGCACTTCTGCTCATTTAACAGATTTTAATCAACTAAATGTGACATTGACTTGTTTAGTTAGTATCCTGATTTTTTCCATTTTATTTTCACTTCATTATATTTATTTGCTTAGGTGGAATCATTAATAATTAGAATGGTTGTGATTTGTCCCAGATCATAGTGGTAACATTTCTAGCCTAGTATCAAGTGCTGCCTCTGTGTTTTACATAACCTTGTGATGAAACTACTGGTTTAGCTTTCTTTAATGTAACATCACATACTTAATCACTCAATTTGTGATTGGTTTTCCAGGTTAATGATGTAGGGTAGGAAATCAAGAGTTTAATAAAACTTACTACTATATAAATATTTATCTTGGTAATTGTCTGTGGTAAAAATATACACATGTCAAACATGTGTTTATAATCCTGAAGGCATGCTTGGATTAATAAGTATTCTTAAATTATACTAGAGGCCCGTTGCACGAAGAGATTCGTGCAGTAGGCCTTCCCTTCCCTTGGCTGCGGGCACTGGTTTTCCTCCAGTACCCGGGACCCAGGCCTTCGCTCTGGTCGGAGCCTTAAGTCATCGCGGCTCCGCTCGGCCGCTTCATGCCTACGTATGCAAATTAACCGCCATCTTTGTTGGGTCAATTTGCATACTCTCCTGATTGGTTGGTGAGCATAGCGGAGGGACGGTCAATTTACATGTTTGTCTATTATTAGGTAAGATTTGGTTAACATATGCTTAGTGTATACAATATAGTTGTTGGTACTTACTGGCTGCTATTGGAAAATTTAAAGTATTTTGGAATACATATATAAATCTCTGAATTAGAAATTTTGTATTAATGATATTCAAATGCAGAGAAAGTTTAAATTCAATTCAAAGATTTATGATGGTTTCCTTCACACATAGAATTATTTTTAAGTTTGATATTTGAAATCAGATACACACCATATTGTCTTAGTTTGAAATAATTCCATATGGAACCTTATCAATACACTCAAATAATTAGTCAAGATATTTACTTTGCATATAATTTGTATGTGTGTCTGATTTTATTTAAAGCAAAAGTCGAACTTTCTTGCCTACCAGTTTATACTTCTCTGAGCAAAATGCTATTGCGCTATGAATTTATGTATTTAGTAACTAATAAAATAGTTTTGTATAAATTTTGCTCAAAAAGGTGACCTATATGGGTAGTAGTTGACTTAATTTATTATTAATTGTCTTTCATTTTATAGAGGACTACTGAGCCAAGCCAGGCTGTATGCCATTGCTGCTGAAAAAAAGAATTATCTTCAAGAGGAGTCCGCTTCTTCTCAAAGAAGGAGTGCCAGTCAATTTGATTGGGCTCTCATGAGACTAGATAATTCTGTCCGAAGAACTGGCCGCATCCCAAAGTCACTTCTACAAAAAGTCTTTGATAATACCTGTCACTCAGGTATTTCAAACTTTTCTGTTTAAAAAGTTGGACTTTTAAAAAAATATATTTTATTGATTTTTTACAGAGAGGAAGGGAGAGGGAGAGTTAGAAACATCGATCAGCCACCTCCCACACACCCCCTACTGGGGACGTGCCCACAACCAAGGTATGTGCCCTTGACCAGAACCGAACCCGGGACCCTTCAGTCTGCAGGCCAATGCTCTATCCACTGAGCCAAACTGGTCAGGGCTAAAAAGTTGGACTTTTAATAAGTACTTGTTTGTGGGCAAGCTCTTTGATACTTTTAATTTTATTTGTTATTTCTAGTGATCATGATTTAATTTTATTATCTTTCTGTCTTTCCAACTTATCAGGGAAAACTTTTGAGTAACTAAGACATTTTGTTTCAGGTGTTTTTTTCAAAATCAAATCAAAGTTGCCCTTTTGCTCTTCACAGTTTATAAAAGAGTCATTTTTAGTAGTAAATTTTCTTGGAAGATAATAGTTTTTCTTATTTTCCATTGTTTAGTATCAGCTTTACCTAAAATAATCACAAATGACAGATTCCCAGGAACACTGTTAATCATTTCCCTTTTATGATTTCCTTTTTACTTTCACTTAGCTATTAAAATTTATTTGAATCACTTATGTAACTTGATAATTTGATGGAAGCTTGTAAGCCCTCTACTTCCCTATCCCCTCACACACACAAAAAAGCCCACATGTGCACACACATGATTTTATTGTAGTTTCAGAGCATTCACCAGCTTACCAAAAGCCCGTCCGTGGATTTCAGTCACATTAAGAAGCTATAGAGTTTAATGAAGAGGGATACCAAAGAAGTGTCAGTTATAATTAATATGCATTTAAATAATGTTTTTCATTTTCTCTTTTTTGATTTATTCAGAATTGTACAGCTATCACTACAATTTCAGAACATTTCTATCACCCCAAAAAGAAATCTTCATACCCCCATCAGCTCCCAAACCTTCCCATCTCTTCCACTCGTAGGAAACCACTAGTGTACTCTCTGTTCATATAGATACTGTATGTTATTCTGGATACTTTATATAAATGGAATCAAACAATTAGTGATTTGTTTTTGTTTTAAAGTCAGCTTTCAGGGACATTTTGATAAAGGACATGGATAAAGGGAGAAGAAAGTTGATATTATTTTGTAACTATTTATAAACCTAAAATTGATATCCATGGGTTTTAATTGTACTGCTTTGTGTTATTTCATAAGATACTGAAAAACTTAGCCTTTGAATTGCAGTAAGCACTGCTTATAAATTAGGTTCCTTGTATTTTTGTATTCTATAGTCTTTCAAATTACAGATTCATAACCTTTGCTGCCTTAAGAAAGCAGACTAATTTTTAAAAACTTAGAACATTTAGTAACATTGTAAATTATACTTGTGGATTAGGATAGGATTTTTCAAATTTACAGGTAGTCTTTTTAATATTATCTGTAGGGAGGCAAGAGAGTTTTGAATATTTTTAAATTTTAGTTTAAGATTTTACATTTATCTATATAATATTGGTACTATGTTAAATGTTATCCATTGATCTTTTTTCATAGGCTGCCCAGGTGGTAATCATGCCTTGCTTCTGCTGCGCAGCTGTGGCTCTCTCCTGCCTGAACTAAAGCTCTCAGAGAGGACAGAATTAGCTCATAGGATATGGGACAAACTTCAGGAATTGGGTATGATTATTTGAATATGTGATGTGTATAAAAAGGTGCAGAAAGTTTTTTCCTTTAGTTAAAAGATAAATTTCTTTAAATAAACTCTATAATTTAATTTTATACAAGGGCTACTTGATTCATAAATTTTTTACAATATGATTTATTCAGTGAGTTCTAGTGACATCTAGGGGCATTAAGAATAAAATAAATTTTCATCTCAAGTATTACTTTTATAGTAAGCTAAAAAGCAAAATAAAATTAAAAAGGACTTTGGTCTGTCAAAGTTATAAATGCACATACCATTTCACTAAGCAGTTCCATTTGTTTGAATTTAGTGACAGTTATACTCTCATTTACAGAAGGATATTCTTCATTGTAGTTTATTTGTAATAGTAAGAAATTTGAACCAATTTTAATGTCCCTCAGTATGGGATTCATTAAATAAATTATGGAGTGTCCATAAAATGGAATATTGTGCAACTGTTAAATAAGGAGTTCTTCATATATGAATGTGAGGTGTTTTTCAAAATATAATAAAGAATTAAGGTGCAGAACAGTATACGATGCTACCATTTTGAAGAAAAATGTTTATATGTTTATGTGCATACAAAACAGTTTAAACTTTGAGCTGTGAACATAGCACCTATTTCAAAAAAAATAGCTTAAAAGACCATTTGATAAAATCCAATGTTCATTCCTGATGTAAAAAAAAAATTTAAAGAATACATGGGTGTTTCTTTAACATGTTAAAATCTAAAGCCAACAACTAATAAATACCATGTATAATGGCAATGAAATAAGATGTGAAACAATACTGTAAATTATTGTTTTTTAGGTGATGTGCTTGTTTGCCTGTAAAATTCCAGAAAATTAACTTACAATAAAATAGTTGAAAATATTAAATGGTCACGAATCCGTAACTTTTCATAGTTAGAAACTAAAATAGATAAAAGTATTCAAGTGTAGTCACAAATATATAAAATACCTAGGAATATCCTTCATGTGATGTGTAGCACTTACATAAACTATAGAATAAAGACAGAGCTTCCTCTGAGAGATTTGAATTCATCTAGAATTAATTTTGATGACAGGTTCATTTTTTAAGTTTTTAAAAGTGGATATGAAATAAATATATTTCAGAATGGAAAAGAGTTTTCTAAGTGTAAATACAACAGAAAAGTGAAGATAAAGAATTGACCATAAAAACTAGAAATATCTATATGTCAATAAGTCACATGCTTTATAAAAAACACATTGAACTGGGAGAAATATTTGTGAAAAAAGTTATGTGCTAAAATACAAAACGTTACATAGTCATAATATTAACACCTCAATAGAAAGATAAACGCATTTTCTAGTATAATTGTTCACAAACATGTCTTTCCTCTATATCCTATTTGTGAGTGGAATCCATAACATCTTTTGTTTTCCTCTTTGCTAGGACCATCATGCTTTCTTTGTGCATATTACATTTAATAAAAAATAAGTGTTTAGTTACTATATGGTAACCTTGTTGCATAATCAGAAAGCAGATATTGAATTGCACATGGTTTTGTTTAAGACCCTTATCCACCATAGAGTACTATAGTGGTTAAGAGATTGCATTCTCAAGGCAGAACACCTATGTTCAAATTTATCATCACTCACTAACCATGTGGCTTTGGACAAGTAAAAGTCAGTTTTCTTCATCTGTAAGATGGGGATGATGATAATGCTTGCCTCAAAGCTATTGTGAAGAGTAACTGAGCCTTTATAAGCAGAGAACTTAGCACAGTCAGTGCCTGAAACATAATAAAGCACTTTACATGTCTGTGTGTTAAGATAAAAAATAAATATTGCCCTGGCTGGTGAGGCTCAGTTGTTTGGGTGTCATCCCGAGCACCGCCAGGTTGTGGGTTCGATTCCCAGTCAGGGCACGTGCCCAGATTTTGGGCTCGATAGAGCCTAAGTCCCTGGTATTGGGCGTACAGGAGATCGATGTTTGCTCTCACATTGATGTTTCTCTCTCTCCCTCCCCCACTCCCTTTCTCTCTCTCTTAAAAAAAATCAATATAAAATAATATTTTAAAAAATTCCCCAAATATTAATTTAACAGAATAGGTCTCTGCTCCCTTGAATCTCAAGCTGATAGCAGACACTGACCATAGGCCTATGTAGCCACAGGCAGGTGAATAAAGATATTTAATTCATGAAAATTTGGTAAAACATGTTAATACTGGATTGATCTGATCACCCTGATGTGATGAGTGGATATAGTAAGTCTGAGTGGTAACCTTAATGCGGCCTTAGGCAAGATAGTTGCAGAAGGAAAACAAAGGTCATTGGAATACAGATAATTAATAAAAGCAGAATAGAAATGGTGTTCAGCAACTGAGTATGGAGTAGAAATGGAACCTGTTAAAATCTTTGAGTAGCCTGGTTAGTAAGTAAGCAGAATTACCAGCATAGTCCTACCTGTGTAAACAGCTACGGTCACAATCTGTCCATCTCAGTGTCTGTAATGTGGCAAGGACTGCTTTATGTAGAAAGATCTTTCTGTCACTGTAAATACAGGGGAATTGTCAGCATTTTCTAACAGGGAGGGAATACTATGCTTCATAAGTAAGCGACCTCTTAATATCTGAATAGGCAGTTACTTGTAACTATAGTAATTCAGTAATTACTGTCTTGCATGTTTAGCTTGCTCTATCTGTTCTGACAGGCTTTCTATATAAGTGGGTCTAAGTTTGCTGTGAAATACTTAAGTGATCATTTACTCTTGTTGCTTGATAAATTTACATGTTTTAGTTGTGATAAAGAATATGATCTTAAGCATTCTTCTAAAAATCTGATTTAAATTTCATTTGTAGGTACTGTGTATGATGTAAGTCACTATAATGCTTTACTTAAAGTCTACCTTCAAAATGAACATAAATTTTCACCAACTGACTTCTTGGCAAAAATGGAGAAAGCAAACATTCAACCAAATCGTGTAGGTAGCTGTTATTATAAATGTTTGTTGTCACATCCACTCTTCTTTTTTTCTTTACTAGGAATATTATTTAAAAAATATTAACTGGCCCATTTCACTAACAGGTAACATACCAGAGATTGATTGCTGCTTATTGTAATGTGGGAGATATTGAAGGTGCCAGGTATGGAACTCTATAAAAGTATGTATAAACAAACAAATACTTAAGTCTTGTAAACCTAGAATATTTTTCTTTTTAATAAGGGAAATTATTTCAGAAGTATTCTAATCCAGCATATGTGGTAATATGGCTTCTATATACAATATAAAATTATGTAAGAGGTGAAAGTTAAATAACAATTGTTATTTTAATTAAAAATTTAATTTATTGAAGCAGAGGTTTAAAATTGTTGAGATATAAAGCTAGCTTTACTTTAAAGGAAATGTTCTTAGCTATTTAAATTGTATTCATTTATAAAACTTATTTGTCTCACAGGTTCATATAAAATCAGTTGTAACATTTCTCTGCTTGTGTAAAATGTATTACTACTTTTGGATAGAGGGTTTAGGAAATAAGGGATATATGGAAATGTACAATCTTATTTTTAACTCATTGAACTTTAATAAACTTTATGCTGTTTAAAGGTTAATTAGTAGCATAGAAGAAACAATCAGATTTTTAAAAATTACTATTTTTATTTAACAAGAGTACTCCAAGACTATTGATATATTTTCAAGGAATGGGGTTTTGTGTGTACGTGTTCTAGAAAGTGTTTCTGATGTATAATTCCAAGGAGTATTTTTATTTCATTTTTTATTGCAGCAAGATTCTTGGATTTATGAAAACTAAGGATCTTCCAGTCACAGAGGCAGTATTCAGTGCCCTTGTTACAGGGCATGCAAGAGCTGGGTATGTTCAACCTAAAGTTTTGTTCTCAGGCGAGGTTTAAATTATAGAAAAATATTGCAGAAAATCTTAAACCATGTTTATCAACCTCCTCAAAAAAAAGTTTGAGCATGTGAGATAGAACCTGCACATTTAAAAAATACCTTATTTTTAAATTTATCAGTTTCACAAACATTCATTTGAAAATGTTCAGTTGTAAAAATTGGGACTGGCCAAAGGTGACTGACTGACTTTGTAAAGTTTATTAACTGATCTGCTGGTGCCCTGGAAAATATTTTTTTGGTGTGAAGAATAATTTGCTAAAAATGTAAATTTGAGTTGTAACATATTTAGTGAAAGAATACACATTCTTTAATGTCTATGTAGTTATTATACAGTTTGGTTTTTCTTTTGTAAAAATTACCTGTAAAAATTTAGGATGTTTATGATCTTTACTTCTAAAACCTTTAACCAGTTTAATATGTATTTTCCTTTTCTGATGTTACCATGTTTTTAATTTTGATAAGTATAGGTATACATTTGAGATTGAATGATATATTACATTTGGCAGTATTATGGTAACCTGTTTTATTTTCCTTGAATTAACTTACAGAGATATGGAGAATGCAGAGAATATTCTCACAGTGATGAAAGAGGCTGGAATTGAGCCTGGTCCAGACACATATCTAGCCTTATTGAATGTGTATGCTGAGAAGGGTGACATTGACCATGTTAAGCAGGTATGACTTATTGTATAAATAAACATACTTTAAAATCATTTTTATAAACTTACAGAAGAATATAGTTTTTATCTGTTTTTAAAGATATCTCTTGAAAGTAATAGTATTGATAGGAGAATTCCTATAGTTTGGTACCTCGGTGTTGAAGCAGAATATTTCTGTTTTATAAAGGAAGTCTCAAATCTTTAGATGATACATGTTCCTAATTAAAATTTTTGTATTTTAATATATTTAGCTTTAATTTAAAAATACTGCTTTCTGACTTACTCTTCTAATTTCTGGAACTATCTCTAGACTCTGGAGAAGGTGGAGAAGTCCGATCTTTACCTTATGGACCGTGATTTATTGCAAATTATCTTTAGCTTCAGTAAAGCTGGGTATCCTCAGTATGTCTCAGAAATTTTGGACAAAATTGCATATGAAAGAAGATATATTCCAGGTAGTTTTATAAATTTTACTTTCATGATTTTTGTAATCATCTGAATTACTGCTTTTACATGATGAAAAGGGCATTCTCTAACAATAGGGGGGTTGTGATAGATGAACATAGGATTCAAAGTCAGCTTAATAAACTAAAAAACTTGAGTTAATGGATACATTGGAATGTTTTGATGTGTAAGTGTTCCATTATTATTTGGGATATTTTAAAGGATAGTATTATATCCTTTTGGTGTTTGTTGTTCATAAATTTGTCTTTCATATTGGTTGAAGTGTAAAAGTATTATTCAGTTCAGTAACAAAAGATGTCTTTGTTTTCTTCCCAGATGCAATGAACCTTATTTTGCTTTTAGTCACTGAAAAATTGGAAGATACAGCATTGCAAGTTTTATTAGCATGTCCTTTTTCAAAGGAAGATGGTCTGAATGACTTTGGCAGTTTCTTTTTACGGCACTGTGTGACTATGAATACGGTATTCTGTTCATTTTTACATTGTAGACAGTGTAATGGGTAGTGAAATAAGATTTTTTAAAAGTATAAGGAACTGTTATGAGATTAGACCAAACATAAATACTATGAAAACTTTTTTTTTGTATTGTAAGATGATGGATAAAAAGAGGATGAGAGGTTCAGACTTTGAACCCAAAAGTGTTAGAATATTTGCAGAAGATCAAAGGGAGCTGATGTGTTCTTTTTTTCCCCCTAGCCTGCAGAGAAGCTGAAAGACTACTGTAAGAAGTTAAAGGAAGCCAAGCTGCATACATCTCCTTTGCAGTTCACACTGCAGTGTGCTTTACTAGCCAATAAAACTGGTACTGTATTCTCATAATTAAAACCAACAAAAATAAGTTTTTCTGGGGTAGCTTTGTAATATTTAATGGTATCTCTTTCAGATTTGGCAAAAGCTCTAATGAAGGCTCTGAAGGAAGAAGATTTTCCTATCAGAACTCATTATTTCTGGCCACTGCTAGTTGGACATCAGAAGGAGAAAAATGTTCAAGGTTAGGTCTTGCCTTTTACAGATTTAGATTTATAATGGCTCAGAGATCCATGGTAGCAGTTTCTATACACATCTAATTGAATTCTTTGGGAAAGCGTACTTATTCCTGAGTACGAGATCTCCTGAGAAAATTGAGTTGATTTAAATCATAGTAAAATATCATCAGCATTTAAAAAACCAAATGGTAATGGATTTCTTTCATCTTAATTGCACTAATTTTATTTATTAATTCATGTCTGATTTTGATACTCAAACTTGTGAGTATAGTTTTAAATAAATAGTTCATTATTTTTATGTTTTTCTAAAACTCTTTAGTTTTTTATTTTATAAATAGAGTTTGAAATAAGTTTGCCTCACCTTTTTGAAGATAAAGTTATATATAATTAGACCATTTTCTTTGTGGACCAGTCTCTTTCTCCTTAACAGAGCTGAGTTATAATAATAGGAAAGACAGAAAAACTTTCATTGCACAATGAGTGCTCATGACCTGACAGCCTGCTGATTGAAGGGCAGAAATGTTCAGTCTTTCAGGTTCTTAAGTACATTTAAGCATTTAGCATACTTTTTTCTTGTACACATGGGATATCTATAGGATATGAATAAGAATTGGACAAATATTAAATTTTAGAGTACAGTATCTAATTCTTTGGTTTGCATTATTGGTAATTCAGAAAGAGTAGTATCATAAAAAGATGCTTTTAACGGAAGTACTTCCCCCTTGGGGAAACAAAAAATGGTCTTTTTCATTTTATCTCAAAGTGTAATGTGCTTAGAATGAGATGCAGAGTTGTTAGTATGACATTGGGTGACAAACAGAATGCACAAACAACAAAAAAAGTGCTTTTAGCAGACTTTCATATTGCAATTTTATTTTAAATATATAGCTGTCTTCTGGCCTGAAGGAAATAGTGAAACAAGTATTCCCTAATTGTTTCTAGCTATAAAAGTTTCTAAATCCTTTTTAGAAAAATCTTTGGAAAACAATATGCTAGTTGATTAACTCTTTGCATAACCTCTAATTCTGAAAGCTTGAAGAAGTAATCTTTAATCCATATTTTTGAACCATAGAAAGTTTACATCGTTCCATAAAAATGAGTGGGCATGTAAGTAAGTATTGTCCACCTTTCCACAGATATGAAAATATTTTTGGGTCTCTTGTTTAGATGTTTGTTGCTTCATTAGGTAAATTTGCTTTCCTCAGCAATAGCACTGTATCTAGTCTTGAATTGGATATCATATTTTCACACTTAGTACATACAAAAGGTAATTTTTTTCTGTACATGTAGCTCACACTAGTAGAAAAGTGGGCATTTTATCTTGAATCTCTTTTCTAAGAACCTTAGAATTTAGGTTTGTGAGGTGTCTTATTGAAAGCTCAAATTATATTGATGAAGGAACTGAGAGCCACAGAGAGATTTAGTGAGTGACCTTAAGTTCCACATCTAGCTGTCAGTAGTGCTGGGATTGCATGTGAGGATTTCTGCCCTCCCTACTAGACGTTTGTAAATACTGTGCTAAATTTATTTTATGAAAATTTTTAGCTATTGATTAAAAATTAGATACTGATTTTTGCATTAGGGGCATTTAAAAAAGTGTTACCAAGTTTTTTAATCAGTGAAGGTTTTAAAAAAAGTAATTTGTCTTCCAGTTACAGTTGACATGCAATATATTAGTTTCAGGTGTTTCAACATAGTGTTTAGACATTTATATATCTTACAAAGTGACCACCTTCGTGAGTACCCATCTAACACCATACCTAGTTATTACCATATTATTTTATTCCCTGCGCTGTACTTAACATCCCTATGACTTTATAACTGACAGTTTGTACTTCTTAATCTCTTTCACCTTTTTTATCCATTCCCCAACCTCCCAGAGTCAGTGAAGGTTTATCTGGAAAAATAGAAAAGTTGAGAAAGGTAACTTGAGAGTACAAGATATTGTCAATTGTTTTACAGTTTTTAAAAACTAGTTTCTCCTTTGCAGGAGATTCAGAAATATAGTAAAGTAACATATTCTACAACCTTCCTTCATGTAACAGGGAAATGGCAGTATATAATCTCTAGTTTCTTTAGTGTAAGGTAAGCAACTAACATTCTTATTACTGCAGTGAGTTTATTCTTTGTCCAGGGAAAGTCACATATAAAAGAAGAAAATAATGGCTGTAGTGATGGAGGTTGTAGAGGAATGTTTCCTGTGGAATAAATAAAACCATTCAGGATAAGAAAGATATTTAGGATCAGATCAAATTGCACCAAGAGTTTTCAACAATAGGGTGATCAAATTTTTATTGAATTCTGGAATTTTTCTGGCTGTGAATTTAGCCTCTTACAATGACTTCCTCGTGGTTCATCTTACTAGTATATTTCTTTGTGGCACAAATGGAAAAGTCATCACTTAGAATTTTAGCAAGTTGGCCTGAATAAGAAGAAATAACCCAGAATAACTAAGGATCTACATCTCTTGGTATATTTAGAAACTATAAAAATAAGAATATAAGAAGGGTAAAATATATGGAAGAGCCGATAATAAAGCCTAAATGCCAGTTGAGTAAAGTGTTTGAATAGAGAGTATTTTCAAAAAGTAAGAAATTGGGTCCTAATAAAGTGAGTGCTCTGGTTAGAGTCTAAAATCACATAAATGGTCATAGTTTGTGAAAGTTGATCAGGTAAACCATTTATCTTTCCCAAAAGTTTGAACTATTTTAATTCTTTTTTTTAAAAATATATTTTATTGATTTTTTACAGAGAGGAAGGGAGAGAGATAGAGAGTCAGAAACATCGATGAGAGAGAAACATCCATCAACCGCCTCCTGCACATCCCCCACTGGGGATGTGCCTGCAACCCAGGTACATGCCCTTGACCGGAATCGAACCTGGGACCTTTCAGTCCGCAGGCCGATGCTCTATCCACTGAGCCAAACTGGTTTCGACTATTTTAATTCTTATAAAATTTTTGGGGTGGGAACTTTCCTCTAGAATCATAAACTTTCTTATGACAATATTTGAAATTTTTTATTAGATTGTTTATTTAGTCTTAGTTTAGATTTTTTAAGTTCACAGAGCTTTGGGATCCGTGTTATGATTATTTTAATCTTTTTAAAAAAGAAATATGAATTGTATTTTTTAGAGAATGTAGGTATGTCAGATCAGTCACCTTTTTTCTCCTTACTGATAAATGTTTCTTCCCATCTGACTATATTATTATTTTTTTAAAAATCCTCACTTGGGTCACGCCTTAAGAGAGAGAGAGAGACACTGATGTGAGAGTGAAACATCAATCAGTTGTATGCGGCCCAACTGGGGATCAAACCTGCAGTCAGGGTATGTGCCTTGAGCAGTAATCGAACCTGTAACATTTTGGTATATGGGACAATGCTCCAACCAGCCTAGTGAGCTACACCAGCCAGAGCCTGACTGTGTTACTGAAGTGAATATTTTTGGTATACTTCCTGAGAGTGCCTGAGGTATTGAGTGAACTTATCTGAGGGAGTAAGTGAACCCAGATCTTATTAAACCTATTTTAGTTTCGGTTAGAAAAAATATATGTTATAAGTGCTAGTAACACAGGTCGTCTGGTAAGCAGAATGTACTCTTCCTCCTGATAAACATTATTGGAAAAAAAATGAATTAAGAGAATAAAAAGTATTTGAGGTGTAGATGATTAGGTGAATTGTTTTGTACAGAATAAAGTTATCAGTATGTTGACCATTTTCACACATTAGAAAATTATATGGTTACCTTATGCTACATTTATTCTACATAATATCTAAGGAAATTTTAAAAATTCTTAGAGTGTTTTAAAATGAGAAAATTAAATCATTATTGTTACTATTAACATTTATTTAATACTTTTAGGGTTTCACACATTATTTTCTTTTAATTTTTATGACTGCCTTGAGAGGTAAGTAGGGAGCATTATTATAATCTCTTCTATATTAAGAATTTCACTTATCTTATTTCCCAGTTCTGTTATTTTTCTGCTTTCTTTTTTAGGCAAACAAAATGCTAAGTATTCTTCATTATGATTCAGAAGCTGAATGAACTAAACTTTCAGATCTTTTGTTAATTTATTCCAAATTCTTCATCTCGGTGCTTTTAAATTTTATAGGTATAGTTAAAGTCCTCAAAGAAATGCATGAAATGGGAGTAAATCCTGATCAGGAGACATACGTAAATTATGTGTTTCCATCCTTTGATAGTGTAAAGTCGGTTCGTGCTGTATTGCAGGTGAGTTAAAATATGATTTTAATTTCATAATTAAATTGAATGTCTTGCCTCCCTAATGTTTTGTGTGACTAAAAAGTAAAAAGTCATTAAGCTGAGCACTAAAAATGGTCGTGTTTGTATGCAGTTTTCTAAAGTTTTGTAAAAATATTGGTAAATCTTAAAAAACTTTAAAGTAAAGCAGCATTATTGTGTGTTGAAAGATAATATGCCAATATCAGAAAATATTTAAATAAAACATTATTTGCGCCTTAATCCCACTATGTAATGCAGCTATAATTTTCATTTTTTGAATATTACTTTTCACTTCTATATGAATTTTCATAATACACTCATTATATTTACTATTCTGTTTTTTAAAAATAATCTTTTGTTTGACTCCAAAGCATTATTTTCCTGACCACTGTGTCCTGTCTGCATGAGAACAGTGAAGGCCTTTATGAAGAAATAGACTTTTGTATCAGCAAGGGTTGCACTTTCCATGTTCTCCATTTTCAAAACAAAGTGCTACATACAATTAGGGACAACATGGCAGAGCATCAAATACTTTAATAAGAAATATTTTGTTCAAAATATCTGGTTCCTAGGTGGTTATTCCATGATGCCTTGACTTTTTTAATATTAGAGCATTCTTTTCTTTCTTTGAAATAATTAACATAATTACAACCTTCTGAAGGATAGAGTTTACGTCTTGAGTGTCTTTACCTCTCTTCTCTGAGTTCTTAGCAGGGTATTTTGAGCCTGTACATATTTTATTGTTAAAAAAAGAATTAAAAAAGTAATTTCCTACATATTCTTATTTCCCTAAATCTCCTTTTTTTAACTTGGCACCTTTCCATTATAGTGTGTAACTCTACCAATTATTTTTTATGCTTGCATGCTGTGTTATTGTATGGATATACCATAATTTATTTTTTTTCATTGCTTATTATTGATTGGGTGGTTTTTAATATTGTGCTATTATACTGTGACTTAGAAAGTATATTTGAGCTAATTTTTGGCTTCTGTACTTTAATTATTAAATGATCATGTTAGGAAAAGTGAAAACCACTTGGAGATAAATTAAATTTTATTTTTACCTCACTAACTGTCCCAAATGTCATTTTAGATCAGTGCATTCAATTTTCATTTTATTTTAAATTAGAGAATTGTTCTAAATGTTATCAATAGTAAATTTTTCCTAGAAGGAAGGCATTCTAAGGGTAACAAATTATCTAAATTTAAAGATATGCATTTAATTTGTAATGTTGGAACTGTTGCTGAAGTTCAGTTACTTGATTTACATATTCTAGAAATGAAGGATTGTCAGAATATGGTGATATAAATAAATGGGAAAATAGGAAATTTGAATAGCATATCAACATGTTTTCAGCTAAGGCATAATATTGAAATGTGCTTTATCCCTAGGAAAATGGATGTCCATTTGACAATAATATATTTTCTCAAGCTGAATTGAGAAGTGAAGTAATAAGTGGGAACTTAGACTATGTTTTATCATTTTGTAAGTATGCAACATTAGCAGTAAACTTGATAGGTGTGGTTTTAGTTACTAATGAAAGCATACAGGATAGTTATTGCCCTCAATGCCTACCTTAGTGTAGTTCAAGGTAATTTCCTTGAAAGCAAGGAATTTTTTATGTTTTGTTTAAGTCAAACTGATAACACAGCTTATGATTTGATCTTGTGGATAATTTGGATGTAATTTTGAAGTTAAAAGAACCTTAGAGATAACATGGTGGTAGGTAAAACTGGGGATCCAGAAGACTTGGATTTTGTTTATGGGACCTGGAATAAGCCTCTCTACCTTTCTTTGCTTCAGTTTCATGAAATGGGGACAGTATTACCTATCTATCTACTTTGTGGAAGTTGTGAAAATCATAATGAGATACTGTGCCTGAAACTGTTTGCTAAACTAACTTCTAGTTTAGCTGTAAGTTACATAAAGCCAGTCCTCAGTAACAAAAACACAGCAAATTTTTACTAAATTCTTTTAAATGCAAAGTTGCTTTACAATGTTCATCATGTTAATAAAATTACCTCCATTGATAGATAAAGGAAGGCATAGAGAAGTTAAATGACTTGCCCACAGTTAGCAGTTTGGCTAGAACCAACATTTTCTATCTTCAACCTTGTTCTTTTCACCAATAGTACATTTTAATAATTAGGACATTTCTTAACGTCTTCACTTTTTAACATATTTATGATGTTACTTGGGAGTTTTTTCGATCTTGTGAAGAAATTATTATTTAAAAACAAAACACAAACTTTAATTTCTAACCCCTAGAACAGGGGTGGGCAACCTTTTTGTGAGTGCGTGCCAAAACCAGCAAAATCTCTGACTCAAAATTCTTCTGCATGCCAACCCTAATTTTTTGAAAACATGTTACGCCTACTTGATATCTCTTAAGGTGTACGTATGTGAAGAACCTTGAAGAAATAATAAAATTCATTCGAGTGACAAAAACACAGTATATAATGATGAAAAATACATTTATTTTTTAATGTATACACGTACACTGATAGTCCGACAGAAAACTTTATGACTCCGTTTGATATTATCAGTGGGACTTTTGCTGCTGCATCACTGATGACAGAGATTTTACATCAGGTTTATATTTCGTGACCTTCAGAGATATGCGCGAGCTACTACTTTCATCCACCAGGCTACTCCTATTATGAGACTTAACAAAATTCATCACTGAGAACAAAGATTCACAAGTGTATGTGGATGAAACCAAAACACTGGTCGGATCTAGGAAGGCAGGGAGAGTTAAGGCAGAGGCATAGAAATTGCTCTTCCCATCTCTTGTCAATCCATGTCTATGGTCTTTAAGATAACTTGTTATGCAAAATTATTTATTTATCTAAGATGCACCTACACTGAATTTATCTGAAAAATGAAAAAGTCGATATTAAGAAAAAAATTGTAAATGGAAGATTATAAGAGGGTATCGCATGCCAGCAAAAGTTACTGGCTTGCCATGTTTGGCACGCGTGCCAGGGGTTGCCCACCCCTGCCCTAGAATATTAAAAGTTAAGCTCTGATTAATGTATATTCAATTTTATAGGTGGAAACTTTGTAAAAACCAGATAATTGGTATATATTATCTGTGTATATGTTATTTAAAATAGTTCATAATATTGTAAAGAAAAGACAAAATATTCAGTATGAAAATTAGTGACGGTTAGGGGTGTAGTTATTTGAGTTGAAGGTTGTGTAATAATGCTGGCTGCTGTCTGCGTGTATTGATTTTGCCTTCCACTCTATATAATATATAGATTTTCCATTGTGACAAGATGAAAACAGAAACATTAGCTGAGGAATCTGGGCATATACATGAGAGCTGCCATTACTCATAATCATACCATCCATTCCACTTCATTGTCAACCCCTTGATTTTTCAGAGTTGTTTGTTGCTAAGGAAACTAGATGTTTTCTCGCCAGCAGCCTTCAACTTGCTGAGATGTTTCTCCTCGCCTTTTTAATGAATAAAAACTTGACAGTATTCTGTAAAATACTAATTTGAATAGTATAAAAATAAATTTTCAAGAGCTTATTTATTAAATTAGAAAAGAAATTCCGGGAACTTTTAGACTAGAGCAGTTTAGTTCATGCCTGTGTGTGCCTCCTCTCTTCTATTGATTTGCAGGTCTCTGGAGATTAGTTAGTTCTGTAATTGCTGGTAATCACTATCGGCAGCTCCCAGGTCTGCACTTTTGGTTACCATATCACAAGGATGGCTTATCTAGATGGAGTTTGTGGACTAGTAGGAAACATTTTCCCACTTGTGTTTGTAGGCATGAAAAATTAATTTGATCAAGCAAATTAAAGGTTGTTGAAAGACTATTTCCTTGAGTGACTAAATAACATCATTTTAAAAATGATTTTTAGATTTTCAAATCTATATATATAAAAGCGTAATATGCAAAGTATCCCCTCGGGAGTTTGACCGACCGGGAGTTAGATCGCTTCCTATGACGTGCGCTGACCACCAGGGACGGAACAAAGGGAGGCCCCAGCCAACAGCCAGGGAAGGGAGGCCCTGGCCAGCAGCCGCTAGGGACCCTACCTGTGCACAAAATTCATGCACTGGGCCTCTAGTATTGTATTAAAAAACCCTGAGAAACTTATGCTCCTTGGTGAAGAGCTATAACAGGTGGTCTAAAACACTTCTACTTATGTGTATGGGTTAAATTTTTATTCACATTTAGGAGAGATGAGCAAATAATGTTACAATGTACTGTGACTTTTCTCATGAGGTTTTTTTTAAGTTAACCAGGTATAGTATCTTAATCCTCACCTAAACTGTGTGTAGTGATTGTCTTCAGAATTTGCTTCCACTGTGAGTTCCTCTGTAATTCAATTCATTTTGGACCATTCAGTACCCAAATTACATGTTTACTGAAAAGATTAAGTCAATTATTTATAACATGGCACCACTTTTTTAAAAATAAATATCCCGAGTATATTTTTCCCATTGATTTTTGGAGAGAGAGAGAGAGAGAGAGAGAGAGAGAGAGAGAGATTGAGAGAAAAACATTGATGTGAGAGAAACATATTGACTGGTTGCCTCCTGCGTGCACCCCAACTGGGGGCAGGGAGCAAACCCCACAATTGAGGTACATGCCCTTGACCGGGAATTGGTCCTTCAACCCTCTAGTCCAAGGGCTGATGCTCTAACCACTGAGCATCTGGCCAGGGTTAACATGACACCATTTTATTTTATTTTTATTTTACATGGCACCATTTAATGCAGTAACATGGAAAATACATTTAGGAGATACCTACTGTGATTCTATTCCTTGCTACTTAACGTCTGATTCTAATACTAAGGCCAATAAGACTTATAATGTCAGTACTGAAACATACAAGGATGCAGACTGTTAAAAGACAAAATGGGTAGTAGCAAACAAATGATCAGAAAAGTGAAAGATCAGTATAAATCAACTAGAGGCCCAGTGCACGAAATATGTGCAGGGTCCGTAGTGGCTGCCGGCTGCCGGCTGGGGCCTCCCTTCCCCTGTTGCCAGCTGCCAGCCAGGGCCTTCCTTCATTCTGCTCCACTTCCTGGTCAGCACACGCCATAGCAAGCGATCAAACTCCCGGTTGGTCGAACTCCTGAGGGGACACTGCATATTAAGCTTTCATATAAGTAGATTATATAACAAGTAAAGGCCAATTTTATGACTTCAGGTTGTTACTCGCTCATGAAAGCTTGTCATTGATCATAGTGAAAAATAGAATGAGAAAGTGTGAATGGTTTAATAGAACCCAATCCCACTCCCAGAAAAGTTTTCCTCCTCATCTACTGTCTTTAAAGATCAGGGGTACCATAAGGTATTTACATTCTGCCCCTTTGTAGCGCCACACTGCCCATTTAATATGCAGCCTCAGGATTTGTACCAGGCTGACTCTAAGTATGCTAGTAGATTAGTTATTGTCATATATATGAAATAATATGAATAAGTTCATTAGTTATATTTATACACGTGAAAACTAAGTAAAAGTGTTTCAAATGGATAGTTTACATTGTATTATATTTAATATAGTATAGTATATAATACTGCAATATCTAGTAATTATTTATATATGAAAATATTTCCATTTTAAACATAAAATTTCCAAAATGAGTATTAAAAGATATTGGTATAAAAGTGTTTCCAAATAAGTTGATAATTTAAGTTTTTGTCTTTGGTCTGAGATTTAATGATGACAATTTTCTTTTGCAGTGGAATCAAATACATTACCTTTCTCATTTACTTCTTTGAGAGGCACCCTAATTCTAGGCTTTAGGAGGTAAGATGATCACCTTATATGTCCTTTACCTGAATATGGTCTGATTTCTACTGTCTTTTTGACCTACTATATAAGAAAAGACAGATATTATTCTAAATCTTCCAATGTCCTAGTTACCTGAAATGATCTTAAATCTATTTTATTCTTTCTACTAAGTAGTTAAATTGAGTTTATGCAGCCTTTTATACCATCTTTTCCAAGAAATATACACCAATTTGGTAAAGGTCTTATTTTAATGAAGAAAGCACTATTTGAATTATGGCGAATTGGAGTTATAGACAAATTTATATGTATGTTTGATTTATACTTTGAATATTTAATTACAAGGTGACTTTTATTCAATATAATACTGTGTTCCTCCTCTGTGTGCTCAGGGAATGTTAATGACCTTTTTCTTCCCACTTTTGTTTTTTTGAAAACATTCAAACATAAAGAAAAATGGAAATAATAGTAAAGGAAACATCCACATACCCTTTATATAGATTTACCATTTGTTGATATTTTGCAAAATTTACTTTTTTATATACTCTTATAACTTGCTTTCTTATATACTTTCTCAGTATTTACTTGCTTTCTTATATACTCTTTTTCAATATTTACTCGCTTTCTTATATATTCTTTAGATATAGATATATGTATAGCTATGTATATGCACATTGAGGTGGAGCAAACTTGTACATACATACACTGTTACTTCTTTTTTAAAAAAAAATATATTTTATTGATTTTTTACAGAGAGGAAGGGAGAGAGATAGAGAGTTAGAAACATCGATGAGAGAGAAACATCTATCAGCTGCCTCCCGCACATCTCCTACTGGGGATGTGCCCGCAACCCAGGTACATGCCCTTGACCGGAATCGAACCTGGGACCCTTCAGTCCGCAAGCGGACGCTCTAGATCCACTGAGCCAAACCGGTTTCGGCTGTTACTTCTTTTTTACTGAACCACTTGAAGTTGTAGACATACAGATGATACTGGATCCTTCAGCTTACAACTCTTAAAAATAGGTCATCTGTATAATCACCAATATCACTCCAAAAAAAATTAATAATGCTATAATATCACCATATTTAGATTGTCATAGTTCTGACTATTTTGCCTTTTTTTTTTTTTTTTGGTGCCAAAACCTGCCTGTCATATTATTTTTTATTGAGGGTTTAATTAAGGTCATGCATTGCGTTTGATTGCTGTATTTATATTCTCTTAATTGAGAATAGTTCCCTTAACTGTTTTGTCTTTTATGATACTGAGTCCAAGCTACTTTATCTGTAGAATGTACCTGTCACATTTCTGTCTGAATTTTTTTCTCATGATCAGACTCAGATTGAACATTTTTAGCTAGAATACTAAATAGGTGATAAGTATTTCGTATTGTCTCAAGAGTTACAATGTCAGGTGTCAAATATTGGTGCCATCAACTAAGTTTGAATGCTTGGTTATGGTAGTGGTTCCCATATGTCTCCTCTGCAAAGGAACCTTACCCACTTTGTAATTAGTAAGAAGTGTATGGGTAATACTTTGAGACAATGTGTCTATCCTGTTTCCTAGCACCTTTCACTCAGTGCTTTTAGCAGCCATTGGTAATCCTTGTGGAATCAGTTGTTAACAGTGGGATTGCAAAAGGATGAGTATTTAATGACATTCCTAATAGAGTCCAAATTAACTACCTGCAACTCCTGTAAGTATTAGCACATAACAGATCGACTTAGTTAACTCTGTATCAAAAATAATTTTCTCATTGTCAGAAATATTAGAATTTATAGAATATTAAATGATATATCGTAGTCACTTGAGCTAATTCTAAGGGAAACTTGAGTATACCTTTCAGTGTTGGAATTCAAGTTTGGGGATACTTAGCTACCTTTAATATAATCTGCCTCCTGGTGGTTGGTCCAGGGTCTATGAGGCAATAGGTCAGCATGTGTTCTGGAACCTGTTTTGGCCAAGATTAATTTTTTATACTATCCAACAATAATTTTGAAAAACCAACAATGTTTTCTTCATATCTTTTGAAAGTAGTATTTAAGAGGCAATTTAGTATTTCTGTAAATTGATAAGCTCAAGAAATGGTCATTGATTACCAATCTAAAGTTTCCCAATTTATAGATTAAATTGTCTAACCTATGTAGGCAAAAACACCTGTAAAAACTATTTAAATTCAATGCTGCTTAGATAAGGTGAGATTATTTAAGATTATTAGGGAATTTTTACTTTTAACCTTTTTTTTTTAAAGGCTGTTTTTGAGAGTATATTTTAAAGGGCATTTAGATCTAACTGATAAAGTTAGTAAATTCTTATGTCAAATCAAGGGCAAGAAAAAGTTTAGCATAAGTAAGACTTTCTTTTCTCCCAACAGTAATGCTAGCTTTACAAAGTTCAAATGAGAAATATTACTGAAAACCACCACTAGAAATATTGAATCACTTCTAGGAGACAATGTGTCACTGAAGCTAGGTCACAACTTAGCTGGGAGTGTTGCATTTCAAAAAGAGAAATGCTTCAGAATTTCCGTGAAGGCATTTAGGTCTTCATAGTCTACAGAGAAAGATCTCTGTGATCTAAGGAGGAATTTCTTTTTTGTTGTTGTTGTTGTTTTGTTAAACATATATTTTTATTGATTTCAGAGAGGAAGGAAGAGGGAGAGAGAGCTTAGAAATATCAATGATGAGAGAGAATCATTGATCGGCTGCCTCCTGCATGCCCCCCACTGGGGATCGAGCCTGCAACCCAGGCATGTGCCCTTGACTGAAACCGAACCTGGGACCCTTCAGTCCACAAGCCGACGCTCTATCCACCGAGCCAAACCAGCTAGGGCTAAGGAGGAATTTCTGACCCATTGGCAGCAGTCTGAACTTGGCAGGTGGGAGTCTACTGTTGAAGTGGGGCTGCTTTTCATATGTTAAAAAAAAAAAAAATTAAGTTTCTGTTGCTAGTCCTATTGAAGTCACCAAGTTAAATGCCATTAATACTCAGTTTTCTCCTACCCATTCACAGCCCTGAAGAAGCTTACAGTAGGAGACTATTTAAGTAGATGTACTGAATGTATTGACAAAGGGATTTTAATATTTGATTCAGCATCAAATGAAGTAGAAGGTTACATTAATGCCAAGATAAAGGATTGTAATGACATTGATTATGTCTGCTACCTTTTGCACACCCCCTACTGGGGATCAAGCCCACAACCCAGGCATGTGTTCTGACCAGGACTCGAAATGGCCACCTGTTGGTGCATGGACTCAACCAACTGAGCCACGCTGGCCAGGGCAGAATAGATTTTCTTAAACCCAGCTTATTAATGTTGAGAGTTGGAATAGAGATGCAAAATTTAGACAAGAGTTGGTACGTGTTTATTTTTTATTTTCTAGAGTTTTCAAACATTCACAAAAGTAAAACTCCCAAGTCCCCATCACCTGGCTTCAGCAGTTAAGATTTTGGCAATCTTGTTTCATCTATTCCTTTTTCAACCCACCTCCATCCCCACCCCCCTTTTTTTCTGGACTGTTTAAATTATATACTTCTTATTAGTCTATCTATAAATACTTTACATTTCAGAATTTATTTTAAATAAAAATAATCACTGTAGTGTTATCACACCTGACAAACTTAACAGTAATTGAGAAGAAAAATTCATCCAATTCTCTAAGGGGTACATGATACAGAAAAGGTGACAAACTGCAAGTCATGCCACTTAATATTGTGCACTTGTGGGCATTGGCCTCAAAAACTCTGGTATTTCTACTCTCTCCCCTTGCCATTCCTTAAATGTGGTAGACCTCTACAGGTTGAAACTCCTTGGAATTAAAGCTGTTCCTAACCTAACCAAAAAAGATGCTTAATTTATCAGTATAGGTTTTTATTTTATCTTCATATCTTGAGCTATCACTCTTCTTTCACTTACTGTTTGGAAAAAAGATCTTTTTTGGCATATGGAAATGTCAGGTAGTCAGAGGAGGCTGCTCTGTAATTAGTGGAGGGGTGGGTGAGATGAAAACTCTTGTGATATTTGAGAGATTGTTTCCTGCTACAGCCTACAGTTACGATTTTTTAAAAAAAAATATATTTTATTGATTTTTACAGAGCGGAAGGGAGAGGGATAGAGAGTTAGGAACATCGATGAAAGAGAAACATCGATCAGCTGCCTCCTGCACATCTCCTATATGGGATGTGCCCGCAACCAAGGTACATGCCCTTGACCGGAATCGAACCTGGGACCCTTCAGTCCGCATGCTGATGCTCTATCCACTGAGCCAAACCGGTCAGGGCTAAAGTTAAATTTTTATTTAGGTCACTTTATCATTTCTTCTGTTAACTGATTTCTCATTCCATCTTTTTTTTTTTTTCCAAAACTTTTTCTTAATGTGCTTCAGTGGAGGGATGATTTCATCATAAGGAAGAGGGTTCTAGAGGGGCATGGAACATGTTTTTGGGTTTTATTTTGGAACAAAGAATTACAGGAAGTTGCAAAGATAGAACACAGAGAACTTATGTACTCCCCACCCATTTTCCCCCAATGGTTATATCTTATGTAACTACTAGGGACCCAGTGCATGAATTCGTGCACCTAGAAAGGAACTGTGGACCGTGAGGCTGTGGTGGGCTCAGGGGCAGGTCTCAGCCCATCCTCCACATCCCCCACCTGGCCCCTCCATCCGTGGCCCCTGGTCCCCTGCTCTACCGTTCCGCCGCTGGTGCAAGTGGGGCCGGTGCCAACAGGGGTGCGAGTGGCGGCTCCAGCACCAGCAGCAGGTGCGAGCGGGGCTGGCACTTGGCAGCAGGTGCAAGCGCCGGGCAGGACCGCTTCGTGCAGGAGCAAAGAATTTTCAGTAACCACCAGAGGCTTCCCCTGATGACAGCAATAGTGGCTTGCCTTGGTCTGGTGCCCCAACTCACCTGCTCCACCATCCCTCCGCAGCTGACGCCTGCCATGTTCCATGCTCTTCTGCCTGCTGCCAACGCCCTCCGTGTTCCGTGCACACCCCCTGGTTGTTAGTGCACGTCATAGCGACCAGTTCGGTTGTTCCGCCATTCTGTCTATTTGCATATTACCTTTTATTATATAGGACTAGGGGCCCGGTGCACGAAATTCGTGCACTGGGTGTGGGGCAGGGGGGGAATGTCCCTCAGCCCAGCCTGCCCCCTCTCACATACTGGGAGCCCTCAGGCGTTGACCCCCATCACCCTCGAATCACAGGATCAGCCCCTTGCCCAGGCCTGACGCCTCTGGCCTAGGCGTTCGGCCCGGGCAGCGGGGACCCACAGTTGCAGCGGCCCCGTGATCGTGGGCTTCGCTTTAGGCCCAGGCAAGGGGCCCCTAGCTCCTGGGACTGCCAGCTTCGACCGTGCCCAGCTTCCCATCGCTGGCTCCACCCCTACTTCCTGCTATCACTGGCCAGGGCGGAAAAGGCACCTGATTCTCTGATCATGGCTGGGGGGCAGGGCAAAGGTGGCCCCAGGGCCGCCTTTGCCCTAACCCCCAGCTCTTAGCTCCCCCCTGGGTTTCTGATCACTGTCAGTGGCAGGGGGCTTCTTCCTGCTTTCCCTTTTGCCTCCCTGCATTGTGCCTACATATGCAAATTAACTACCATCTTGTTGGCAGTTAACTGCCAATCTTAGTTGGCAGTTAATTTGCATATAGCCCTGATTAGCCAATGAAAAGGGTATCGTCGTACGCCAATTACCATTTTTCTCTTTTATTAGTGTAGATAGTACATTACCAAAACCAGGAATTTTATATTGGTACAATGTGTGTGTATAGTTCTCACATTTTATCACTTGTAGATTTGTGTAACCATCACTACAATGAAGATACAGAACTATGTCATCACCACAAATATCCCCCTGGCACTACCCCACTATGTCATACTGCTCTCTCCCCCACCCACCACTGCCAACCCATGGCAGCCATTAATTTGTTCTCGATTTCTATAATTTTGTTATTTTGCAGTGGTCTCATAAAGTATGTTTTAAGATTGTGCTATTTTCGCTCAACGTTAATGTCCTTGAAATCCATCCAAGTGTATCAGTAGTTCATTCTGAATGTTTTTAAAGTAAAAGTAATTGCCCTGTTAACTCACTGTACCAAAACTCATTCCTCCCAAAACTGCCCAACCTCAGGTTTAAAAAGGCCTATAAATTTTGTGGGCATTTTATACTATAAATGTATATAATTATGATAAGTATATAAATTATATTTACATTGTAAAATTATAATTAAAACACATAGTCTTAGATTATATGTTTGAATTAAATATGCAAAGTTTATAGACATTACGTTTACAAAACTTAGAAGTAGTATAAGATCAGTGTTCATTGGTTATCTTGTTTTGTAAATGGATTTTCATTTAAACAAGCCAAATTTGGATAAGCTATTCTTTTTCCTTTCTTTGAAATAATTTCAAATTTACATAAAGTTACAAGAATAGTATAGTGAATTCTTACATACTCCATTTATTAACTTTTACATTTTGACACATTATCATTATTCATTCCCTCTGTCTGTCAATCCGTATATACACATAGTTATATAAAATTTATTTTTCCAAAACTGTTTGGGCTTAGGTTGCACATATCATGACCCTTATATGTCAGTATGTAATGCCACAGAACAAGGTTATTCTCTTATACAACTACAGCACAATTAGCAAATTCAGGAAACTTAACATTGATTGATTATTTTAGTCTAGTATAGTTTATGCTTCAGTTTTATCAATGATTTTCTTTTTTTGTATCCTCCCCCCAACCCCGCTCCTGTACAGAATCCGGTTCAGGGATGAATGTTGTCTTTTTAATTTTCTCGAACCTGAAACAGTTCTCCAGCCTTTGTCTTTTATGATGTTAACATTTTTGGAGAATATAGGCCAGTTATTTTATAGAATGTTCCTCATGATGGTTCCCTATGATTAGCTTCGGGTTATACATCCTGCCTGAAATGCCACAGGAGAGATGTTTCCTTGTGGAATTAAATCTAAAAACACATTGTCCATCAGCATCTCATTAGTGATGTTAATTTTGATCACCAGGTGAAGATGTTCAATTTCTCCATTGTATGGTTACTCTCTTTACCATTACAAGTAATAAGCAGTCTGTGGGCATACACTTAGAGACCATGCAAATATTTTGCTCCATCAAAGTACTTAATGATTCGTACCCAAATTAACTTTTATTTTGAGGATTCAAAGTCAGAGAGTCAACCTTTCTAAATTACCTTCTGAGAATTCTACTTATTTTTGGAAACATTTATTTACCTATTTGTTTTAAGCCTTTGATCTGTATGCATTACATATAATAATTGCTAGTTCGCTTTAACTTAAAATGTTTTTTAAACCACTGAGTTATTTTCAATCCTTTGCTGCCCTCTGCAGGTCTATGAATATAAATCTTTGGAGCAAGGTAAGTACTTCTAATACAGCAAATCATAAGGCGATGTATAAAAAGATATTAAGAGCAAGAGTTATGTTATACACATTTGTGATACATTGTTACAAGTTAGTGAGTTTAGAATCTTGAAGTTAGTTTTTAAATTGCCTTCCTCGATCATGAAATTTATTATGGAAGCAATTCGTGTCCTAAATTCTTCATAAGGTTTTTAATTTTTCCAAAGGACAACTGTAAACATTATTGCATTGATATTTGATCATACAGATTTAATAAGTAATTTTAAAATATGTGCATTCAGACATATTTGTGTAAGTGTATCTATGTGTGAATGACATAAAGACCAATTTTAAACTTGTCTTTTTAAGACGTTAACTGCTTTTATGCAGGAAATACAATTATCCTTATGTTGAATTGCAAGAAATATTTGTATCTTAATAAAATCAAAATGTACAATGTTAATTCTATTTTCAATTTAAATATTTTTTGAAATCTAAATTTTACTCAGTTTTGTTTTTAGTATTATGCTGCTATTCAAACTATAGTCAGGTATAATATATGGTGGAGATAGTTATATTTGTAAGTAATTTTTCCACTAGAAAGGCTTTTTTATTGGTTTATTCATTATTCAATGTGTCTTTGTTCACAATTTGGTATTAAATGTCGCTGTCTTATTTAATGTATGGCTACAACTTCTGATAAAGTGTATTGTCTATCTTCTATATGTCTGTGTTGATTGAAAACAGTTTGTAGGTGACAATTGTTTTACTTCGTTTTTAAACAGTTTCTACCTTTTGAAATGCCATTAACCATAGCATGATTTTTCATGGTGGAATGAAATATGGTTAATTTTATCTCATTTTCCATATTAGCAAATAAATAGTAGAATTAACTGCAGTTTGAGTTGTTAACACTTATAACATGTCTCAGGTACTATTTGAAGAGCAAAAAAAAAATTAGTTTAAAAATACACAAAGCATAGTTTAGTTCATGATTCCTCATATCACTTTGGAAAACAACTGTATGTTTTTGTTCTTATCTTCAGTCCAGGGATATATAGTCAGAATATTGTGTTCAAAAATTACAAGTCAGTGCTATAGATTTTGTAATCATTTTCATCATAAAATACATTTGGGGTTTTTTTTTTTTAATTAAAAATTTGCCAGCAGAATTAACTTTGAATAAGTGTAGTGTATGTGTTTTAGTGTTTGCGTCTTCAATTGATAAGAATTGAATAATGTGTGAGAATAAACACATTAGAACTTCTGGCCCCTTTTGTTTTAAGGCCATTAAAATGCCTGGGAAAAGATTGTTGAAAAACTGAAAATTAAAATAAAATAAATGGTCCAGGATATTTTACTTTATTATTTCTGTAATACTTCACTTAAAAGAGGCAACTGGTCCAATTTCAGCAAGACCAAAAACAATATGATGAGAAAAAATATTGGTTGATAATTCCTATATGCTCTTATTTATAGCAATTCATTTAAAATAATATATAAACAAATCAGTTTAGAGTTTTTCTTAGTGACATTCATAAAACACATTGCAGTTTTCCTTCAGCTTGTGTTTGTTTTGTTTTTGTTTTTAAAAGACAAACCTATTATTTAAGAACGAAACAATCTCCTTGGCAGGTGGGGGTGGTGTTGAATTACGGTGATATAGAATGATATCTTACTGGGGAGAAGCTTTATTATTTCAAGAATTCAATTTCAGATTGCATTTATTCTTGTTTGCTTCTCTTGCTGCAATGCACGAATTTTCTGTCTTAACAGATAACGGAACTGTTGTACAAGGATGGACGTTATTGCCAGGAGCCTCAAGGACCAATGGGTAGCGTTTCAATTTCGATGATTGTAACTTATCCACAAATTCATTCTTCTGTGTATTGATGGGCTAGAAAGATTACAGCAATAAACATTTTCTTTTTGAAAGTGAAATTTGAAAACATTTGGGGTTTTTTTATGTTGATAACCACATTTTGAGATCTATGAGTTGTTTCGTTTTGTCATATTTATTTTCTTAAAAGACAGGATTGGGAGGCTTTTTCTTTTTAGGAATTGAAGAAATCCTTCTTATTACTGATGAAAGTAGGCTTACAAATTTGTAATCCTTAGTGTTTATGTGATTTTAATGTCTTATAGGTGTTAATTTTAAACATATAAAGTAGTAAAGAGGTCTTGGTAGATTTTTTTCATTTAAATATAGTTTATTACATTATTTAACATTTAATATTTTTCATTATTGTATATAATGGGGCCTAGAATATAGGGTTTTCTATAAGAAGGTACCCTTCCTGAAAGTTTGGATTTTCTAGGTATTAACACATGGCCCTATACATTTTATGCTTGAATGCACAGAAAAATTACTGTTGTTATAAAACATCTTTGTTAATCTTAGTTTTTCATTGGCTAATAGGCAGCTCTCCACAGGATTGCTGTATCTGCTTATTAAAATTATTTAACTTTCTATACTCAACATTTAACAATCCTTTAAAATTTTATGTTTCCCTAAATGTTGCCCATAAAAAATTAGTACAGAAATGTGTACAAGGCATTTATTTATTCTCACTATTGTGATTTGGACAGGAAAGAAGTAAGGCCTTGGGCAGGACCACTTCTGTCATAGAGTGGTAGAAAAAATAGATTGAAGTAAGATTCAGTACTGAAAAGCTGTCACTCGGTCTGAAAATAATTAATATTCCTTTCACTCACCAGTTAGATATGTGCTCCCAAACCACATAATCTCTATGCCTCAGTGATCATTGTTGCCATTTCAGAGCCTCTCATCAGGGTGACATCTCACACCAAAATGATTTCTTATAAATTAATCTTGATAACATGACAGTCTCAGTAATTTTAGTGGAATGCTTTCTCTTGTTTTTTTCCACAGAAGCTGTTGGCTATTTTCTTTATAACTTGATTGACAGCATGAGTGACTCAGAGGTACAGGCCAAGGAGGAGCGTTTGAGACAATACTTCCATCAGCTGAAGGAGATGGTACCATTTCATTTTTTGCTATATAATGCCTGTCCTGCCTGACATGTATCTATTAGATTTGAAATTGCTGCTTTTAAGTACAACCAGACCACTTCTCAATGACATACAGGAGTTGGAGACTTAAATTATGTCTGAGATAATTTCTGTTAGACCAATTTCAGTTTGCTTGTCTAAAACTGAATGGTTTTTTTTTCTCCTTTCCTTTTGCACAGAATGTAAAAATTTCTGAAAATATCTACAGAGGCATTCGTAACCTACTGGATAGCTACCACGTTCCTGAATTGATTAAGGTGTGTGAGAACTAATAATTAACTTTTTTAAATGTTTATATATAAAATCACGTTAAAATTTTATTTAAATATGATGTTTAGCCCAAGAAAATTTATTTAAATGACAATTACAACAAGGCTTTTTCATTGATTGTTGGTAAATACTGTTTATATATTAAAGAATTCATTCAAAACATTTATTATAATGGTTAATAAAATATGACAGAATTTCTGGAAAATTTTGGAAAGATGGAAAAATAGCAGTAAAATGAGGCGAGACTTTGAAAATTTGCTTTTGACATTTGCTAATGTATTTTTCCATGTGTTTTCTAATGCTAATTTAAATCCCAATTTTAGGATGTTCATTTGTTGGTTGAAAGAGAGAAGACAGACTCTCAAAAAGTAAGTAGGTTTTTTTAGTAGATTCTACCTACTATAAAAACCACATTTAATGAAAATTCTAGACCGTCTTTATAAAATCAGTGGTTCCTAACATTTAGCCGACAGTATAACTCTAAGAAAGAAGTTGGTGAAAGCTATTCCCCAACTCAGAAAAATCAACACATCTAAGAAATTTTCATATAGTCTCAGGAGCTTTATAAATCCCTAGAATCCATTCACAGAACCCCAGATTAATATTCTTGATAGCATTTATGACATTTCAGAAAGGTCAATTTAAAGGGAAGAGTGGCAAAAACAAATAAATAAACAAACAAACAAACAAACAGAAGAGTGGCAAGGGGTACATTTTCTTTCCTTTTTTCCTTTTTGTAGTAAATTTTTTTCCTTTTTTCTTTCCATTTCTGTAGACTATTAAGGCTTCATCGTCTGATTTGGAGTCTACACTTGAAAAACTAAAAGCTGAAAATCAACCTGTAGGAGATATCCTAAAGCAACTCATATTAGTGCTTTGTTCAGAAGAGGTAACATTTGTTTAAATATTCAAAATATGCTATTAAGGCAAAAAATTCTTTATAGATAAAAGTATAGGCAAAGCCAAATAGAATACTTGTGATTTTTACAATTATTATACATCTTGCCTGTGAAGAACACAATTAAATGAAAGGTTAACTAATTTCCACTACACCTTGAATGGCATGTTTTCAGGTTGCAGTAGTTTGTTTACAATAATCTGCAAAGTGAATGATAGTAACAGCCATGATAGGTTTATCATACATGCCAAATGTCCTTTCAAGCCATGGCTCCGGTCTCTTATATCTAGATTGTCAAGCAACTGATACATGCAGTAGTCATTTGCAAGTCAAATATTACTAGATTGTTAATGCAGGGATTGAAATTCCATTTTCCTGCTGGAAAAAAAGCTCTTTCTGAGATAAAGGGTCTCTTGCTTTTTTCCAGCAGGCGTCCAGCTGTACTTTGTGTTTATTTTAGTGTGTGTCTGCAATTTGTGGCATATCACTAGATTTTTCCAGTTTCTAGTTCAATATGATTTGGTTGTATGCCTGTGATTTTAGGGAAAAAATATAACAGGTTTTAAGATTGTAACATGGTACTGTTAAATTCCAAAATATTTTTTCACATTACTTGGAAATTAAACTAGACTTTGAGGAACTTTGCAATGATACATTTTCTGTGTATGGAAATTAGACTGTGAGTAGGGGGTGGCTTGGTATATATTTAATCTGGAATGTCCTTTTTATAATACAGTACTAAAACATCAAATCTGGCATAGTGGTCTGTTTTGCATTACAGATAACAAATCTTTTAAACCGTACATACATGTCTTACCTGTTTTTCACAAGGTGAATGAAAATATTAAGGAGCAAGGTAAAGTAAATAACTTGAATCCATTTATTTTTAAAGCACTTGTAACTTTTTCTACACTTAACCATTAAAACAAGAAATTTTGTGTTTTCTTTTATATTTACTTATTCTTTTTCATGTCTATCCTTTATTTTAGAACATGCAAAAAGCTCTTGAATTGAAAGCAAAATATGAATCAGACATGGTTATTGGTGGCTATGCAGCTTTAATAAATTTGTGCTGTCGACATGATAATGCAGAAGAAGCACTGAACCTGAAACAAGAATTGTGAGTATGCTGGCACTGAAACAAATCAACCTTAATGCTGATACACTGTCCTTGATGGATCATGAAGATTGAACATTGCTCTCTTATGTAATGTAATTTTTAAAAATTCTCTTTTGGCAGTGTTTTTGCATAATATGAAACTCTTTGATTAATTATGGCTTATTTTCAGCAAAGAGTCTTTGTTTAAGTACAAGACATACTATTCCTTTAAAGCCAAGATTCTTCCGTCCCCCTCACCCCCTGTTTATACAACTGCATATCACAACAGTGGTGATGGTAACTATTTTATAAGGCTTGTTTAACAGTCTCCTTTCTATACTGTAGTGTAAACAAAATTCTGACCGTTTTTCAGGTATCTTTAGGTGTTTAATTTTGATAGATTTATCAAATAAAAGTATGTCTCTTTGAGTATTTCAATGTTCATTACAAAGTTGGGATCACCTAGAGTGCCATGAAGCAAGAGTTCCTTCAATTCCTATCATTTGCAGATAGAGTGATGCAATTTATATGTAGTGCTAGAGTTTTATTTCTTTTGTCTTTTTGACTATAACAAGTGAATGTGAATATAGCTTTAAAAATAAACCTTAACTGAAATGTAGAGGCCAATATTAGCAACAATTCAGATTATCTGATGAGTGATAAAATGGATATTGCTGTTCTTTATGCAGTTAATTGACTTTTAACATAATGTAAATTTGGCTTTTAACTTTTAGTGACCGTTTAGATTCATCTGCTGTCCTTGACACCAACAAGTATGTAGGCCTTGTAAAAGTATTGGGAAAACATGGCAAACTCCAAGGTAAGCCTGGGCATATAAAGGAAATATGTGATGCAAGTATCTTGCCACTGGAATAACATGTGAATTGATATTAATGGTATATCATGTCCTGCAAAGTGCTTGAACACTTTGCATACAAATTTGCATGTGAATCCAACCAGAGCAGCATGGACAGTGTAGGCCATTAGTTTTAATGGATTGGCAAGCGTGTCATTTACATTTGCACAGCTCAGTGCTTTTTGCACTTCTGCAGCTAGTTTTTATTAGCATTGCTATTTGGATTGAGTTTGAAGATCTTGGCTTATGGAACAATTTGCTTATATGCCTGCACTAATGGCTTTGTTTTTGCTTAAATGTCTGAAGGCTGAACATAAAACTTATAAACATAACATTTATTTAAGAATATGAATTTTGCAGCAGTCTTTGTCTTACCTTTTGATAACATTCACCAAATGTGCACTTTAACAAGTTTTTATTTAGAAGTTTTCAGGGAAAACCTAGATAATATATAGCTGATGTGCATACTCTAGTTTTCTCATTGTTGAGATAATGCTAAGCCTAATATAATTAATCACACTTGATATATTCTTACTGTTTGCTTGTTTCTTAACTTTCTCGTTGGGTTTTATTTTGAAACTTCTTTTTCAGCCTTTCTTTTATTCTAGAGATTTTTAAAAACTTATTTTATGATGAAAAATGTATGTATGAAGAGACTATTTGATTTGAAAATTGAATTTTTTCCTAGGAAGCCTTTCTAACAGAAAATTCTTTATAATGATTAGCTGCTTTTAAAAATCACTTTTTGTAAAGCGGTCAAAACATTTTGCCTGTGCAATAATTAAGAGCAACATTATAGAAATGCACTTATTCCATATCCTAAAATGTTTGTTTCTGCCTTCCTAATGAAGCTTAATGAATCTAATGTATTAACATGCAGTCTTTTGGAAAGCTTTCATTGGCTCTGCTTGGCTAATTAGTATCGACATAGCAAACAGGCCCTATCGGTATCAGACCATTAGTCTGGCTGTATATACAGTGTAAACACATCTTTATTATCTGGCTTCCTGACAAGCCATCTGCTGAAGAAACAATGGTGTGATTTAGCAGATGTTAGCTCTGAACGATAAAAGCATCCATTTAGGAGGATCTTAACAGCTATAGGGCAGACCGTACAGGGTTATGTGGTGCAGAGTGGGCACACAGTCCCTATCTATAATTTGTAGTCAAAGTTGCAGGGAAATGATAAAACCATGCTATTGTGGATTTATAATTGTAGTCTCGTTTAGAAATGCAAGTAGTAATTAACTTGAAATCGGCATTATACACTAGAATTTACATTCCTGCTGTGCTTGAAATGCTGTTTTAATAGCAGTTTGTTTTCCCTACATGAAATTACCTAAGGGTCTTTTGTGTTCCTTCCTTGTAGATGCTATTAACATTCTAAAGGAAATGAAAGAGAAGGATGTTCTTATCAAAGATACAACAGTCTTGTCCTTTTTTCACATCCTAAATGGCGCAGCTTTAAGAGGTGAAACTGAAACAGTAAAACAGTTACATGAAGCCATCGTGACTCTAGGGTTAATGAAACCAACCATCAACATATGTTCCCCACTGGTCACGCTATATCTGGAAAAGTAAGTTAATTGAATTTTGAATTTTATATGTTGGCATTAAAAGAAGGAGTCTAATAATTTAGGGATTATACGTTGTCACTACTCTGTGGTGCCATGGAAGCCTTGAAGGTTATTTGCCAAGAATAAGAGGACTTATATGGACGAGGTGACCTTTCAAAGCACCAGCAGCTCTAAGGTCCTGTGGATTACTTCTTGATGGGATGGTCTAGGGTGAATTTTTGTAAGGCACGTGATGATATTGCATGAAATCTAATTTTTTCCAGTTTTGAGCCTTATAAGTGTTAATTATTAATAAGTGTAAGAAAGAAGGATTTCCTAGGGTTTTTGATTATGCATCATGACTGTTAATCAGGTAACAGTGTAGCAGCATTTCTTTAGTGTTCCTTTTCTCTATATAGTGTTTTAACTGCTTGTACCAATATAGTTTTTCTATTGTAGAAGTTGTCTCTGTGCCTTGTGAGATGAATTTTTTTGATAGGGCAAGATTTACTCAGTTTAAAATTGTTCTATTTGAAATGCTCATATTAGTGTCCAATTTAAAGTATTATTTGCAATGCAAATCATGAAATCAACCTACTCTCTTGTAATGAGTGAAACATTTTAGTAAGATGATTAAGTACCCTTTATTATCTTTTCCTTTTGTGTGTGTTTGTTTTTTTAATTTCCTAGATCTTAACTCTTTTGTCATCTTTTCCATGGCTTAATGCAGGTTTTAATCTACTTATTTCCTGATTGGGGCTTTCTGATTTTAGTTTGGATGTTGTCCTATCAATGCCAGGAGGAAAAGGAAAGATACATCTTAATGTTCTTATATTTTTCCCAAATTTCTGGTAATTTTTCTTTATTTATTAGTGGGTATAATAAATATAATGAGTGTTTTAGTATTGAATTTAAAATGTAGAATAAAAAATATCTTTATGTTAGGAAATATGTATATAAATATATATGTATACACATATACATGCACATACATGTTTTATGAAATAATTCCTTTGCCATGCTATTGAAAAACGGTTTATCAAGTTAGATGATTGGCCAAATCTTAACCTTCACAGTCTCAGAATTGCATCCTTTTAAAGAAATAGTGATTCAAATAGTTACTGTGTTATTGAGTTCTCAGGTTCACAGCCAACTTTATATAGAAATCCTATAATTAATATGCTTCCTACTAGAATTTTTTTATTGTTTAAAAAAGACCCATCTCTGCAAATTGCATGTGGAGCTCTACATAGGGATTTGAAAGAATGGGCCCAGTGCCCAGAAAATTAGGCCCTCCTCCACTATTGAGCAAAAATAAAATAATTAAGAATAAAAATGAGGCCATGGTAGAAACGTATCTTACAAATAGAAATACTTTGAAGACAGAGGAGACATAAAAGTTTTCCAAAACAGGTCTGCAGATGGGGCTCATGAACCAAGAAGAGCTTACCCAAGGAATATGGAAATACCATGGGTTTCAGCCTTAGACTGGAGCTTCTCTGTGCTTTTGATTATACAGCACAGCCAGCGAATTGTATGTCTCAGTAAAATTTGACTGTCCCTGTTAATTGGACTAGAGAAATCTAAATTAGCATATTTTCTTTAACGATTTCTTACTCTTTTCACATACATGGAGAAATTATTACCTTTTATTTTTATTTGCCTGGGTCTGGGTTTTTTTGTTTTTTCTTATCTTTGCTTTGCAGAGATAGTCTCCATGACAAGATCTTTCACATTCATCTATCATAATTTAAAAGGTTTTTATGATTGTTTTAGGGTTACGAGGACAATAAAAAGGATACAGAGAAAATTTCATATTTATAAATTGCACAAAACAGTAGCAGCTCTCCTAGTTGGGGATAAGTTAAAGGAAAAAATTGACTTTGAAACTTTTTTCCAATTGTGTTTTCCCCAACCGATGGATGTTATTAGCTAATTCAGAATCTTGACAAGTACAATACTAGGATTAACTAGTCTGCCAAAAAGTCCACATGTATTTGATTTGATTAAATATGTTTAATCTTCATTAATATAATGTAATTGACCTTAGCAGTTAGGAGCTCAACTTGGGAATGAGCCTTAGTTATTCAAACTTGAGATAAAATTACGAAAAACATTCCAGAACATTGTACAAAATCTTCATCCTTTCATTCAAAGGCAGCATTTTTTTGGAATGTCATTGCAGTGACTCTAGAGAGGCTGTTACTTACACATTGTAATTCCGCAACAAAATCATGAGATTGAGTTCCTTGGAAAGATGATGTTTAAGATTCAGTAGATTTTAATTTTGAGCTGACTTTTTCAGCATTAGAAAAAAACATGGGAGAAATTAACACTGTCAGTTTGTTACTTGGATAATGTATAAAAAGCTTTCTGGATATGGAAAATAATATGTTTTATTTTTATTTATTTGCCAAAATAACAACAGGTTTGCCCAATTATAAACAAGTTGATAAACTAATCTGCTTCTGTATTATCAAAATGTAATATTTGTGTTGAACAGAAAAATAAGCAGAGTTGAACATTTTCATGTGTTCCTTTACATTAGGATTGTTCTATAAGTCAAGTGTCTACATGTAGTCCAAATGAATGTTATTTTAAACATTTTCTTTTATGGCTATTTACATTTTTAAAAATTGAGATCATGCCTGATTCTGGGAAATGACCTGAGTCCTCCATATTAAGGAAGAAAGAAATGCTTTAAAATAGGTTAAAAAGTTTTTGATTAGTCTTTTTGTAGTGATAAAGGAAATGAAATTAATAAAATCTCAACCATTAGGTTTAAAGGCATAAGAACTTGATGCAGTTTCAGATTCACTTGTTTTATAGCTAATCTACTTTTGTTTCATTGCATATGAAAAATATCTCAAGCTGTTTAACTGGATTATTTAGTAAAACTGTTCAAAGAAGCATTATTTTTTGCTTTCCAGTAAGGATTTTTCTGTGCTGATTTGTGCTATAATCTGTATGTATCCACATACATTTCACTTAAATGAATCATGGACTTTCTATATATCATCCTTTCAGAGTCTTGATAAATTAATCTTGAGTTCTTCATAAAGGTCATACTTTCTTTCTGTTAGCAATATGTTTTAAAACTCACAGTAACACTTTAATATGTTACATAAATGGGAAATATATTTTATTAAATGCTGGTTATTCTGTCATATACACTCCCCTTCAATTTTAGCATCTCCATTTGTACTGGATACTTTTATTATTTATGGGAATGCTTGCCTTCTAGAGTAAAACTCTTTATGTGCTGAAAGGAAATTAAGGAGGTTTGGCTCTTTTACTCCATTATTGCAATTAAGAATTTAGCATCATCAGTGCCAAAGGACAAAAGTGTTTCATTTGCCCTAGGGGGATAGGACAGTGATAAGATGATTTTTCGTCAAGGATCGTTGGGTCATAATTAAGTTACATTCCTGGCTATTGCTTTCTGAAGGATGATTGGTAAATGACAGGCTTCATGTGCTTAGTGCGGACAGTGTGCAGTAGGGCTTTTTCTCCCTCTGTCAGAAAATCCTGTTGAGCCTGATAATGTAAATGTGGCATTTTATTCTGAACAATAGAGCAGGGAAATGAGCTATCTTGTCTAATCATTCAGTTGTTTAACACCGACTTCCAGTTTAGACTCAATTGGCTGGAAAGCACTTGACATGTGAAGTTAGTTAGTGCTGTTCGGAATGCATGTTTGAGTAAATTTTAAAGTAAGTGACAGCTAAATTGTACCTAGGGAAATTACAAAGCCTTCAACACAGTTAATTTTTTGGGAAGGATTAGTTGTAATTGCAACACCAGTCTCCTTGAAGATTCCTCATTTATAGATGATGAACAGAAAAAAAACACACATTTTGCTCTTGCAAGGGTTGGTTCTCTTAACAGAATTTTTGTGAAGGTGATGGTTTCTCCTGAATTGATTTCTCTCCAAACTGCAGATGTGCTTAAAATTTATAGAACAGTTTGTTTTTAGAATATTACGGTGTTTTTCCCCCACCTTTAAAAAGTTTCCCCCCCCCCCCAAAATCCTTCTTTTCTCTAGTAATTGCAGATTTTGAGAGCTTTTTAGTTAGTAAGCCCTTTAAATAAATTGCCACTTCTGTAATAAAGCATTATTTTGGAGCACTTTATTTTTTTGGTTGTTAAAATTAAGTATACTCTGAAATTGAAAAGTTTACTATAACTAATGAGACTAAGTTTAAAGCTACTGATAGGTGAATAGATAGAGGTCACTGGTTGTTCTTGTTCGAAAAATTCAAGATCATATGAAAGACGTTTGTGATTATTAAAGTTATAGTGAGGAATTTGGGTCAGGAGTGCTTTGTTTCTTGGTACTTTTAAGTAGATATTTTTATGGTCAGTAAATACCTTATATGAATGTATGTCCAGTGTTTGTTTTTCTGTCAGGGACATTATATCATACTTTAATTTCATAACACGGACTAAAACCAAAGGTAATATCATGTTTGCCTTATGAGCTTAAAGTTTGCCTCTATGTAATAATGCAAAATTAAGCTTATAGTGGTTTTATGTAAGTTCAGGTTTCCTTAAAAAGTGAATTAGAGATTGCAAAAATGAATTTTTAATATAAGCTAAGTGAGTCTATTCATGTTAATAAATAAAACTTTCTTTTAAGTGATTGAATTACTTATTAGACTCAGGCTATTATGTATATATGTTCTTAAAATTTAGGATTTTAGAATCTTTCCTCTGTTCTGCCTTTATTTCATAGACTTACAGAATTTTGATAAAGCTTATATGAAGTTAATTTGCATCAATCAAAATATTTTAAAATGATTGCCTACTATTTTATAGCATATATAGTTTTATTCATGAAAATTACTTTATGCATTTCACTGAAATATTTTTTGGGATAGTCTAGTCATTGAACTATCACAGTGGAGTTTTTTAGAGATAATAGTAATTGGTTTTCTTTTAGTAGTTGAAGTTTGTGAAAGCAGTGGCTAAATTTTTTATCAGAAATGGACTTTGTACACTTTGTGACCCATGTACTATCCTATATAACAAAGAGCTAATAAGCTAGTTAGACCAAATAGCAGAACGACTGCCTGGATGACCTTCCTGACAAAGCCAGGGCTGCGAGGGCCAAGCCCCTTGCATGAATTTCGTGCATCGGGCCTCTATTATATATGTAAAAGTCTGAACGACTGAACTACCGATTGCTATGACACGCACTGACCACCAGGAGGCAGACACGCAACACAGGAGCTGCCCCCTGGTGGTCAGTGCACTCCCACAGCGGGAGCTCCGCCCAGCTGACTGAACCAGCCTGGCAGCAGCCACTCCCTCCCTCAGTAGTCCTGCGGGTCCAATCTCCAGAGAACGGGCCAGGCACTGATGGACCAGCGCTGCCCAACAGCGCCTCTGGCCTCCTGGAAGTCAGCCTCGAGCATCGCGGCCACTTCCCCCGCTAGATGCTCCGTAAGGAAGAAAGGATATAAAAGCGGCCTCCAGGTGGCTCCTGACAACCGCTCAAACATCCCGGGCCGACAAGGGCTTTCCTCTGCCCACTGGGAGGGCCGATCGCATCCCAGGCCCCCACCCTCTCACCCTCCTAGGAACCCTACCTGCGCACGAATTCATGCACAGGGGCCCTAGTTTGTATATAAAGTTTTAGGAATTATGCATATAAGAGTGGGCAAAAATAGGTTTATAGTTGTAAAACATAGAATACAATAATTAATAAACAATACAAGAATAAAACTGTTTTGTGTACTCACAATTGTAAACCTACTTTTGCTCACCCCTGATATTCTGAAATAAGTATGGAATCAAAGTTTTGAATCCAGAATTAATGGTTATCCACAAGATTTCTTGAAAAGATTATTGTTATTTCAGAGTAGAATTTTAAATTCTAATCTTTTAAAGTGTACAAAGGAAATCACAATCATTTTGGGTCACAGAAACTAGAAGAACACTGATTGGTAGTGTTGTGCCCCACATTTTGGGAATAAAGTTTCCACCTTTTCCTTGTGATATTTTGCTGCTCTTGCTGACTTTATCCTGCCTAATGAAAGTGGTATTTTCAGGAGATTATTTTCTCTGCTGGTGTGAAACATTTGAGCTGATAAACCTAATAAGCTCAAATTCATAGAACCAACCTCATAAGTATTAGAACTGGGAGGGAACCCAAAGGTCCATCAGTTCAGCCATTGTGTTAATCTTTTCATCACCACTTCTAGGAATGTATCACATTGCTGCAGCTGAACTGCATGCAGTACTTATCAATAGGATTGAAATTCAGAAGTCCCATGAGTATACAGCTATTTTCATAGCAATGAGAATATAGAGACTTTTTCATTTCCATCACCACATTTCTAAGCTTTAATAGGAAAAATGAATAATGATATCAAATGATATGAAGAAGGGATACTCATATCTCTTTTTAAAGGGACATGATCCAACCACAAGTCAGAATGTAGATAATAGGGATTGGAAAGAACAGACTAGTCATTAGTTCATTTCTATCATAAGTACCGCTTGTTTAAAATGTTTCATTATAGATTTCTATTTCTTTTTATTGGCAACCTGAGGGCAGTAACATTGGCTTTTAAATTTCTAACAAATACATGAATTATTTACATTTTGATATTTTTGTCTTTTCTGTTGTTGTTCTGAGCATGTATAATCTTTAGAAGTATATATTTGGAGCCCAAAGACTATTAACATGTCTCTTTGATTGACAGAACAATTATTCATTCACTTATTGATAGGTTTGACCGAATGTAGGGGAAATACAATTGAGACATTACTATTCTAGTTTGGGAATTGATCTGAAAAAGGAAATCATACCACTTTTAAAAACTCAGTTATGTGTTAGCTTTTCTCTTAAAAATATTTTAGTAGTTTTCCATGAAAAGGAATTGTAGAAAGGTAGTAACTGAACTTGTGTCTGAAGCAAGGGAAAATACTGGTTACATAAAGCTTTATATCATATGTGCTAGCTACTGTAGCATTTCTCTTGTATGACAGTAATCTAGCCTGCAACATCTACTTGCAGTTTTGAAATTAACCTGTAATTTAGTCTTCACCCCAAATGACAAAAATTCAAATGACTCTGTGGGGTGCCAAAAGATGCACTGTAAACAGGGCCCAGTAAGAGGATAAGGTAGAGTTCCATCAGGACAGGCTCTTTTTCACTGTGTCAGTATTATTGCAGTGAAATTAACGCTTCTTCATGGTATTTTATTCTTTTAGTACAGCTTAAAATCTTAATCTAGATAAAATAGTAATTCAGTCTAGGGCAACATAACATTTGTATAATGGACCAAAATGTTAGGGCTTCAACAGAAAATTTAAAAAGGCTTTTTTCTTTTGAAAACTGTTGCTTGTGTGAGAGAAATGTGTTTTCTCCACTAATGTTGTCACTGTCATTAGTACTTCGGTCCATGTCTCTAACCATGCCTCTTTTTTTCTTTTTCTTTTTTTAAATACATTTCCTGCTTTCTTTTAAAAAAATATAATTTCTGATTCAAAACAGTAGCGCCATATTAGGTTAACCAGACAACAGTGCTTTTACTAGTAACAGAGCATAATGTATAATGACGTATATTCCACTGAAAGTGGGCGGCCCAGGGACCTGATGGCAGTACCTTTCTTCCTCTGTTCACCTAATAATAATCAGTTAATCTCCAAGTGTCTTAATTTCCTCAGTTACTTAATAGTAAAGGATGGTGGCAGGTAGAATTGGATCACATAATCTTTACAGCTTTCCTAAGGTCTTGCATATTTCTCATACTGTCATTTCCTTTTAAAGGAAAAAGTAGTTTTTGAGGACCCACAAGAATGTATTTTCACACTCTTGTTTAATGACTTTAATGAAAATATCTTTTTATATTAATTTATTACTATATAAGAGAAGCCTTTACTTTATAATTGAAAATTGTTTTTAAAAGCTTAGCCTCTAATGAAAAGCCCTTTAAGAGTTCTAGAATTCATTGACCATAAGGATATTCTAGTTTTAGCAACAGTAAATTTCTGTATATATGAATTCTCAGGTTATTTTCTCCTTGTCTGGAAAGATAACAGTATGAAAAATATGATGGTAAAGTTGAAAGTGCTGGGAAATTCCTTGATAGCTATTGATAGACATTTAATAAAGTGTCTCACCCTGGCTGAGTGGCTCAGTTGGTTGGAGTATTGCCCCATACACCGAAAGATTTTGGGTTCAATTTCTGGTCGGGGCACATACCTAGGTTGTTGGCCCGATCATCTCCAGTCAGGGTTCATCCGGGAGGCAACCAATTAATCTATCTCTGTCTCTATCTCAACCTCTATCTCCCTCTCCCTCCCTACTTCCTCCCACTCTCCCTCTTTCTCTAAAATCAATAAATATATCTTCAGCTGAAGATTAAAAAATAAAAGAGTTTCCCAATTTGGAATTATTGAGAACCATAAACACATAAGTAGTTAGAAAAATATTTGATAGTAGTCTTTGTTTTTAGAAGTAATGTATTAAAGTAATCTCAAAGAATGCCTCCATTTATTTGGTGTTTTTAAAAGTGCTATTTAGCAAGTGAAATAATAAAGATGAGGCAGGGAAAACAGGGAACTGCTAATGATGCCTGTACTCTGAACATTTATTTTTATATAAGAATTATTTCTGCCGAAGCTGGTTTGGCTCAGTGGATAGAGCCACGGCCTGCGGACTGAAGGGTCCCAGGTTCGATTCCGGTCAAGGGCATGTACCTGGGTTGCAGGCATATCCCCAGTGGGAGATGTGCAGGAGGCAGCTGATCGATGTTTCTCTCTCATCGATGTTTCTAACTCTCTATCCCTCTCCCTTCCTCTCTGTAAAAAATCAATAAAATATATTTAAAAAAAAAGAATTATTTCTCTCTTTTTTTCTCATTTTGGCTTTGAGGTTTTCTGCCTTAAATAAAGCTCAGTCATATACATTTTATTCATTGTTAATATTTTTGTGTTTCCAAGGGATGACTTACCCACTGCTCTTGAAACCAGCATTGACTGCTATAACAAGTATAAAATATTACCAAGGATTCACGATGTCTTATGTAAACTGATAGAGAAAGGCGAGACTGATCTCATTCAGAAAGGTTAGTCACCTGTTAATATCTTGGTGTACTTGGTGTTTGCCCCCCTTGTTGCTTATTTAATCTTAATGCATTGCAGTGAAGAAAAAATCAAACACGAAGGCAAGCACATCCAGAGAAATGTTGTTGCACTTCTAAATTAAAAAGAAAAATATCAGATAGAATTTCAGTATTATAAATGTCCTTGATTTTAATAACTGTTTATTTTGAAAAGTTGCCCCTCTATTAATTTTTGTTCTACTTCTTGGCGATCTAGTTTTATTAGGATTTTTTACCTTTATTGTCACTAGTTTTCTTTGAAGCTAGTCTTAGGTACTTAATGTCATAAATGTATATAGTTGAATAAGAAATGTGACAGAAAATAGGTTGACATAGATCTTTAAAGTGTTCTAAATATTTGTTTTAAAATTTTCTTGTTTTTTTCCAGAGCTTCAGTGATTTTATATTTCTCTTTATTTTTTCTTCTGATATGTTTTCTTCTTTCCTCCTTAGCAATGGACTTTGTGAGCCAAGAACAAGGTGAAATGACAATGCTCTATGATCTCTTCTTTGCCTTCCTACAAACAGGAAATTACAAAGAGGCCAAGAAGATCATTGAGGTACGATTTTAACTGCAGTATTCTAATAGTTCAGCTATTTAGAGCAGGGGTCCTCAAACTACGGCCCATGGGACACATGCAAATACAAATATTGTATTTGTTCCCATTTTGTTTTTTTACTTCAAAATAAGATATGTGCAGTGTGCATAGGAATTTGTTCATAGTTCTTTTTTAAACTATAGTCCGGCCCTCCAACGGTCTGAGGGACAGTGAATTGGCCCCCTGTTTAAAAAGTTTGAGGACCCCTGATTTAGAGTCTTAGAATGGGTTTAAAAATTTTAATCTTTAATTACACTTGTTCTAATTCATGTTAATATAATTCAATCCCAATAGTGGGGCAGTAGTGGGGGGAAACTTGGCCAGCTTCTTTATCCTATATAATAAAACCCTAATATGCAAATAGACTGAACAGTGGAATGAACAGCAGAACAACCAGTCGCTATGACACACACTGACCACCAGGGGGCAGATGCTCAACTCAGGAGCTGCCCCCTGGCAGTCAGTGCGCTCCCACAGGGGGAGCACCGCTTAGCCAGTCGCTGCCTCCAGCAGAAGCCACCTCCACTGTAGGCAGGCAGTCATCCCCTGAGGGGGTCCCAGACTGCCAGAGGGCGCAGGCCGGGCTGAGAAAGCACGTGCGCATGCCTCCCCCACTCTCCCCCCCCCCCCCCCCCCACACACACACAGTGCACTGGGCCTCTAGTTGTATATAATTACAGTTGAGAAAAGGCAGCCTAGTTGTATATTGATTTTGTTTCCTCACTTTGTTAAATTCACTGTTATATATCAAGATGATATTTGCATAAATCTTGGATTGTGGAACAGTTAAATTAAACTGGCATTCCTGAGTATAAAGTTGCTAATCCTCTTTGCCAAGGAATTCTTTGTTCTTTAAAGCAGTGGAATTTAATTTGCTGCAGTCCATACTCAGATTTATTTGTAATGCTTGTCTACAAGTTAATCAGCCAAACAAGTGCTGTCTGCAACTGTTTGGCATTTAATTTAACATTTCTTCTCCTTTTTTTTCTTTAACTATGGTAAGCAGCTTATGGGAAATAGTAGGTGATAAACCTGACCTATTTGGGTTTCGTATATTTTATCTAAGTTTGAAATTTTGCTTACTAAAATCGATTAGTCAAAGAAAGGGGAACTATAAAGTCTGTACAAATTGTGATTAATTTCACTATTAAACAATTCTATGTCCCCTAAAAAACAAAACATTCCTCAGAAGATGGACACATCACCCTAAAAACATATTTAATGTGATTATATCAATTTGTAAACACATAAGTAATCGTGTTTCTCTTAGATCATACTTTGCTATTACTTCGTGTCTTTTTCCAAAAGTGCCCATGATGGATGGTACACAGAGGTGGTGTTTGGACTTCTTTTTTGTATATTGATGACTGCTTATCATTAAATTGAAAACATATATACATACCCGTAAAATTTTTAGTTTCTATTGATGCTTTTGAAAGAAGAGAAAAGTCTAGTATGGAAAAGGACTGTGAAATTAATTCAGGACTTTCTTCTCTTCTTGTCTGTCTTATACCTCAATTGATCCTCCTGCCAGAGGCAAGTGGGACATGCTTTCTTGAACAGGTGTTTCTGTAGCTCGAGTAGTTCATTTGTATTTTTTAGAAATGGTATAAATTCTTTCATTGTAAGTGCACAGTATGTATATCTGAAATTATGAGGGGAGCTGCCTGCCTGTTAAGTTCTGCTGCTCTGTATGCATGGTATCAGTATTAGGGCACCTATCAGAGTAGAAATTAAGCTCAGATATTCAGATAATAGTGATGAAAGGTTCTACAGTAGATAATCATATGTCTCTGTATGTAATAAGCAGGACAAAATAGCAAGAGCCAGAGGTATAGAGTGAGTTCTCCTTTTGCCATCTACTTGCTAGTGTGATAATGGGCAAGTTACTAAACCTTTTTATGCTTTCTCATCTATAAAAGGGAATACAGAGTGGGGCAAAAATAGGTTTATAGTCCATATGGAAAATAATGCAATAATTAATAATACAAGAAAAAATTGTTTCTCATACTCTAAACTGTAAACCTACTTTTGCCCCACCCTGTATACTATCTTTTTAAGATTCAATCACATAATGTATGTAAAGCAGCTTGCCTGTTTCCTGGATTATGGCAGTAATCAATAATATTAATTCTCTTTGCCCCTGAAAGGTACAGATTGTATTTTCTTTTTTATTCCACATAATTTACAATATGATGCTTGCATAAGGTATGTGCTTTTCGCATGAATAGGCAATGAACAGGAATACTCTAAATCTTTGCCAATGTACAACATCACTGAGTGTAATCATTTAGGAATGGCTGTCTACTGATGACAGAATTTTCATAGTGGGTATATACAAAATTGCTTAAAGATTAAAGAGTAGCTTTACAGAATTCCTGCAATTCCCTAGAGTAGTTCAGCAAGGTGTATAATTAATATATGAGAATATACTGAAGTACATTTTAGTTGCTTTTAAAAAAATGGTTAGTTGGAGTTAAATTAAAGTTGGGAACTTGCTTTTTTCACTATTGAATTCAAGACCTGGAGTTCTCTCTTACAGTTTTCTAAGGATTATTGAAAAATGAAAATTAATAAGTTGGGACTATATCAGCATATGAAAGAATATTATAAATACTGAGTAACATTTTTATCATTCCCCAAAATTCAATAGTGTCTTACCAATGGGTAGATTCATTAGGGTTGAATTTCCAAAGCAAAATATACAATGAAGTTTCTTTGATTTGAAGCACTGTGGTAGATAAGATAAACCAGTGATTAAAATGACCATAGACGCCCTAATTGGGTTGGCTCAGTGGATAGAGCGTCGGCCTGCGGACTGAAGGGTCCCAGGTTCGATTCCGGTCAAGGGCATGTACCTTGGCTGTAGGCACATCCCCGGTGAGGGTGTGTGCAGGAGGCAGCTGATCAATGTTTCTCACTAATCGATGTTTCTAACTCTCCCTCTCCCTTCCTCTCTGTAAAAAATCAATAAAAAAATATTTTTAAAAATGACCATAGACTTATTTTTATACATGAATTATTGTGGGAGGATGGGATTATAGCTGTTATTTTGCTTTATGCTTTTCTGTATTTTCTGAGTTTTCTATAATGACTATATATATATTTTCTTATACTCAGAAAAAGTGTTATTTTCTTCCCAAAAAAAGCATAAGAGAGAAGTGAATTAGACTAAGATCAATCCTCAGGGAGCTAATATGAAGCTCCTTGAACGTGAGATTAATATGTGCAGAGAACTGGACTATATCAGCATATGAAAGAATATTATAAATACTGAGTAACATTTTTATGTTACTGGTATATAAGACTGAGAAGTGTTAACTGCTATAAGTATAAATAGGTATGCAAGTTCAAGAGTAGAACTTATTCCTTAGTAAGAAATTAGGTAAGATTTTCTGGAGGATATGGGGTATGAAGAGGAGACTGGTGGGTGTGTTAGTTAGTACTTAACATGGGGAGTTTGAGAGGTTCGGAAGTAATTAGAGCAAAGAAGTAGAAAAGGGGAGATCACTATATATTTTCTACCCCCCCCCCCAGCTTTATTGAAATATACTTGACAAATAGTACTGTGTAAGTTTAAGGTGTACAAGGTATTGATTTGATATATTTATATATTATAAAATGATTACCACAGTATCATTAGTTAATACCTCCATCACCTCATATAATTACCATTTCTTTTTTTTTTTAGTGAGAGCAATTAAGATCTACTCTCTTAGAAACTTTTAAGTAAATAATACGGTATTGTTAACTATAATCACCATCCCTCGAACTGGATGTTTTTACCTTGACCAACATCTCCCCATTTCCCACACCCTTTGAGCCCCTGGCAACCACCATTCTACTTTCTGTTTCTAGGAGTTTTAATTTTTAAGATTCCACATATAAATGATATCATACAGTATTTGTCTTTCTCTAGTCTTAGTTCACTTAGCATAATGCCTTGAAGGTCCATTCATGTTGTTGCAAATGACAAAATTTGTTTCTTTCTCTTGCATGTAATATATACCATATCTTTATACATTCATCATAGACACTTAATTTTTTTCCCCATGTTTTAACTATAGTGAATAATACTGCAGTGAATATGGAACACAGAAATCTCTTGGAGATCCTGATTTCATTTCCTTTGGATATATATCCAGAAGTGTGATTGCTGGATCATATGGTAGCTCTATTTTTAATCTTTTGAGGAATCTTCATACTCTTTTTCCATTCCCACCAACAATGCACAAAGGTTCCCTTTTCTCCATATCCTTGCCAACACTCATCTTGTCTTTTTTTTGGAGAACGTGGAAGGGAGGGTGAGAGACAGAAACATTGATTGTTGTCTTCTTTATGACAGCCAATCTAACAGATGTAAAGTAATAACTCATTGTGGTTTTGATTTGCATTTCCCTGATGATTAGTGATGTTGAACATCTTTTCATGTACTTATTATTAGTCATTTGTATTTCTTCTTTAGAAAAATGTTTATTCAGCTCCTCTGCCCATTTTTTAATTGGATTGTTTTTTGCTATTGAGATGTTTGAATTTCTTATATAGTTTGGATATTAACCCCTTATCAGATATATGACTTGCAGATATTTTATCTCATTTTGTAGGTTGCTTTTTCATTTTGTTTATTTTTTTCTTCCACTACGCAAAAGCTTTTTAGTTTGATGTAGTCCCACTTTTTTATTTTTGTTGCTTCTGGTTTTGATGTCTCATCCAAAAAATCATTGCTAAGACTAATATCAAGCCTTTCCCTATGTTGTCTTCTAGGAGTTTTATGGTTTCAGGTCTTGTAGTAAAATGTTAAATCCATTGTGAGTTATTTTTGTGACCGGCATAAGATAGGAGTACAACCTCATTCTTCATGTGATTATCCAGTCTTCCCAGTGACATTTATTAAAGAGGCTAGAGTCCCGGTACACGAATCCATGCACGGGTGGGGTCCCTTGGGGTGGCCTGCAGGGATCGGGCTCCAGCTCACACCCCCAGCCTCGCAGCCCCAGCTCATGCCCCCAGCCCCACAACCTCGCAGCCCCGCCTTGGCCTGACGCCGGCCACTCACCTGCTCCACCATCCTGCCTGCAGGGCCATCAGTCGGGGCTCTCCCCCCCCCCCCCCTATCTGCGGGGCAATTGGCAGGGTGATTGGGCTCCCGCTTGCACCCACCTTGGCCTGGCGCTGCCCGCTCACCTGCTCCACCATCCCGCGGTGGTCCCACTCTCATCAGGGCCCATTGGGGCCTGCAGTGCCCCCACTGCTGTCTGCTGCCAGCGCCGTGTCACCAATGCCCGCCATATTCCGCACTGCCCCCTGGTGGTCAGCACATGTCATAGTGAGCGGTCAAATTCTCAGGGACAATTTGCATATTAGGCTTTTATTATATAGGATTATCTTCTTTCCCCATTAAGTATTCTTGGCTCCCTTGCCAAATATTAGCTGACTGTGTATGCAAGGGTTTATTTCTGGCCTCTCGATTCTGTTCCATTGATGTATGTGTCTGTTATTATGCCAGTACCATACTGTTTTTATAACTATAGCTTTGAAGTATAATTAGTGGCTCCTCTTAACACCTGGTTAAAGTGCATCATGTTCAGTTGACTGTTAGTTTGACTTGCTCAGCCATACACATATTATCCTCCTTATTAGACATGGTCTATAAGTCTATCTCTGAAGATTTTGGAGAAAAGGAAAAACATTGAAAGGATTAATAAATTCTATGATACCCTTTTTCCTCCCCTGCTATCCTGGGTATGGGGATAAATAGTTGAGTTCTTGTTATTGTCTCATCCCTCTTATACATTTGATTTTCCTAATGCTCTGGCTAGAAAATGAGGCTAGAGGTAATTGTTTGTTTTCCATTTTCCATTTCCAGCAGTAATGGCAAAAAAAATTTAAAATGTAAAATTTTCACCTAGCCGGCATGGCTCAGTGGTTGAACATCGACCTATGAACCAGGAGGTCATGGTTCAATTCCTGGTCAGGGCACATGCCCAGGTTGTGGGCTCAATCCCCAGAGTGGGGCATGCAGGAGACAGCTGATCAATGATTCTCTCTCATCATTGATGTTTTTCTCTCTCTACCTTCCTCTCTAAAATCTATAAAAACATTAAAAAACAACAACACCGTAGCCCTAGCCAGTTTGACTCAGCAGATAGAGCGTCAGCCTGCAGACTAAAGGGTCACAGGTTCAATTCTGGTCAAAGGCACATGTCTGGGTTGCAGGCTGGATCCCTATTAAGGGGTCGTGCAGAAGGCAGTGATCAGTGATGCTCTGTCATCATTGATGTTTCGTTCTCTCCCTCTTCCTTTCTCTCTGAAATCAATAAAAATATATTTAAAAACAAAACACAAACAAATAACATTTTCTATTTCAGTCCAACTTATTAAGATTGTGTTTTTTTGAAATACAGTTTTAAGAAAAAGAATCTTCATTCCTTTTCACTTTAAAGGTAGTAATTTATTTTTACTAGTATACATAAAAGCCTATTATAACAACAGATTTACTAGTATATCAGTAATATAATGAAATTAAAGTAATGAAGATTATTTTAGATTACTTTTTGTTCTTATATAAGTGAACCTAGTACTAAATCAGAACTTCACAAAGTGTTTTGAAACACAGCAACCCAGTTTTTTATTACAATAAGTAATTTATCCTCATTGTCCATTAAATAGATTGTATGTAGCAAAACAAAAAACTAGAGTTGAGTCCATTGTTTTAATTCAGCATTAACTGGTTTTTGATAAGTTATATTCAATGTCCCAGTTAGAATTTTATTCTTTTCCATGTTTTTATTACACTTTCTATTTTTGCTTTCCACTTGCAGTGTTTAAAATTCAGTAAGATGTTAAGAGATAAGCCAGAAATGTAGACTCATTTACAGAAGCCTAAGAGATTTAGTTAATCTGACCTAGATGTTCTTTTGATGATTGAGACTTATATGTGAAAGCAGTTCTCAATTTCAAAATGAAACATAGAAATATGTGCTGTATAAGTCAGCTGTCCTGCCAGTGACAGATTAATCAGCCACAAAAAGGAAGAGTTTTCTATAAAAGTTGTGCTATTTAGATAGTTGGCATTTGGATCAGCAATAATATTGAAAGTTGTAAGTGAATGTAGTCCTTGCATTTTGCCATGTTGGAAAGAGGATTGTCTAGTATTTTTTCAAGGGCTTTTTGTATGCAGTTGATGTTGGTTTCATTTTCAGCATAATGCATGTGAAGCAAAACAGATAATGTGAGAAAATCCATGGGTGAAAATTATGTGAAAATGTAAATATTAATGATACTTGAGAATATAGTTAAAAATTAATTGATTCAACATTTATTTCTTGTATTCCAAAATGAGGACACTTGCACAGGTGACATGAGAACACTTACACAATTTCTGTACCAATTTTTCTATCATTCTATCAAACCTCTGAGTTGTTAGTTTCTGCTTCAGTTGTTAATTTAACATTATACAATATTATTTTAAGAAATAAAAATAGGAGGATTTATAAATAAGAGATCAGATTGAGGGGGTACCTGGTTTGGTCAACCTAGCTGAATGGAGGTAGCAGTAAAGGTATCTCCTGTAGACTAGAGCAGCCAGGGCTCTAGTGAGTGTGTAGTTTTATTATCATATTGCTGTGATTGAAGTGTAGTAGTTAATAGTGAAGCCCTCGTACACAAGATGAAACTACTATAGTTATACTGACAAATCCTTGAATTATATGTATAATGGTTTGGCTTTTATTCCAGTATCCAGAATTGTAAAATAATTGCTTTTAAGCCAGAGTTATTGACTAAATGTCAATAATTTCTAATTGAGGATATAAGGATATAACATGCCTCAATTATTGAAATAAACTAAGACTCTGAACTAATTGTAAATACTTAGCTTGACTTAAGTACTTAGCTCTTTAGACATTTAATTTTAGATCTAGGCAAGCATTTGCGGTAGTCAGAAGACTTTTATCATTAAAGTTTTACAAAGCATTTTTGAAAGCTATTGGTTTATTATTGTGATAATTGTTAATAAGTCTATGAAACATTAGTAATTTTCGCTTCCTGAATCTACTGGGATGAGAGAGAGAGAGAGAGAGAGAGAGAGAGAGAGAGAGAGAGAGAGAGAGAGAGAGAAAGAGAGAGAACACATACTTTGGAGTTTAAGTTCATTATTTCAAGATTTCTTTTTGAACTAAAGAAAGCTTAACCATTTTAATAACTAAAGCTTTATGGAATGAAAATTGATCTGTAAAACAGCATTTTGAAATAACCCAAATCTTACAGACACAGGTTAAGTATTGATTGTGTGTTATGCTCTATTCTAACCTAAAGGTCTTTGATAATTATGGGTTTAAGTGGTAAGTTTCTTTAATGTATATGTTTGAGAAAGAGGCAGCAAATCCATTAAAGGAAAACTATTTGTCTTTGAAAAATTAACATTTAGCTACAGCCTTACCTTATGTGCTATGTGATCCTTTTATTTTACAGACTCCAGGCATTAGAGCACGATCTGCCAGACTTCAGTGGTTTTGTGATAGATGTATTTCCAGTAATCAGGTTTGTGTTTAATTTCTGGTCTCAAGTACCTAAAACTATGAGTAGGAAGCAAGTGTCCTGCATGTCATGAGCATTTGGGGATTTTAGGAGAGACAGTGTTATTAATGGAAGTAGTGTGTTATCTTGGATGTTTTCCAAATAAGCTATGGCTTAATTCTTGTTTCCGAGGTGCCGTAGTTCCTAAAAATTCTGATTTGGGCCCTGAAGATTTTAGCTTGCCTTATTTTATTTATTTTGAGCAGGCTAACCTTATTTCCTTGGCAATTAAAATCTGCTTTAATCCTTAATGACTAGAGGAGTCGCTTGCTGGGAGCCCAGTGAAATTTCTGCTTCACTTCTCCTACCTCCCCTGCAGTTCAGATATCTGTCCACATCTTGCCAAGTAAAAGCCACAGGGGAAGAGGAGTATAATGTTTGTATGGAAGAGTATTCTGGAAAAAATATAGTGTATACTCACTGAGTCTTCCACCCCAGATATCTTTGAAAATTCTCCAAATGCACCTTGTGAAGGTTCCCTCAACTACATAATTGATCATGTTGTGTTCTTGACTCCAAGGAACCTTTGAACCCTTCACTTAAAAAAAAAAATTGTTTTAAATTGTGATAAAATACATGTAACATAAAATTTCCCATTTTAATCATTTTAAGGTGTACAGCTTAGTGGCTTAAGCAAATTCACATCACTGTGCTCAGGCCTTTAATTTTGAAATAAAGTTAATTTACCTTTTTTGGATAAAGCTAATTTCAAGGATTATTCAACTGAGATTTGTTAACTATAAAATATATATTATATATAATCTAGATCCATCTCTGTTTGTATTTTTAAGGTTGAAACTCTAGAAAAATTAGTGGAGCTGACACAGAAGCTATTTGAATGCGACAGAGACCAGCTGTATTACAATCTGCTAAAACTATATAGTAAGTAATCTGACTGGTCCTCATATTTTCATTTTGGAAACATTTATTTATTCTGTTGAAGGCAGTAGACAGACGGGAAAGGGTTCTCCCACTTTGAGGAAGCACCAGAGATTGTCAAATGTGGAATCTTCAACAGAGGCTCAAGAAGAGGGCAGATTGAACTTTATCACAAAAGGTTATATTTAATCACTAATTTTTTATATTCTTACTGCAGTAATGAGAGGTGAGAAAAATCTTCATCAGAGTTGCAGAATTTAATAGGACTTTTGAGTATAGACTATTTTTTTCTTTTTAATTAAGTCTTCTAGATCAGTGATTTTTCAACCTTTTTCATCTCATGGCACACATAAACTAATTACTAAAATTCTGTGGCGCAGAATTCAATAGTATAGAATTTTATACTATATTTCTTGCCGATCTGATGAAAAAAAAAAAGGTGTAATTTTGATTCAATCACACCAGACAGCTATTGTGTTGGCTGTTATTTTTTTTATTTGACAATCTAAGGGAAAAAAGGTCAGTGCCCCTGACTAAATAGGCAGGTATTGTCAATTTTTTAAATCCTTGCAGCACACTGGTTGAAAATCATGGCTCCAGATGTTATCAGTCACTTCTATAACTAGGTAACTGTCGACAGCGTTCATGAGTATAGATCTTTTTCCAGAATAATGCATATTGATGTACAAACTCATTGCTAAGCAGTGGAACAGAATAGAGGGCCCAGAAATAAATCCATGCCTATATAGTCAGTATTTGACAAAGGAGGCAAAAACATACAATGGACTAAAGATAGTCTATTTAATAAGTGGTGTTGGGAAAATTAGACAGACACTTGCAAAAAAAAATTAAACTAGACCACCTTTTTACACTGCACACAAGAATAAACTTAAAATGGATTAAAAGCTTAAATGTTAGACTTGAAGCCATAAAAATCCTAGAAGAAAACAGTAAAATCTCAGACATTTCTTATAGCAATGTTTTCTGCTATATCTCCTTGGGCAAGGGAAACAAAAGAAAAAATAAACAAATGGGAGTACATCAAACTAAAGGGTTTTTACACAGCAAAGGAAACCATCACCAAAATGAAAAGACACATCACTGAATGTGAGAACATACTCACCAGTGATGTAGCTGCTAAGAGGTAAATATCTAAAATCTATAAAGAGCTTATAAAACTCAACACCAAAAACCCAAACAATCCAATTAAAAAATGGGCAAAACACCTGAATAGACACTACTCCAAAGAGGACATACAGATGCTCAATAGACATATGAAAAAATGCTCAGTGTCACTAATCATCAGAGAAATGCAAGTTAAAACCACAATGAGATAGCACCTCACACCTGTCAGAATGGCTATCATCAATAAATCAAACAACCAGTGTTGGCAAGGATGTGGAGAAAGGGGAGCCCTCACACTGTTGATGGGAATACAGACTGGTGCAGCCACTGTGGAAAGCAGTATGGAGTTACCTTAAATAAAAAATGGAACTGATTCATGATCCAATGATTCCTCTTCTGGAGATTTATCCAAAGGAGCCCGAAACACTAATTTGAAAGAATATACGCTCTCCTATGTTCATTTCAGTGTTATTTACAATAGCCATGATCTAGAAACAGCCCAGTGTCCATCAGAAAATGAGTGGATGAAAAAAAACTGTGGTACATTTACACAATGGAATACTACTCTGCTGTAAAAAAGAAGAAAATTTCACCCTTTGCAACAGCATGGATGGACACGGAGAACATTATGCTAAGTGAAATAAGCCAGTCAGAGAAAGACAAGTACAATATGATTTCACTCTTGTGGAATTTAATGAACAAACTGAACTACTAAGCAAATAGAGACAGACTCAGAGAGCAGGCAAATAGCTCAGGAGGAGGTGTGGAGGGATTGAGCAAAATAGAAAAAGAAATCATGAACACGGACAATAGTATGGCGATTTCAGGGGTGGAGAGGAATGGTGGAGGGGGTAGAGGGCATAGAGGGGATAAAAGATTGATGAAAAAATAAAACGAAGTAAAGTTTTATAAAAAAATGACCACACACTGTCAGAGAAATTTTTCAAGTCAATCTAAGAGACAAAATTCTCCCTACTCAACTAAGTGAAAAAAGTTTGTTGATTAGTCACTTTTGAGGAAAATCATACAGTTGCAGACTTTGATTTATTTGAGATGCTCAGCTGTGTACTGTATCTTATACATGTACTCATTCTCTTTCCAAAGACTGAAGTACCTGTCTCTGATTTTGATTTCAGCAGTGGACAGTTTCTCAGTTACTTTAAAAAGACAAACTTTTTATCAACATGATTTTTAAGGTGTTTAATAAAGTTCAGGGTTTTTTTGTTGTTGTTTAGTTTTTAATAGGTAAGGATTTGCCGGGGTCCAACCCCAGCAGGTCCAGGGGTCCCCAAAGGTGTGGATGGAGTCGGTGAAGAAGGAAGGACACGGAGACAGTGTTCAGTTGATCAGCAGCCTAGCCAGGATCTCCAGCCAAGTTCTGGTCTGGATCTCCAGAGAGGTTCTGCTTAGGATCTCCATCCCGGTTCTGTCCAGGTTCTCCAGCCAGGTTCAGTCACCAGGTTCTAGTCAGGTTCTCTTGCCATGTTCTATAGTCAGGTTCAGTCCAGGATCTTTTGCCATTTTCTGTCTCTAGGCTCTGTCCCTAGGTTCCGTCTCCAGTTTCTGTCCAGGATCCCTTGCCATGCTCTCTCCAGCGAAGCTCCCCCGTCTCTAGGCGCTGTCTTCTAAGTTCTGTGTTCTAAGTTCTGTCTCTTGCTGTTTTGTTACATCTGTATTTATACCAGTTGATTCAATCCTATCAATCTCTATTACAAAGGTTAGGGCGTTTCTTATCTCCATTCCAGGGAGTAAAGATTATGTAGCTTAAGCATGATTGTTCGTAGTTAAAGTGATTAATTACCCGCCTGGCACTTAGTTGAGGGGTTTTATCCCCTCCTTGACTTCAGGGAAAAATCCCTACCTGGGGAAACAACCTTTCTTGGAGAGGTGACCTTGGTTAAAACACACAGCGCTAAGGGGAGCAAACATATTAAGAACAGTATGCTATATACGCCAGGTCCCTTGAAACAGCAAGGATGGACCGGCTCCCGGCAAGGATTGTCTATGGTTTAAAATTCAAAAGATATACAGAAAAAAGATTTTTTTTACTTTGGTCCACAATCACCCTGTTCCTTTCCCTGGAGGCAATATTTGAAATAATGCGTCCTTCAACATCAAATAAGAAAAAGTCCTAAATATTTTCATGAATTCTACTTAATATGTTCGTTCATTTCTATTTCATCAAATTTTATAGAAATAAACAGTGACTGGCAAAGAGCTGATGCTGTCTGGAATAAAATGCAAGAAGAAAATATTATTCCTCGTGCGAAGACATTAAGATTATTAGCAGAAATCCTTAAAAGCAATAATCAGGAAGTTCCATTTGATGTACCTGAGGTAATTTGTTTTTAACTGTAAGCATAACGGATTTTCCTGTCAGTATAACTTTAGGTCATAGATTAGTCCAGTTTTATACTGAAAAGATCACCACTTTTTGTGTAACTGAATAATTTTGTTTTTAAGTTGTGGTGTGAGGATGAAAAAGATTCCCTGAATACTCCAGCACCATCACTTGAAGAAGTTAATTTACAGAAAGATCTGTTGAGTGCCTGCCAAAGGAAGAAAAGCAAAGGTAAGCATGCACGCTGGGGTGTTCTTTCTAATAGCAACATGGATCTCTAAGCCCAACAAATTAGAGTGTTTATAGGATAGAGATGGAACTGTAATTGTATATATTAATTCTTATTTTTTAAATTAATAAAGACATTTTGGGGCAATTGGGAAAATTTAAATACTGACTGAGTGATACGTAATATTAAGGAATTGCTCTCATCTTTATTAGGTATTATAGTGATAATTATGATTTATAGGAATAGGTCCTAAAATTGGGAATATATAATAAAGTATTGACAGATGAAAAAAATCCAGATTTTTGTAATTTATTTTAAAATACTTAAGCTATAAAAAACAAGAGCAAATCTGGCAAAATGTTAATTATTACTGTAGGTAGGTGATGGATATCTGGGGTTCATTACACTATTCTTTAGATTTTTCTGTACATTTGAAGTTTTTCGTACTAAAAAACTAAAATAGGTATACATTTTTTCAAAATTACACTTTGAAAATAGCATTATCATGAAAAAATTTTTGTATATAAATTTTAATATATTTTTTGCTCTTATTTATTTTTATTATTTTAAATATATTTTTATTGATTTCAGAGAGGAAGGGAGAGAGAGAGATAGAAACATCAATGATGACAATCATCGGCGGCCTCCTGCACGCCCCCCACTGGGGATCGAGCCCACAACCCGGGCATGTGCCCTTCAGTCCGCAGGCTGACATTCTATCCACTGAGCCAAACTAGCCAGGGCTTTTTTGCTGTTATTTAAAAGCAAAAAATCGTTAGGGTATTAACTACCCTAATCTTATTGTGTGTTGAAGTAATTAGGCAATACAGTAGTCTCCCTTCATGTGTGGGGAATATGTCCCAAGACCTCCAGTGGATGCCTGAAACCGCAGTAGTACTGAACCCTTTATATACTATGTTTTTTCCTATCACACATACCTATGATAAAGTTTAATTTATAAATTAGGCAAGTAAGAGATTAACAACAATAACTAATAATAAAAAGAACAGTTATAACAATATATTATAATAAAAGTTAAATGAATGTCACATTATTAAATAAAATAAGAGATACTTGAACACAAACAAGCACTGCAAAATAAGACAGTCGATCTGATAACGGACATGGCAACTAAGTGACTAATGGGTGTATCCACACTAGCATATACAGTGTGGATACACTGGACAAAGGGATGATTCACATCCTGAGCAGGATGGTGCACTATTTCATCACACTACACAGAGCAGTGTGCAATTCTCCATTTAATATATTTGGGCAGCAGTTGACCGAGAAACTTTGAATAAGGGGGGCCTTCTGTATGTTATGGCTGGAGACAGGGCATGAGCCCTGTTTCTTTATTTACTTCCCTGAAGGCATGCCTACTTTTACCATGACTACTTTAAAAGTTTTATGACCATCTTGAGCCCTCTGATGTAAGCTTGCCAACTTCATGCCAGCAATTTTCACTTAGACTTTATTGTACTCTCCCAAAAATCAAATATTACTATGTTGCCTTCAGTTTTGTTAATTTGTCTCCATAAAATGGTACCATTCATTATCTTTAAGTCCTTCAGTTTTTGTGTGGATTTTCAACTAAGGTTTATGATAATTTAACCAATATGTAGCCGATTTTTTTTTTCAATTTTAATATTGACAGTTTTCAGTACTGATCAGTAGAAAGAAATTGATTTAGAAATTTATAGAACTTCTTAATTTCTTGACTTAACTAGAAATTTTGTGACACTAACATAAAATGTATGAAATTCGAATAAGCTAAGCTCCTATGGTCTGTCAGTCATACAGAGAAGCTTTATTCTTTCTGAGTCAGTTTTCATAGCTGCATATTCAGTCTATTCATCCTTGAGTCTTTCACCATGCAGCTCTTCAACCTAAATGTAAAATTAATTATTATCAATACTTCTTAAATAGTCTAGTGGAGTTTTGACTTAACTGAGATAAATGTAAGGTTAGTGGATAGTTTTTGGTTAAAGATTCCAAAACTCCTTTATGTATTGTCTTTTAAAAGTTTCTGTTTTATTTAAGTAAAAAACTTTAAACAACTAAATAAATGCAGTGTTTATTATAAATGTAGAGCTACATCCCTATTCTAGTTTTAATATACAGTTTACACTTACCTGTTTGGTTTCATCCTGTTAATTTTTTCAGAGCTTTTAGTCACTTTTTTGTATATCTTGGATTTGAATGCTTAGCAAAATATTAATACCTTGAGAAGTGAATGCTTGCATTAGCACTTCATCAAATTTCTGATAGTTCGGTATACTTAAAAGGATAGTGTGACTCTCATGCCAGAAACAAACTGGTCAATGAGTTTGGTGTATTACAATGATGCTTTTTTTAAAAAAAACTACTGAAAAATAATGATAAACAGCCATAGTAATTTGTGTGAAGACTACAATTTCTAGAAAACAACTAGTAAGATTTTCTAGATTATTTTATTGATCTTAAATATTCAAATCATACATATTATTTATTTTCATTCAGCAAACTAGTGAACTGTTATATATGTTTCTTGGAGAGTCGACACTATTTGTATTACATCTTAACTTCTTAGCTCCCTTAAAAGAAAAATATATGCATTGTGTATTGAGTGATAGTCTGTTCTTTTTTAGTTAAGATACAAATATTAATGTCATACCTTTGCTCTCTTGTTTTCTGTGAATTTAACTTGAAAGGATAACTAAGTTTTTGATATGTCATTTCAGTATAATAGAGGGGCTAATGCAAAATCCCCTAATTATAAATACAAGCCTGGTTTCTGCTTGTTTAGGAAACACTGAAATAGCTCAGAATGTTCTTGTGAGCATTAATATCAAGTTCATTCCTAGCTGTATGTTCTAGTATATCCATAGAAGGTTGTACCTAACAGTTCAGTTATGCCAATCTTTATTGTGATTTGTTTATACACACCAGAGAGTGGATTGTAGTTTCAGTTGGATGTTTATAGCCAGGCAATTTTATTTCAGAAAAGTAAGTGACTGAAAAGTGTAGATACTTCTCTTTTGGTAACATCTTTTCATTCACTGACAGTTATTGTGAACAAGTGAAATAAAACTGTTAATCAGTCAAACAAATGTTGCTTAGTTTACTTGTTAGATATCTGTATATTTGAAAATTGTATGTTTTTGTATAAGTCCTGTCGCAGCCAAATAATTTGATCTCCTAATTTTAGAATTATAGGCTATATTCACTTTAATGCTATTGTGTGGAAGTGTTAACCATTGTAACCACCCACTTATAGATTAAAGATTGCTTTAAAATGAATCTCTTGCTCCCCTCAATCTAAATTATACCTCTGCTTTATTTGGACTTTAAGACACATTTTGCAATTTACTTCAAACTGGTATCTTTTGACAAATTCAGAAGAGCTGTTTCTAATTTTATGGCATGAAAATAATTCATTGACTTTTGAAAGCGAATATGAAAAATATTACTTTAAAAGGAGGCCCTTTCAGGTATCATCCATTTGGATTAGGTGGTAGTTTTCCCAACTCACTTTGTATTTTAAAGATTAGAAGAGAGATAGCATCTGCTTTCATGAGCAGTGTATATGTCTCTGTATAGTTGGTAAAATTTAAAATAAACAAATATGTGGCTTTAGGGCTATGTTTTCCTTTTTCTCCTCCCTCCTCTTTGGCACTTCAGAATGGTGTCCTCTCATTTTTATTGTTTTACTTTCTTCATAGATGCATATAATATTTTCCTGAAAGCACAAAAGCAAGATGTTGTGTTTGACAGTGAAACTTACAACAATCTTATAAAATTACTGTTGATAAAGGATAGCTTTACACAAGCAATGCAAGTGAAAAATTTGTAAGTATTAGTCCATTTATTATACCTCTTACTTTAAAAAAACCATCTAACCATCTGTTATTAAGGATTTTTCTAATGATGTATTGTAGCGGTTTCTCAACTACCCACAAGAGTCATATGAAGTGGTTTTCTAATTTATGGGTTTTTTAAACCTATAAATTATGCAACCTTTTCTGGCCCTACATAGTGCAACACCTTTTATTTACGTTGTGTAACCTCGTAACTCATTTATGGTACCCATAGACAGAAAAGTAATTTGTATCATGTTTTGTTTCTTGTTCAGCAGCTAGATCCACGCACGCTATAACGAAGGGTTTGAATCTTACTTGAAAGCTCTATGACCTTTGAAAAACTACCTCCCAATCTGAGCCTCAGTTTTTCTCCTATGATAAGTACATAATAATATTCACATTAAAGATTTCTGCTAGATATTGAAAGAGATTAGCGAAGTAGAGAAAATATAGGTGCCCAATGCATCTTAAATACACCCTTCTGTTGTGTTTTTTGTATGATTTTTATTTGTTTTTAGTGTGTTTGGTGGTGGTGGTATTGGTGGTGGTAGTGGTTTTGCCTCTCTGGCTAGTTCCCTAGATAAAAATACTCAGTTGCTAAGTAAATTACCTATTTTAAGAATACGCACTATATCCGCAGTTAGTGACTTAGAAAATTTGACAATGAACAACATCCTGTCATCTGTAACCATTGAAGTCATCAAGAGGGTGTAGGTTTTTTCCTAAAATTACTTTTCTCAGGAAATTATTATCTACAGTCTCTCCCAACACTACCCATTATAATCAATGGCATTCTGAAGCAACAGTTATTTGGGAGGAAGGGGAAGTGGGAAAAATAAAGGAGCATTTGTATTGAGAGTTGGGTATGAGAAAGTGAATGGATAGAAGCAAAGAAAGAAAACTTAAAAACTTTTAATCCTGAGGTTGGTTTATAAGCCCTCTAAAATACTTTCCTAAAGCACAGATTATAATTTTTTATTTTAACCGGACTTGTTCTAGAACAGCGAACCTCAGATTCTGGTAGCATAAAAAGCTGATCAGGGGTCTGCATTTTACTGAACACCCAGTGATTCAAGACTCACGTCTTAAACATTTTGATCACATACCATTAATAGTGAATTGTACTAATGTCTCACATGTCAGTATATCATAAAACATAAAGGATAAAGGACAAGTTTTAAATAGAAAGGTTTAAACATTTGGTTTCCTCACCCGAGCATTCACACAGTGTGCATGCCTTCGCTGAAGACCATTTTCATAAGCAGTTTTTCAAACGAGTTTTAACCAGTTAGTGGGTCATAGAGTGTATATAGTGGGACAGAACCAACATTTTAAAAAATGAAATAGCCCTGACTGGTTTGGCTCAGTGGATAGAGTGTTGGCCTGCGGACTCAAGGGTCCCAGGTTTGATTCCGGTCAAGGGCATGTACCTTGGTTGTGGGCACATCCCCAGTGGGGAGTGTGCAGGAGGCAGCTGATCGATGTTTCTAACTCTTTATCCCTCTCCCTCCCTCTCTGTAAAAAATTAATAAAATATATTTTTTAAAAAATGAAATAGAATATAAAATATCAAAGCACTTTGTGTACTAAAAATATTTTGTGAAATTTTATTTTAATTATATGTGCATTTACATATTTATGCATTGGTATGTGTTGTATAAACTTGGTCAAACAAGTATGCAAGCTGCTGACCAAGAAGATGGTTATAAGCATAGCCCTTCTGTTTCCTCTTATGTCCACAACCTGTAAAATGTAAGTTTATCTTTTTTCCTTCCCTCCCTCTATAGATCTTGTGAAGCCTTTCTATACTCTTGTGGTTACTATTATCTTTGTTTTATGCAGTATTCCATTATTACACAGCTCCCTTCCTTGTGTAGCTATGTGGGCCTAAGAGAATCCTAGATACAAAGCCTTAGAGTGCCCAGAGGCACCTGATCTGAGGATTGGATGCACATCCTTTCCCTTGGACCAATAAAATGTTTTATTTAACTATGAAGAATTGTATTGTGGGTTAGGTCTACATTGAAAATAACTCTGGACTGGAAATTCAGAAGTGGAAGTTGTAGTTCCAATTCTCTAACTAATTAACTATATTACTAAAGGATTATCACCTAACTTCTCTGGATTCATTTCCTGGTTTATTGACAGCATGAGGCCCTTCTAGCTCTGTATCTATGATTAGGGTAAAAAGAATTGTTGCTTTGCTTTATAGGCATCTTTATTATAATATGGTGTAACCAAGTGAGCCACATAGCAAGAAGCAGTATCCCTTGCTCTTTTTCTGGTGCTGTTACTCTCAGTTAATAGCAGTCAAATAGCAGTCTGTTGCTGTAATGACCTACACAATGCCACTTGTCCAGTCTTTCCTATGAAGTAATAGAAAGTGCAGTCTTTGTCGTTGCTATACTTTTGCTGTCACTAATGTGTTGCAGATTCAATTGACCTCTAATGAGACTTGTTCAGTTTTATTCACAAGGTCATTTAATCTTCCCAACTAGTAATAGAACCTAAAAGTATCAGCAATAGCTGCCTTTAAAACTTTGAAAGGAAACAAATTTTTTTCACTTTTAGTTAGAATTATAACTTTTCTTTATCTCTCAACATAAAACTTTAGGTATAGTGAACTATTTCAAGGGAGTGGAACTGCTTATTCACAGAGAACAGTAAGGGATATAAATTATTGTTAAAATGTCTGATGGCCTTGGATGGATTACTCTGGCGGTTAGAGCGTCATCCTGATATGCCAAGGTTGTAGGTTCATTCCGGGTCAGGGGACATGCAAGAATCAACCAATGAATGCATAAATGAATGGAACAGGTCAATGTCTGTCTGTCTCTCAAATCAGTAAATAAAAAATTAATAATATAAAATATCTGATAACATTAAACTGTTTTCTTAGGAAATTCTTAGCAGTTGCACTACTTTATCTTTCAAGAATAGCACTTTGTTTTCTCTTGTTCCTACCAGCTTCTTATTTCATTCTATCTAGAAATAGTGTTAAATAATTCACTGATGGTTTTTACTGGGTTGGCTAGTTGTTATCAAAACTGAGATAAATTATAATCACCAACTAATGTTCTGTGTGTGTTATGTAAGTATAATCCATAGACCTTGTTGTTACTCTGAAATCTCTTAAGATGAAACGCTCCCTACAATACTATCATCTTTGGTTAATATATCAATTTTTGCAGTTGATTGTAAGTTAAAAGATCTATGCCCTTTATCCTTTGTAGTTACTTCCTTTGGCAGTTCTAAAAATGAAAACGTCTAGAATTCTGTGTTGTTCAACCCAATAGCCACTGTAGCCATATGTGCTTGTTTAAATTTAAATTAATTAAAATTAAATATAATTATTTCCATTCCTCTATCACATTTAGCCACATGTGGCTGCCCTGTTGGACAACATGGATAAAAAAATCCTATCATCACAGGAAGTTTGATTTGATAGTGCTGGACTAGATGGTTTTTCAAAAGGAAAGATCAAAACTATGGAACAGAAGTACACTTCTTTAATTGTATTGTATGAATGAGTCCAATTCAAAGATATCTGCCAGTAACTTTTTGTAGTTTTTTTCCTTTTTAAATAAAAAATATATTTTATTGATTTTTTTTTTTTTACAGAGAGGAAGGGAGAGGGATAGTGTTAGAAACATCGATGAGAGAGAAACATCGATCCAGCTGCCTCCTGCACACTCCCCACTGGGGATGTGCCCGCAACCAAGGTACATGCCCTTGACCGGAATCGAACCTGGGACCCTTGAGTCCGCAGGCCAATGCTCTATCCACTGAGCCAAACTGGTTAGGGCAGTTTTTTTTTTCTTTTGCCAGTTTGGAATATACTTGATGTGATTGATTGCTTCTACATATATAAAATATAAGTGTTTGGTATATACTGGAACTGCACAGAGTTTTTGTCTTCCTATTTATCTCACTTTAATATTTGTATTGAATAGGTAGCTTCACAAGGTGGGAAAGAAAACATTCTGTGTTTTGAGGTTTTCGAAAGGTTTATAATTCACACTTGATGTCCTTTAAAAGAGAACTTTTGTTACCTCATGATTTTAATAAATTTTAGGTAGTATTTTCAAGTAAGTATAGTATAATACATGTAATAATGTTGGCATATGAAGTGAGCTTAATTTTAATAGCGTCTACTGTTTATTTAATCATGCTAACGATTGAGAAAGTAAATCCTTTATTTTAGGCAGTTTATAGTCTCCTGCAGGAGTTGTTGACTTAAGAGCTTTGGCAGATGGTACAAAGGAAAAGCGTTAAACTGAGCAGTGGGTGCTTTGGAGGGATTAAGAGGATCGGTTGGGGGATAAGAAAATCCTGCGTCTGGGGGTGAGGGGGGCTGCAGGGGTGAACCCCAGTGGCTGGAAGTGACAGAGGATGGGCACATCACTGTGTCTTTGGAGGATTTCCTTGGGATTGACGAGAACAATTTAGCAGTGACCCTGCTGTTCTCGAAACCTGCCCACGTCGGCAGGCTGAGGTTGTTGGCAGCAAGATCATCACTGAGCTTGATAAGGCAAATGGCAGCAATTGCTTTTGCTCTTTTTGACCTGTGGAGATTTCCTAATCGGGCGGTGAGCCTGGGGATGCTGAAATTTCATCACAGGAGATGTACAAACAGTGTAGCAAACAGAAATCATCCCTGACTAGGGTTTGTTTGTTTTTTAAATCCTGTAGGTTTTAGTCATAAGTAAAGCAATTTTTTGCTCTTGGGTTTTAAAAAGTTGGGGAGCGGGGGTTGTTTTAAATTTTTAAGTCCAGGACAAGATTGTTGTGTGAAATTTTAAATTTTAATGTAACAATGGTTTTAGTTCTACAGTACGTTCACCTTTAAAAACTGTATGATGACAGCAATTTAAAAATTAATCAACCAAGTGATATGAGGTTAGTTAGTAATATGCTTTAGTTTATGTTTAAAATATACAGTGCTGAAAATAAGTGTTCATTTTTGTTGCCGAAAGAATAGTTTTACATTTTATAATTATGGTGAATGTAGGAAAAAGAGGAAAAGGAATCCAGCTTAGGATACAGCAGAACAATGCAGGGCATGCAGTTATTTTAGTCATCTAATATGTCAGCATTCAAGAATCTGAACCGATTGTTTAAAAAAAATCTTGTACTTTGTTTCTTTTGTTGCTCATTTCCAACTTTGTCATCTGTCAGAATGCAAAAAAAAATTATCCTTCTATAACCATTGACAGGATAACACAAAAGCTGTCTCCAGGTCGATATTTTGCAGCAATATTTTTAACATACGAACAGTAGTTTTTATAATTTCACCTTGGTGCTCAACCATTTATTATCGTATCAGAAGCATGTCAGTAATTCCTTTCTAAATGTCTGCTTCTTTTAGCGCTGAGACCCACATCAAGGGCTTCACACTGAACGATGCTGCCAACAGCCTCCTCATCATAACGCAAGTTAGGCGGGATTATTTGAAAGGTATGTCACAATGCTTGACCTTTACGTCACATTAATGCCTCTGCAGATTTTTCTTGTAACGCCCTTCGAATACTTGGATAAAGGAGTCCATTTAGCAAATTACCTGCTTATCAAGAGCCTTTTGTGGTAGCTGAGAGACGTAAATTACTGTACATGCATTTATAATACAGCTTGAATATGAATGTACTTGTCATTTGACCACTTAGTCCAGTTTCCATTCCATTTAACACAAGATGGGTTTTCTTAAGATGAATCACAGCTCTTCAGACATGCAAAATTTGTGTTCCAGAATGAGAGAAAGTACAGGCTTTCAAGTGTGTTAAAATTCACAGCACAAGTCACTTTGCTTTGGAAATTAACATACTTTACTTTAGAGCATCTGAAACAATTCCCAGCAGTTGTTTCTTGCATATTGTGTTGGTTGTGTGTGAGATAGCAAATGAGTTAAATTGAGTGTTAAATGTGTGGGATTGTGCACCAAATGATTATAATATTGATTTTTAAAACTTAATCTAATACTTTTTTAATAGTTCATAATACCATCAGTAATAAAATGTGTTTGTTTGGAGTTTGGAATTTAGAGTTTTTAAATAAATATTAAGAGGATAATACCAGAAAGATGTAGAGATGACTTTGGGGAGGATTGGGATAGGGGCTGCTGGTGTGTAGAAGCTGTTTATGGGTTTGCTGAAGAATGGGTTTGGATCTGGAGGTCTTATGAATGCGCTCCCCAGGGGGAAAATGATGAATCTTAAATTTAGGTAAGCATCTTTTCACGGTTAGGTTTACATTTGAATTGTAGTCACTATAGTAACACCATAGTTTTGCCAGTATGACAAAACCCACTTAGGAAATCTTTAAGGAATGTTGAAAAAAGCTTTTAACGATTCAATATGTTACCTATTTCTTCCTCAGTCTGTAATAATGATGTTATTCCTCACTTGCGTGTTTATTAAATAATGTCATATCCCTCAGAGAAAGTTGCTCTCTGATTGTGTAGCGTTAATGTTGTCTGTAATACCTAAATGTGCTGATCTTTAGATGTCTTCCTAATTGATTAGGACGGACTATGTAAGTGATGGTTTTCCCTTTGCAAAATTTTCACCTCAGCAATCCACAGGCAGGGCCAGCCTACACAGTCTTTTTGGACAGCCTGAAGTCATAATTGAGTGTTGTAGGGCTTGTTTTTAATATTTTAAAAGCTTTAATTTTCAAAAAAGGCTTTTTGTCAAATTGGTATTTTAGTTTATATGTATCTGTAGGCACGAAGATAAGAATAAAACACTTCTTTAATTTCAAGGTATTAATTTTTGAGCTGAACCTGAACTGAATTTAACTTGACTACTACCCCCTACTTATATTGTTAGATACCCTGGAGAAACCATAAGAAACTTTGACATGTAGTTTTCACATTTCAGCTATTCAGTTGAACTGGAAGTTGGCTGAGAGCAGGAGCTATGAGCCACCTCCTGTGCCTCACCACAGACTTACTGTTGTTAAAATGATATGGGCAAGGATGGGAATGGTGTTGGCACTGCCCCCATGTCTTTATTTTGCTCTATGCCTGAGCTCCCAATTTTTAAAATCCTCTTTTTTTTTCAGGTTTCTTTTTCTCAGTCTCATCTAAAACAGGAAGAAAAATAAAGTCAATTCAATTTTAATCTAATTTTATAAGCGAATACTGTTTTTGGAGTATTAATAGCTGATACATGTTGTAATCTAATCAATGTGACTAATAAATTAGGTGCGAGTGAAAAGGATCAGATGTGGATAGGCACCGATTTTTATTGCCTCTTAAGTCATAAACTGTAGAGAAGGCAGGTCCTGGGAATATGACTTCGGTTCTGAAGTCCCATACTCCTTCTGGGTGGACATGCTGTGATCCCTTCTCCTCGGTCCTCCACTGTCACGCACATGTGCATTCATGGATGCAGCCTGTGAGGTGGTTAGGTCCTTGGGTTAGTGTCTAGCAATATGACCTTGGGCAAATTATTTAAACTCTCTGCCTCTGTTTCTCACCTGTAAAATTGGTACTTGGGTAGTTGTGAGTGTAGTTGCTTACTACTGTGCCTGGCATGTAGTAAAGACTCAACAAATGTAGTTAAAGCTCAATAAATGCTAGTTACTATCATCATCATCATCGTTATCTTATTTTTGTTATTATTTTAATTCACTGGTGAAAAAATCCTCCTTATCTGACAATATTCTTAGTTAATAAGAATATCCTGAGCCGAACCGGTTTGGCTCGGTGGATGGAGCGTCAGCCTGCGGACTGAAGGGTCCTGGGTTCGATTCCCGTCAGGGGCATGTGCCTGGGTTGCGGGCGCATCCCCGGTGGGAGATGTGTAGGAGGTGGCTGATCGATGTTTCTCTCTCATTGATGTTTCTGGCTCTCTGTCTCTCTCCCTTCCTCTCTGTAAAAAATCAATAGAATGTATTTAAAAAAAAAAAAAGAATATCCTGAAATTATCTGTGTATGACCACCAGTTAAAAAGATGTTATCAAGCTTGTTTTCTATGACATTAATAACATTTTTTGTTTCCTATATGTACATATTTATACAATTTTATTGAATATGCCTTTTAAACTACCTGTTTTCTCTTTTCCCCATTTGAGAATCACTGAGATTTGGAGTTATTATAAATTGTTTATTCAGAAATAAACACCGAATTCATTGTCTTTTCACTGTATCACTTTTAATAGACTTTAATTATTACTCTTTCCCCATTCTTCTGTAAAAGAAAGGTTCTCCTTATTTGGGAAGCTGCTTTGAGAGCCTTAGTTCTGTCTAGGTTACATTGCTTTAATTGCTGTAAGCTGTGAAGGTTTTTTTTGGTAGTAGTGTTAATTGTTATGCTAAGTATTATATTTTCCCTCAATCCACCACTTTATTTAATATAATGATTTCACTACACTTGCACGAGTCATTAAATCAGAAGGATGTTCTAAATGTATCCATAATCAGGTAATGTTAAGTATGATACTTAGAAAAAAAAAAACTTAGAAAAAAAAAAACTCCTGTGGCTATATCTATGGGAATCTGGTGAGTTTTATTTTCTTAGAAAAATGAGTGCAAGAAACTATCTACAAGAAATTATTCAGTAGTGTAAAATAAGTCTGCTAGTGTGAAAGTTGAATGTTTCAGTTTGGCTGCTTTTGCATGATTGATCCTGTTTGGACTAGAAAAAGATACTGTTTTCAAGAAAGAATCTTTGGAATATTAGAAGATTTGATAATCATCTAATCTTTGAGCATAATAAAGTCTGGGAAAGTATAAGTATAGTAGAAATTACGTATTTTTGGAAATTTTAATTTTTAAAATTCTTATTTATATTTCTCTGAACTTGTTAACTTCCTTCAAATTAGTCACTAAATGTTTTCCCAGAATGGTACCCACATTCTTTCAATATCATTTGTATTTTCTGTGACTTAAAGAAGACATTTCTCTGGTCTCTATCTTATAGGTAGTCAAATAAATTGTCATTTTTTAGGGTTTTTTATAAAGTGTTAATATTTTCTGTAATCTAGGATAAATTATTCATAGCTTTTTGTCTATAGCCATTTGGTGTTTATATTTAAAAGCTGGTTTTCAAAGTGCATTAAAGTCATTATGGTTAATATAAGAAAAACTCTGTCACCTGGTCTTCTATTGTAGAGGCTCTAACAATGCTAAAGACGGCCTTGGATCAGGGGCAGACACCTTCTAAGATAGCAGTGACCCGCCTGATTCAGGCGTGTGCTTTGAAGGGTGATTTAGAAAGCATACAAGCAATTCAGAAGATGGTAAATGGACTCGAAGAGTTGATTGGACTTTCAAATATGGTTTTCATCAATAACATTGCTTTGGCACAAATAAAGAAGTGAGTATTTTCAAGCTTTCTTTTTCTCCATCAGATGCTAGGAGGAGCATTACTTCTAATACTACCTTTTAAAACTTTTTAAAGCTATTAGAAACCATATCAACTGAAGAGGAAATATTGACGCCAGCTGCTGATCATTCTCTAACTGTTTGGGAATACTTCATTATACATTATGAAATGTGTGTTAGCTTTAAATTAAATCAGAATAAAGAACATTTATCAAATTCGTAAAATTTGTTTCACGGTTGCTGACTGTTCTCATTCATACAGACCAGGCCCTTGTGGAAACACGTTGTTACAGAAGTGAAAAATGAATTCATTGATTGCCAGCAACACTCAGGGTGACAGTCTACTAGAACATTGTGAAATAGAAGGCCCAGCAAGCTTGTTAGAAATAGGAGTCTCTTTTCCCACCCTCCTACCATCCACCCTGTCATTACAGCTCCACAAAAAAGGAGGGATATAGAGGTGATTCTCTTACCACCAACTCTAGATTCCTTGTGAGAATCACCACTGTAGAAAGAAGTAACTTGATTTTTATTAACTTTCTCAAGTTCAAAATTCATGAGGATAATTATGGAATTGACCTCCTCAGGCCTTTAGAAAAAAATATTCTTTAGTAGTTAATCTTACATATATTTAATGGGTTATGATACTAAAATGTAACATTTGTGTATTTTAGGTGTGTTTTTTTGTTTGTTTGTTTCTATTTGGGCGGAGACATTGTGCTTTGTTTTCCCTTTTAAAATTATTTCCCCAATTGAACTTTAAACTTTCCCTTTAATGAGAAAATGTGATTTTGTTAAGTTCAAGGAAATTATCCAAGTAAGAGCAGATGAATTTTTAAATGTTATCATGTAAACACAGTTTTATGTGATGTGGAGAATGTTTTTATTTACTAGTGAATAGTTTTTCTAACTAAGATCTGTAAGAAAAATTTATTGTAATGGGTGTTCATTTTTAGTTAGAGAATTCTTATGTTTTAGGTAATAATTTCAACATAAAATTATTTGGAGTGCCATAACTGTAAAGTAGCAACTAAAGAGAACCTTGCCCAAAAAGTTATAAAGATAATTCTTTTACTGTAACTTGTTAAATAAGGCTGTGTAATTGAATTTTTAATGTAAAGTGTGAAGATACTTTTTTCTTATAATTTTAGTATAAATTGAATATTTTTCAAATGTTCTAGAATACCTGACAGAAAAAAGTCATGGTGACTATGGGTTGAGAGATTTGAAAGTACACCTTTTAAAGACATCATCAGCATCTTTAAGAATGCTGAGATGACACATATTAACTTTGCTTTATGCAGTAGTGACCATTGTAGATAATACAGCCAAAGTTGTAGCAGTTACACAGCTTTTATTTTATATCCAAAGAGCTACAAAATCAAATTAAATATTTAAGATACAATTTTTTAAGTTATAATGCTTATATATATAGTACTTTGATTTTGTCTCTAAGCAACTACAACTTTATTTTACAGCAATAACATAGATGTTGCAATAGAAAACATTGAAAATATGCTTACTTCAGGGAATCAAACCATGGAAACCCAGTATTTTGGCTTGGCATACTTATTCAGAAAAGTAATAGAGGAGCAGTTGGATCCAGCACTTGAAAAGAGTAAGTTAGCTGTGTTTTTTGCTTTTATAAAAAGAACAAAAAACAAGCACACACACAAAACAGCACCACATTTTCTCTCTAGTGAGGCTGGACCACATTTCTTTGGTGGATGGTTTAAATGAAAGATTTTTCTTCCCTGTCATTTTTTTTCAGTAAGCATCATGGCAGAGAGATTGGCCAATCAGTTTGCAGTATACAAACCTGTCACCGACCTTTTCCTTCAGCTTGTGGATTCGGGCAAGGTGGATGATGCCAGAGCTCTCCTACAGGTAATGACCCACCACACATGGAGCAGTGGAGCTGATGGCTCGTGAGAAGTAAATTGAGAAATTACTTGACACAAGTGTGTGGTAGAATATTAGAATGGAATTGTGGTGCTGCTAGCACATTTAAGTTCATTGTGAGTCAAGGTTGCACGATAAGGACTGGATTGTGAATTGTGGGATGCTGTGCCAAATCAGATTGGAAATGTCCTTAGATTTTTGGGGGGAGGGGACAGAGGGAAGACTTGTTTTGATGAAATGATTTAAAAACAAATGTTTCTCTACAGATAGGTAACAATTCCTTTGATTTCCTACTTTAATTTCTCTAATGCTCTAAATACTGTGCATCACCATGGCAACACAGTTTGCAAACAAAAAGTAGGAAATGTTTGCTTTTCAAGTACCGCTTCTCACTTGAATACTCAAACATGTTCATGCCTTATTCGAGGTTTATTAAGAGTTGCATTTGCTTTCTATTCACTTGTGTGTCGCAGACACATTAAACGACAAATGCAGGTCTCTGTGGCCCACACTCTCAGTTAAATTAGCAATCTTCAGGGTAGGGGACAGCGGCATTCCTGCTATTTTAGCAGCACTAAATATAAAGCTGCTCCAAGCGGGTGATCGGAGCTGCCACTGGCAATGTACACAAACAGGCACCACTGCAGAGCCCCTTCCCAGCAGGCGGCAGTCAAACAGTCACCGTGATCCTGCCAACGGCGGTGTTTGTGTAGACTCCCTGTGTTAGATTGAGGCCTGGGGCCGATTTCTGATAGTAAATGATATTATATTCACTTACATTTTTAAGTAATAGAGAGGGATGATAGAACTACCCATTTTCCTGAGCTCTCATTCCATCCTTAAAGTTCATCTAGTTTGACAGTAGAAGCCAAGCCATTTTTAAGAGGTATGCCTGAGAAATATCTCTGTTAACAGTTTTGTAAAAAGTATACATTGGCACTGTCTCTAAGGCTTTTGTACTTCTTTTTCTGGCCAGAGAGAAATTCCAGTTAATTAAAAATTCTATTGGTTGGTTTGGTTTCTTTACCTTCAAAAAAAAACAAACAAAAAAACAACAAAACAGAAAAGGAAGTTTATGATAGGGATTTCAGGAATTTTTTAATCTTCCTGCCTTTAGTATTTCAGGTTCTCTCTTGAAAGAAATAAACTCGAATGCTTTATCTTTGTGTGTACATTTCTCAGTGTACCTACTAGGAGTATTTGCATATCTAATTATACATGTGGTAGTATTTGTTCAATTTTAACACCATTATTTTGATGGTTCTTTAGAAGGGTGGCACTTGTTATTTCCTCTACCAGCTTGTTCTGAGCCAGAATCTTTGAAGGCTCTTAGCACGACTGACAGCACCTGGGGTGGGAGCCTGCTGCCCTCGGAGCCGCATTCAGCCACAGAGGCCTGCCTGGCAGCTCTTGGTGACCGCTGGGTGTTAGGCAACAACAGCAGTCTTTTTGCTTTCATCCCTTCAGTAGACTGAGGTTTCAAATGATAAAGCCTTTACCCATCCTTTACCTGCTTGTCAAACAGTAAAAGATTATACTTACTGTGCCGAAGAATACTTTATTCACAGATGTCGAAAACATCAGTTTATAATGTAAATGTTCTGTGTGTCCCCAAAAGTTCTTTTTATACTATTTGTTTTAGTATTGACAATGTTTTAAAGCTTTGAAAGAGGAATGAGCTTTTAGAAACTTAAGGAATGACATCTACAAAGAGTGTAAACTAAAATATTGTCTTGCCATATTTGATTTTACTGTTGCAGCTAAGGTTGGGTAGACACTTGATTTATCTGGTCTGTCATATAAACTTTTTTTTTTTAGTTTAACTTTTGTCTCTTTCTCAAGCACTGGCTGTCGCGATGAAAGCCTTTTATAAAATAGAGAGATTGAAATCAGTCCTTTTGTATGCATAAGTGTAGGTAATTATACTTTAAAGAGAACTTGCTTTGTACATTTTAATTTTTATAAAGAAATGAGCAGTTATCTCCCTGACACCTTATTAAATGTATAATTAACCTTATGATCCCTAGCTCACTTGTGAATGCTTGGCAGTATAATTGGAGAGGAGTAGTGTTTCTTTTTTTCCTCTTTCTTTGCAGTCCTAAACCTTATTCTGTGGTTTGTTGAAGCACTAGTTTAATTTTTCCCTTTTTAAACAAACTTTTATACTTGCAGTCCTAAGGGTAGCAGTCACAAAAGCTTGACATTGTTCTTTTTTCTTGCCTTAAAAATACTGGTCGACCACTAGGCCCTCCTATTAGTAATGATACATTACTGTATTATTGTGAACTTTCTTAATTGGAAATAATTGCCTTGGTCTGCTTGCTTATCAGAAACCTTCACTTACTGAGTAATGTTTCAATTTTTAGAGATGTGGTGCAATTGCTGAGCAAACCCCAATTCTCGTGGTGTTCTTTATGAGGAGTTCTCGGAGACCAGGAAAGGTACTATGCTTAACTTGCTGACAAGTCAATGTGCTATAAGCCAGTCTTGTTGCTTCAAGGCCTGATCTAAAAACACTGAAGATCGAAGACTTTACTTGTCTGTACTTGTTTACATTTTTAAATGTTGATAGATGCCCTAACCAGTTTGGCTCAGTGGATAGAGCGTCGACCTGCGGACTGAGGGGTCCTGGGTTCGATTCCGGTCAAGGGCATGTACCTTGGTTGCGGGCACATCCCCAGTGGGAGGTGTGCAGGAGGCAACTGATCACTGTTTCTCTCTCATCGATGTTTCAAACTCTCTATCCCTCTCCCTTCCTCTCTGTAAAAAACCAATAAAATATATATTTAAATGTTGATAGAAAGTTGGTGTGGCTCCTTAGTTGAACTGGAAATGCAAAACAGGTTCATGCAGTGAATGTTCTATGCACATAGTTATGCATTAGGAGCCCCCAGGAAGGGTCCAGAGAAACAGGAGATAAAAATCCTGTTGCTTAGGTCACTTGGTACGTGTAACAGTGTGCAGAAACATTCCCTTCATCACAGGCTATTTTTAACCATCTGGTAGGTTCGCCATTAGGCCTTAAAACCAGTATGTGCCAAAAATTATTGTTCTCAATTTGTGCACTTACCTTATGTGCACTAAAAGATTCGTGCATGGTGCATAGAACAGAACCAAGTCCTATTTTTGATTAAAAAAAAAAAAAAAAAAAGAATAGCCCTGGCTGGTTTGGCTCAGTGGATAGAGCGTCGGGCTGCGGACTGGACTGAAGGGCCCCAGGTTCGATTCCGGCCAAGGGCATGTACCTTGGTTGCGGGCACATCCCCAGTGGGAGGTGTGCAAGAGGCAGCTGATCGATGTTTCTCTCTCATCAATGTTTCTAACTCTCTGTCCCTCTCCCTTCCTCTCTGTAAAAAGTCAATGAAATATATTTTTAAAAATAAATAAAAGCATATTTCAAAAAATTTTTATTTAGATCTGATTTTACCTGTTGAGCACCAGGAACCCCATTCTTAGTTTATTTAGGCACATTATGAAGTTTCAAATTGAGTGCCAATTATAACGTTTGTTTTATTGTGAAACATTTAGGTTGCCTCCAGTCTGGAAGGTCTAAGACTTCCTTAATTTCTACACACTTCCCCCCTACCCCTCCCTCCGCCCTCCCCCACCTCCTCCTCCCACACACACACACACACACACACACACACACACACACACACTTAAAAAAAACTTTTTTTTGCCTAATAGCAAATTTTTTGGTATATTTTTATTGAATTCAGAGAGGGAGGGAGAGGGAGGGAGATATAGAAAATCATTGATGAGAGAGAATCATTGATTAGCTGCCTCCTGCACACCCCATCCTGGGGATCAAGCCTGCAACCCGGGCTTGTGCCCTGACCGGGAATTGAACTGTGGCCTCCTGGTTCATAGACCGATGCTTAACCACTGAGCTATGCCAGCCAGGCGATGTTGCTTTTTTTTTTTTTTTTTTAACAAATTTAAGCTAGCAAATAAAATTACAACTTGCTTATTATGGTACTTGCTTTCTTGCAGTGGTCTGGAACTGAACCCAGCCTGTATACAGAAGGGAAATAGTCCATTAAATTGAGTAGGCAGTTCTGTTGTAATTATTGTCAAGATTTTGTGATTTAATGTTTATGTATCAGTGTTTTATTTCACAGTTCTTCTGACTTCTCTTTTAATATCCTAGGCACCAATATTGAGATCTTTAGTAGAACTGATTCCTGAATTAATTGAAAAAGAAGAAGTATACACTTCCATCATGAAAAGCTGTGGTAATTAGTTTATTCTGACTATATTATTTAAGTCATTTAAATAATTGTAATATAGCCGACTAAGTTCGTCTGTAGCTCAAGGTAGAAATCATAAATATCAGATAATTATATAAATCATTTACTTAGCTTTAGACTATGTTTAAAAACTATGAGAAAAATATGAAATTATTCATATACCTTTAACATAAAAACAGGTATCACTGAGCATCTTCAGAGAGGCCCTGTGTGTTGAGTGGGATCCCGGGCTCCTGGGAAGTCTTGGGAGTCCACTTGGGTTTACATACTGGGAACCAATCCAGCCTCCCCAGGGCCCTGCCACCTGAAACACTCCATGAAATAGGTACATACTCGAGACTACCACTTGCCTTGCCTTCTTGCTCCTTCAATACTCTCCTTGCCTACTGAGGCCTTTGAAATAACAGGCCCTTTACTAAAAATGGGCTCCAAAGTTTTACCTTAAGTCACAGTTGAAATTCCTGTCTTCAGGCAGTTTCCTGATTGCCTGCCCATCACATATGAGAGGGAATTAGTCTAAATTTTCCTTAGTAATCAAAATACACGGTAGCATTTCTGAGTTTTGATCACCTACCCATCTGCCAACCACTGATTTGCTCACTTGAGGCAGGAGGTAAATAACTGCTTTTTTGATTTTATCGTTGGCAGGACAAGAGATTCCAATCAGAATTAGGAAATTGGTTCTCTGGTTTTCCAGCCTTGTCAGGAGAACATGAAGTATTTTAAAACAGCTATAATCGTAAACCTTCTCAAAGTTCCATTGGCAGATATTAAATAATAACTAAGTAACATGAAATAGGGTCAGACAACACCAAACTATTATTGTGTAATCCCACCTGGGAGAAGAAGCAGGGGGATCAGGAAGTGGTGAAAGGAAGGTCGGAGTTTCTGAGCGGCTTTCTGGAAGATGAGCCCTTGGCATGGCAGGGAAAGAATTGACACAGGAAACTGAGTTCACCCAACCTACAAAGATCTGTTCAAACCCAGTGAGAGCTGGTGTGTCATCACCCTCGCTCCCTTTTCGGTTGATTCCTAAACTTCTCATGTCCATTCTGGAGGCCCGCCCTGGTGCTGCCACCGTTGGGGTTGTTTATAGAACATTAGTGTAGGGTAAGGGGGTTGTTAGGGGCCTAGATGTTAACAGTTACCAGCAGTTAATAGCAGAGCTCCTGTAATCTTAGCAGTAAACGTAAAAAGAAAACTTCTGCAAATCAGCCAAGGTGGAGAGCCAGCTAAACCTACTAGTAGCTCCTGGGCTACTCACTTACCCACTTAAGTGAAATAGTACTTGCACACGCACACACTCCATGAATGAGAGGTGTGAGGAAGGAGTGAGGGTGCTTGTAGATTCTGAATGTGCCTTTTGCTAAGGTAGTTAAGTGTTAATTTGGAATAAAGCGATCCAGGTAGAAAGACAGGAGCCCCTCTATAGCTAAATGTTTTGGGGAAAGATGAAAATAGGTTGTCTTTTATCTGTGACTAATATCTCTTTCTTCAGGCGTGGACAAAGATGTCTCATCTGCCAAAGCACTGTATGAAAATTTGACTGCAAAGAAGATAAAATTGGATGATCTGTTTCTAAAACGTTATGCAGTTTTGCTGAAGAATGCTGGAGAGCCTGTCCCTTTCCCTGAGCCCCCTGTGAGTATTTAAGAGAAAAAAATCACCTCTACAGATTTATGAACACTTCACAATAATGTGTAAAAAAGAATAAGTTGAATACTTAATTACATGAGGATTAGATCTCTGTGGAAAACCTCAGGGGAGGGTTTCAGGGACTGAACTTTCATACATTGGGCATGGACTGTGGGAGATGTAACCCTCTGGGAGTGAGGTTTAAAGTACAAGGTCAGTTTCAGACCTTCAACTACAGTTATGAATTTATCAAATGTCCTTGGGGTGGTTTTCTCATTATTTCAACTTGAAATAGCATTTCATAACCTATATTTCAATAGCCAAGGGTTTTATAGAACTGTTAATTGCTTATTCAGTTTAAATAAGTTTGTTTTTATTTCTTCACTTAGGACATTTTTTAGAGATATAATTGACATTATATTAGGTTCAAGTATACAATGTAATTATTTGGTACTTGTATGTATTGCAAAATGACACTACAATAAGTTCAGTTAATATCCATCACCATACATAGTAACAACATTTTTTTCTTGTAATGAGAACTTTTGAAGAACCACTCCGCTAGCTACTTTTACATATGCAGTACGGTATCATTAACTAATAAGCACCATGCTGTATATTACATCCCCATGACTTACTGGCTCTATAGCTGGAAATGTGTTCCTTTTGACCCCCTTCACCCATTTCATCCCCCACCTCTCCTCGGGCAACCACCAGTCTTCTCTAGATGAGCTCTGTTTTGTGTTTTGTTAGAGTCTACATATAAGTGAGATTTTATTGTATTTATCTTTTTCTGTCTCACTTCTCTTACTATAATGCCTCCAGGGTGCATCTATGTTGTTGCAAATGGCAAGATTTCATTCTTCTTTATGGTTGAATAATATTCCACGGGTGTGTATAGCATATCTTTTTTATCCATCCATTCGTTGATGGACATTTAAGTTGTTTCCTTGCTTTGGCTATTGTTTTTATTGTTCTATTTAACAAGAGGAATCATATGCAGTATTTCTTTTTATTGTGTCATTGAACTGAAAGTCACACACCATGTTTTTTTCAAACACCACAATTGTCCATACCCAGGTACCTACACACAAACACGCTCACACAAGCTCCTGGTGCTAGCGTTTACTCTGAATCTGGGGCTGGTGATTTCATGAAACAAAGTGTTGCCAGTTTGCAGTACTTTGTGATTTTTAAGTTTTGTGCCATCACCTCTTGCTAGTAAATCTTACCTTCCCTTCCTTTTTATCTCCTCAACAGGAAAGCTTTGAATTTTATGCAAAGCAGCTAAAGGAATTAAGGGAGACCCCTTTGTGAAGCAAGCGCGCACTACTTTGTTTTTTTGTGTATTTGTGATTCTGTGTCGAAAATGTTATTTTTTAAATGTATTTGAGAGTACAAAAATAAATAAATGAAAAGTTAATCTGTTTTTGTGCTTGTATTTATTGGTAATATGGGATATGATATGTACAACATCTGATTGACAATAGCTGTGTGCACTTGGTCACCAGACTTTTTTGGGTTTGCCTACAACATAAATCTATGGCATTTTCTTAGAGGTTCCTGATGTATGTATGAAGCCATAATTTTTTAGGGTCTTCTTCCAATTGACTCTTCTTCCGACCCTGTACTCAATTTCATCTATTATTTTCATTAAAAGGTTCCCTTATTGAAGACTTACTTGTTAATATTGTTTGTCTGACGAATGTTGGAGCTGCACAGAATGGCGTTTAATGAGCTTTCTAATGTTTAATATTCTATGATATATCAATTCTTTACATGTATGAAGCCCTGCATAATTTTCCAGTTTTGTAAAATGTTGGCGCTATGCCGAAACTGGTTTGGCTCAGTGGATAGAGCGTCGGCCTGCAGACCGGAGGGTCCCAGGTTCGATTCCGGTCAAGGGCATGTGCCTTGCTTGCGGGCACATCCCCAGTGGGAGATGTGCACGAGGCAACTGATCGATGTTTCTAACTCTCTATCTCTCTCCTTTCCTCTCTGTAAAAACTCAATAAAATATATTTTTAAAAAAAAGAAACATTAAAAAAAAAAATGTTGGCGCTAGAAGATGTCTTACCAGCCATTAAACCCAGTGCGCATTTTCCAGTGAAGCAGAATCAGAGACTTGCCCTTGGTCAGGGTACTGTTTGCCAGTGCCTAGAGGTTCCTCACCATGCGTTCCCTCTACCACAATGGCTCCATGAGCCTCTGCTCATAGAAGTCTTCAAAACGGAGTCTGAGTCCTGACTGATCATGACATGGAGCAAGGCACTTCCTCTCATTCCGGTTTCAGGAATTGTCAGCTCAAAATACCACTACACCAAGCCTCTTACTTCTACTCAGATCCTATAACTATGTGATTTAATATACGAAGGAGTGGAATCTTGGTGTACATTCAGTTTTTTCAAAGTTATCTCCAAATTGGCTTTCATGCCCATTAATATCTACATTGTAAATAGGTACTATAAAGAATGTACGGTGGTAGTCAGTTTGCCATTACAAAGGTACGGGGATTGAAAATGTTTCATTTGAGTTATCCCCTTTTTGTTATATTCCTTCTCTATTTGAAATCAGTGACCACTTACCTGCTTCCCACTGTTTACGGGCGGGGGGGGGGGGGTGCCCCTGCCTTGGGGAAATAACTTGGCCTGCTGTTTGTGCTGCTAACCTGTCCTATGGGACCAGCCATCCTGCATCTAGAGCCGCCGGATTGAGAGGGTGGGATGATGGAGGAGCGCCAAGAAATGTTATTATGACATTGGCCATATTCTTCATCTTTTTGTAGTTAGACCTGAGGAACCATGAGACCTAGGGACTTAATGAAACTTGCCCTTGTGACCCGGGTGCAGGACCGGCACGTGTCGTGGTTATGATATTGCCGGATTTGCCATGAGCCTCCCTCTAGTGATTCCACTGAAGCAGGCCTTATTTTTTGCAGTTATGCTAATAGTTGAGCTCAGTTGTATTAATGTTCATCAGTAGAGGTCTCTCAAATGAGGCATAACCCTGGGGCATAATCTGGACTTCGCTGTCAACAGTACAATCTCAATCGCATGAAGTGACTCCAAGCCAACCTTGTGTATTGACTGGTGAAATGTGGGTGTAGTGCAGAGGAAATGGGCATGAATCTTAACCTAGAGTTCTAAACAGCTAATTGAATGTATTACATGATTAACAAAGAACTGTCATGCCATGTCATGTCATATCTTTAGCACTGGCTTTCCCTTTTGAATGTAAATATTTAAAGTTTAATAATTGTACATTCTAGGTGGGCTTATAAATGGATGCTTTCTAAATATCTACCAGTGAAATTGAAATGAATGGAAATACAGAGTAAACACAGTTATAGCAACGCTCAATAATATGTTTTAGATTCAAATTATAAGCAAACAGCTAGTTCTAAAAAGTACACGTCATTGTAGACTTTTGGAAACTATAGTGTGTTTTATATGTAACTGAGCATCCGTGTATTTGAACCTAATATAATTTTAATGTGAAACGCTTTGAATAAATTGTATTCCAGATTTTTGTATAACTGCTTTTAGCCATTTCAAAGACTTTACTCTTAAAATTTTAAATTAAAAATTGTGTGATGGCCTCTTGTTACCAGAATCTCCTGGGTGTACAGTGTGTGGAGAACCGGTGAAGTCACTGTTCGTCTGTTAAGATAGCTGATTTGAGATGCCAGCGGTACAGAGTTGGCAAGAATTAGTAGAGTTGGATATAATTAAGTCAACACTTAAAATGTAGGGGATTTTACCTTTAGTTGTCAGAAGAGCAGGAGCGTTTTACAGACACAGTGACTCGGGGCCCCTCCACCCGGGCCGTCTCCAGCACACTGTTCCTCCGCTTCACCCTCCTATTCCTTTCTCCCGAATGCTCACTAGGCCGGCATCACTGTCCCCTTTCTGCCACGTTCTCTGGCCCCTCTCCCCATCCAGTATATTAGTTATTCTCTTTCCAGGGCTCCCAAAGCCACTGAAAGACACACAGGTTGTGGACTCCCTGCGGACCAGCTCTTTGCTTCATGTCTATATCCCCAGGCCAAACACAATCCTGGCTTTGAGTTCACAGAAAAGCGAGTTGCCTATAGTCGGTTCTGTGGGCTCTTCACATCTAACATTGAACGTGTCACCATGTGCCAGGCACCCCTCTTGCCTGATATTCATGGTGAGAAAACAAGGGCTTACAGAGTTAATATGCCCAGAATCACAGCCATATATCACATGTTAGTACTCTGGCTAGTCATTTAGTTGCTATGAGAATACACAAAAACAACCACAAAACAAAAAAAAACAAGCATTCCAGCTAAAAGTAAAATTGGAATCTCTAAGAATATTCTAATTTAAAAAACACAAAAACCTTTTCACGTTAATACAAGCGTTCCCAGTCTCTGGACAGCTTACACTGTGGGGCTATTTTCTTCAATTTAATCAAATACCCGGTGCCTGGCATAATCGCCATGTTTGCAAATTCCAGTAAATTATTAAGCAAGCTATATATATCGCAAATTGTTCTTCCCGGTGCGATTTATTTCTCAAGTCTCCAATGGCTGACTGCACACTTTTTCTCATGTCTTTGAGCACAATTTTCATTTAATATTTGTTTTTCTGGCAAACCAATATTTGTAGAGTTTTTTATAAGTGAAAGCAACATTCCTGAAGTATGATGGAACTCAGAGCTGCAGGGGGTACAAAATCATGGTAATTTATTGCTTTGCTGTTGTAGTCGTGCACGCGAGTGTTTCCATTAGAAATGTATCCTGCAGACTTTACAAAACCCACATTATGTAGCCTCAGTACAAATAAAAGAAATGGCTGCATTAGCAAATTCAAAATAGCCACTTATCTTTTCCTTCTTTGCATGGAGAAAAGAAACATCATTGTGTCCAGGTAGAGCAAAAACACGATCTGGACAGTGGTCTGATCCCACCCATGCTCAGAGTTCTCTTGAAAGGAGTGTGTGCACCAGCCCTGCCCCAGGTGTCCACTTGCTGAAATTCTCATTATTGTTTTTGTCATTTCCTCCCCAAGAGCAAGGGTTCCTCTGAGAGCTCTGCAAACCCATTAGTTAGACAGAGTCTGGCACTGGTGGGTGCCCAGGAAGCATCGCTGAGTGTATCAATGGACGCACACCACCTGCCTCCCATCCAAGTCAGTCCTTTCCGAGATGCATGGCTGGTGTGCATGGGGGTTTCTCACCCACTTGTGTTCATTAGGTCAGACGCCACTTTGTAGCTCAGAGCTTAGATAGTGGGGTTGAGGCCCAAGAAGTTCTTTAAAACCTGTGTTCTCACATGTAAACATTTTCAAGTTTGCAGCGAGGAGGGGAGGGGGAGGAGGAGGAGGAGGAGGAGAGCTCTCAGGTGTGTGATGGGAATCAGGATAGCCTCGGGCTGAGCGAGCACAGTGCAAGAGTGGCATCAACACCAGAAAACTTTAACAGTTTGGGGAAAGAAGGAATACTTCCAATTTTACAAGAAGACAAGACCATCATACCAACAATGAATGTGAGCACTATTACCAGAAAGCTGAGAAGTGTTAACCAGCCGTTGAGTTGCTGTGTGTTTGAAAATCTCAACCCACCACTTGAAACATTAGTGTTTTAATTATTAGCTGCTAACACCACATGCTCCGCTGTTCCTGGCCTGCCAGCCAAAAATGGGCTGTGCTCCATCTGCCCGCCTTCCCGCAGCAGCTGCCTCAGGCAGCCTGTGCGATAGGGACGCTGCTCTATACCTGGCCCCTTTAAAGGAAGAATCAATCATTCAGAAACAAATGGAAGATGACTTGAGATTTGAATGATAAGGGAGTTTATTTTCAGGCATGAGCAGTAGATATATTTTCCAGATAAGCACAGGCCAACCAGCAAGTCGCTTCCTCACCCACATCCGAGCCCCTGCTCCTTCCTGGGAGCCTCTGGTGCCCGAGGGACGGTGGCACAGGTGGCTGAGCTGAACCCCTCTGCTAAGTGACTCATTTGAGTCTCAGTAGAACCCCAAGCCCCAGGTCTGTAGTTAACATTTGGATTTGGTGTAGATTTAAATAGCGCTGCTGCTGGCTGCTTAATCTGCGATCAAAACCAGAAGAAAAGCGGGAGAAAGAAAAAAGCAAATGCAAGCTCTACCCCTGTGAGCCTGACCGGGGGACTAGCTCGACCCAGGGCAAGATTATGTCTTAACTAATCCTTATAGGAACCAGAACAGTTAAATCCCATCAGGAAATATTCGAGTCAATACAGGTAATTATTTTCTGCCTAATTAAAATGTCCCCGTCAATAGCATAACTTGAACTTGGGGAGGTTTAAAATGCAAATTTCAAAACCATTCCCTTTTGATCAAGAGTCTACAGACTAGAGCCTGGGGCCAAATCCAGCAGGCGGCCTGTTCCTGTAAATAATGTTTCATTGGAACGCAGCCCACCACCCATGCTTTAGAGTGGTCTGCCGTGGTTTTCACGTTGCAACAACAGAGTTGAGTAGTTGCGACAGAGACTATGGCTGCGAAGCCTAAAATATTTGCTCTCTGACTCTTACCAGGAAAAGTTTGCAATCCCTGCTCTTGATCCTGACACGTAAGCAGATCTCTACCCCTTGCAACGCAGGGAGGGCTGACTGAACTGCCTGTGCCTTTAGAGCACTGGCTCTCCCTGGCCTCACCTGCCCTGGAAAGCAGTTTTTAAAAACAGACAGTGGAATCCGAATTGCTGGGGGTAGATCCACAGCAATTGGTTAGTGCTCCAGGGCAGGGAACCAGGGTGGGGAACTGGGATACTCCAGGGGGAAAAAATAAAGAAAAGAAAAGGTGGCTGTTGGAGTTTCTCCATCTCTGCTGCCCTGGCACTTGGCCCCTTGCCCTGCACACCAGAGCCCCCCGAGCTATGGCAGCCTCCGCAGGCTGAGTGGCTGTACCTCTCACAGGGACAGATGGTGGGCCTCTGGCTGTCCACCCTCTCTGCACATTGGAATCACTGGGGAGTTAAAGAAAAAACCCAAGGTCCTCTTCCTCCTTCTCCCTCTCCATTTAGGCCTAAAGCCATTAGGTGACCAGTGTAGTGGGGGTGAGGGTGGAGGTGGAGGGGCTCTGGTATGGGTATGGGTGGGGGAATATATATATATATATATATTCCTTAGCTTTGCCCACTGTGAAGGCCTGAGAGCAGTGACACCCTAGTAGTAATGAGCATACTTATCACTCAGATCTTGGCTTTTAAATACCATTTTCCACAAGAGGAACCTATATTCTTTAGAGAAATGGCTGCTTCCAGGACAGGATGGGAATGTACAAGATGAGCCTCAACTGCTTTGTTGCAAAAGAATGATGGGGACGTGTCAAAAGGATGCAGACGCCAGCTTGCGTCGGCTCCCCTGGCCAAATCAGGGACAATTTGCGCATCAAAATTGATAAGGATAGTAAAGGGATGTAACACATTGAACATAATAGGAAACCACACGTTTATATTGATAAATTTTCAAATGAATAAATAGAAAGTTTAATGAGGAACGGGAACTTTACATAGTTTCAAAGCACCTACCTACAAAACGCTTTTTTATTACAAAAGCAGGGAAAATGGGGACTGGACTGTGGAGAAGCCTGGCACGCACACACCCCTTTCATCAAAGTGGACATCCTCAAAGCCGGACAAAGCAAAATCACCTGACGGGATGCAATGAGAAGACTGCATTGCTTCTGTGATATCCCTGCCGAAGGCACATGACCTTGATTTAGTCATGAACATACAGCAGACAACTGCAAATTGAGAGCTATTCCATAAAATATGTGTCAAGGTCAGGAAAGTCAAGGAAAGTTGAGGATTGCTGTAAACTGAAGGAGACCATTGACAACTAGATCCAGCACTTGGTCCTGACCTGGATCCTTTGCTGTGATGGGCATTGTCAGCAATGAGTGAATCTCGCATCGGGTCTGCCCGTTGGATGGTGGCAATGTACAATGTAAACTGCCCCTGCAACGTGCATTCACATCACCCAGGGATCTTCTGAAGATGCAGATTCTGATGCAGTGGGTCTGGGTGGGGCCTGAGATGCTGCCTGTCTAACCTGTTCCCGGGTGAGGCCCATGCTGCCAACCAGGGGACCACACTTGAAGTCGCCAGGACCTGGGGGACCTCTAGTGAACACTGTTTGCCTCCTAAACCCACCCCATCACCTCTTTTGGTTCCAGACTCTGGTTTTCCTTTGGGGACAATCTCCTCGCTGCTCTCCGTGCTCCTGTTTTGGGTCAAATGGTCCTCAATGCTCAGACATGAAGCATGTGACCTGGGCCTGCACCATCCCATACCCTGGCCACCGTGAGAGCTTCAAGGCTGGTCCTGAGACCCAGCCAGGGCCAGTGAGACGCAGCTGTAAGAGACCTGGCTGAGCTGGCACAGCCTCTATAAAACTCTTCACCTTCTGGAACCTTCCTGGGATTCCAAGCCTTACGGTGGCTCAGGCCTTGCCGTCTGCCTTCTAACTTCTGAAGATTTAAAAGGCCTTTTTGACCCCATGAGATTCCACCACATAGTAGCTGTGTGACCTTGCTCAGCATACAAACTTGTCTGTGCCTCAGTTTCCTCATCTTTGGGATAATGTCCACCCCACCGCAAAGGTTGTTGTGAGTGTTTTGTACGGTGCCTGGCTCAGAGTAGATGCTCAACAAATGTTTTAATTATTCAGTTTGGCTTTTGGGGCACATCACCCCACACAGAGAAGAGGGATGCAATTCGCTGGTAGCTTTTAGGTCACTGTCTGTCTTGACAGAGGCCAAACAGAGTCCGGGGGTTCTGGAAGAGGAGGCCAAATATCCCACTGGCTATTACGTTCTTGCTTCCTCTGGGCCATACCCGTTCTTGCCTAGTTTGGAAGCAGCCGGAGTGCCCATCAGTAGACGAGTGGATAAAAAAGCTGTGGTACATTTACACAATGGAATACTACTGGGCCGTAAAAAAAAAAAAAAAGGAAATCTTACCTTTTGCAACAGCATGGATGGACCTGGAAAGTATTATGCTAGATGAAATAAGCCAGGCAGAGAAAGACAAATACCATATGATTTCACTCATATGTGAATCTAATGAACAATTAACCTAACAAACCAAAGAGAAACAGACTCACAGATACAGAGAACAGACGGACGGCTGTCAGAGGGGTGGGGGGCTGGGGGGCTGGGTGAAAAAAGTGAAGAGACTAAGAAAACACAAACCACACCTCACAGGCACAGACAACAGTATGGTCATTATCAGAGGGAAAGGGGTGGTGGTAGGGGAAGTGAAGGAGGGGAGAAAGGCGGATAAATGATGATGGAAGGAGAATTGACTTGGGGTAGAGAACACACAATTTAAAACAATCTTGCATGGCCTAGTGACTCGATTGCTACCTATTTGTTCCCATCCTGTATTGAGTTGCCTATATAAATACATATCAAAAGGAAATAAATGAGCAACATTGTAGGTGCCTCAAGTATGGTTTTCATGCTCCCAGTAATCTTAGGCTCTGGCCAGTGATTAGAAATCCCTTTCGACTGTCTTTATTCTGCTGCCATCCAGTGGCCAGCTTGTGCCACTGCAGCACCGTGGCCGATGTCGCTGAGCAGCTGTGCTCACTGTCCTCCTTGTACCCGCAGGGGCTCTTGGGCGGAAGGGAGTGCAGTGGAAAGGTCTGCTGAGTCCCTCACCAGCGGGCAGGCGTCGGGCGTGAATCACCAGTCTTGACTTGATTTCTGTTTGATGAACTTCAAGGACACATAGTACAGGGCCACGAAGCCAGCACTGATGCCGATGAGGATGAAGTAGACGGCGTACAGCGGGTACGAGTTCAGGTGCATATTGCTGAGGATCTGGGGACACAGACGTCAGTGAGCTCATGGAGAAGGTGGCGAGACGGATGCCACGTGCCAGGCGTCCGAGCCCTCGGCTACTTACTTTGTCTCCTAGGATAGGGAAGGTGAGGTTGCCGACTACCAAGTGGTAAGTTTGCCCTTTAAAATGAATCTGCATCAGCCCTTCAAAACACCACCGGAGGAAGGACACGTTGGAGATCCAGGCGGGCACTGAGGACAGAGGGAGCCGCATTATTCACACCAGCGGACCCCCTGCTCCCTGCGAAGTGAGCCTGCAGAGAGGGCCCTGCTGGCCCTGCCCCTGGGCAAGCAAGTCCCCTGAAGGAGCAGGGAGGGGAGCGGACAAGAGGGTGAAAGGGCAGAGGGGCAGCTTGGGACAGGGGGTGGCGAGTGGCTGCAGGGTCAGGGCGTGTTGGTCCATAACAACTCCAGAGAGTAAGTTATTAGGTGCCCCTCCCAGCACGCGCTCAGCCTCCCTGAGCGGAGGGGCTGTAGAGACTCAGCAGACCCAGATGAAGATTTCCGAGTCTGTGTCCTGACCCTGTGGAGGTCTGAAGGTGAGGGGAGGAGGAGGAACGCTGCGCCCTGCCTGGGAGGGTCAGGAAAAGCCTGGCAGAAGGAGGAATCAGGAAGGTGGGGAGTGGTGTTCCCATGGAGAGGAGGCCTGGGGTGTGTGGTGTGGGGGCTTCAGAGAGCTGGGTGCAGGCAGCAGGGCGTGAGCAGCCTGCCCACCCCCCTGTGTTTGCCCTTAGAAAGCTCACTCTGCATGGGGAAGGCTGAGAGGGACGTGGAGGGACCAGGGTACAGAGACCAGGCTATGGCCTCGGCCCAAGATCGGATGATAAGACCAGGGCTAGGGGGTAAAGCGATGAAACATTTCAGAAAGATGGGGGAGGCAGAGTTGGCCTGGCTCGCTGTGATGTGGTGGGTGAGGGAGTCAGGGGTGACGTCCAGGTGTCAGGTGAGGGTCATTCCCTCGGCATGCAGGACAGCTGGCCCTCAATGGTGAGTTCGCACCTCCAGGCCAAAGCCGGCTGAAGGTGCAGAAGGCCTCCACCAGCTTGACCAGGTGAGGGGAGCAAGCCTCACCTGTCCACAGGTTGCTCAAGCTGATCATGAAGCCCCCGGTCAGGTAGAAGGAGTTGTAGAGAGCGTTGCCGAAGAAGGAGGACATGTGGAAGGTGGGGAGCAGGGCGGCGGCGCACAGGGCCATGAGCCTGCAGCAGAACACCACCAGCCACACCAGCAGGAAGTGCAGCAGGAAGGGCTCGGGGCTCGGGCGCAGGTTGGCCAGCCAGTAGGTGGGCATCCCATAGATGAGGATGTAGGCACAGTGCTCCGGGAGCTCCCCGAGGATCTGCAGAGAGCAGCCCTTGCCAGCTTGTGGAGCCAGCACCTTGTTCTGCCACTATTCTTTATAAACGGCCGGAGACAGCAACTCCCAGCGATGCCCACCGTCCCTCCCGTGATCAGGCTGCAGCAGGTGGGTGCGGGCGGGTGGGACCCTGGAGCGTGAGCTCACGGCTGGCTCCCCCTGCAAATGCCAGGTGCTCCCTCTGGGACAGGTCAGAGCAGTTTCCCCCAGGCAGGCGGTGGGTATCTGCTCCAATAAGACCTGGTTTCCTGTCCCCACCGCGCCTGCCCAGACCCAGGAGCTGTGTGACCTTGAGACAGACACACAACCTCCCTGAGCCTCCACTTCCTGGAAATGACAACGGTAGCACCTGCCGGACCTGCTCCAGGGGACACGGTGGGACTGGAGAGGTGAAGTAAGTTAGATGTTCCCACCTTTTCTTTTGTCGGTTTCTGCTGATCAGGAAAGTGTCATTCCTAAGGTCCACAGCCCTGGCCTTCTGGTAAGTGTTTACAAAACATCAAGTCTCCGAAACTCCCCTAGGGAATGTGGCGTCTACCACCCCTGGTTCAGCAAAATGCTTCTCGGTAACTTCTGTATAATGAGTGCAGCTTCCTCTGCACCCCCCACCCCCGGCATCCCCACCAATTCTGGGGCAGCAGTCACTCCCTCTCAGCCCTGAGCAGTCACCTTGGCAAAGAAATAGGGGCCGGCAGTGTACAGCCCGTCCTCCAGCTCGTAGTAAAGCATCGCCCTCTCCGAGTGACCTAGGGATGGGCAGCAAGGACAATGAAAACGGGAAATGAACGCCCAGTGTTCACAGTGCTCCTGTTCTGCAGTCTCTCTTCGTGCAATTAAAAATAGCTACAGTGACTAAATCAGCGGTTCTCAACCTGTGGGTCGCGACCCCTTTGGCGGTCGAACGGCCCTTTCACAGGGGTCGCCTAAGACCATCCTGCCATATCAGGTATTTACATGACGATTCATAACAGTAGCAACATGACAGTGATGAAGTAGCCACGAAAATAATGTTATGGTTGGGGTCACAACATGAGGACCTGTATTTAAAGGGCCAGAAGGTTGAGAGCCGCTGGACTAAACGGTGTGTGTGTTTGTGTGCTTTAAGGCAGAGTAAAACCATCCTGATTTGGAGGTTTGCAATTCTGGGACTTGTACACTGACTGCTGTCAAGTGTGAATCCTGCCAGGAGAGGAATGCCTGCGACGCCGTGGTAATTTGCTGGCATTTGCATATTAATATTAATGTGTGAACGGAGGAAACAACTATCATCTCTCATTTCACAATCATGGTGACTCTCCGTAGCCCTGTTTCCCCGGGAGCTCAGGGCAACACAGGTCGGCCTTGGACCAGTCCAGGGGGCTCCAGGTGTGGGTCGCGGGGAGCAGGGGGCACTCACATTTGGCAATGACATCCAGGACCACGTTGAAAGGGATGAGCGCTCCGATCATGAACAAGAGGGCCGCCGTGTCCGTGAAGGAGAGCTTGATGGTCCCGTGGCCGTAATAGAGGAATCCGATGACCAGGGACATCAGGCAGGCCTCCGCCCCGTGGATGAGGAGGGTGGGTAGGTCTCGGAAGTCGTTGGCAATCTGACGCCTTAAAAACAGCAAAAGAAAGAGGTGCCACCTGTCCTGTGACCTTGGCCTTGTCATTGGATCTCTGTCAGCCTTGTTGTTCTCATCTGTAAATTGGGGATCGCCATGACCCCTTCACAGAGTGGCTGTGAGTACCAAGTGATGGAAGATACTCAGTAAATGATCGTGTTGCTTTTATCATCGATCTATCTGGCTGGAGATTTTACTTAAAGAAGCCACCCCGAGGAAATAGCTGACCAGGCATGTAAAGGGGTGTGGACAAGGATGTTGGCTACCGTGACTTGTAATAGCAAAAGCCTAAAATAGTCTGACCATCCATACGGACTCTGAGGGTAACTGGATCGTGGCTGGATTGCAAGATCTGACCCAGGAGGGACAGAGGAACTATTCTAAGTAACCCTCCCTCCTCACCCCAAAAACACCCTAAAGTGATTACAGAACAAAGAACAACGTGCAGAGTAAAACCCCACTGATGTGTTTTAAAGGTTTATGCGCACGGGGACCCCTTAGCCTCACAGGTGTGGTTTCCTCCGAGGGTGGGTGACGGGGCACCTGCCCTTCCCCGGGAGGGTCTCCTGTGGGGTCTGAATTCTTCACCACGAGCCTGTGTGATTTCTGTGGTCGTCTGCCCAGTAAGGACAAGGGTTTTGTTTAAAGAACAAAAGCAGGAATGCTCCGCCTCACACGCCAGGGCTGGTGCTGGTCTCGGTGACGCCGCCTTTTTCCCAAAGATTTACCTCTTTACATTCACTTCGACTTCCAGTGGCTCCTTCAAATTCACTTTAGATAGGGCTTAACGGGATACAACAGACTCTCGCCGGGGTGGGGTGGGGTGGGGTGGGATGGCGGGTGTGTGTGTGTGTGTGTGTGAGAAACGGCAGACCATTACCGGATCAGCGTGGTAAACTGCTGCACGGGGCCGGGCAGCTGGGTGGGCGTCGAGAGGTGGTCGGGGTCACGTGGGAGGACCAGGCTGTCAAGACCGAGAGTGTGTCAGGGGGGCGTGGGGGCGGCCACCCCCCGGAGGGCTCTCCCCACTGAGCCACCCGGCCGCCTCACCTCTTGGAACCAGAGTCCCTGGCCTCCGCTCTCCACAGACAGTCGTCAAAGTCGCGCACTTTTTCCTGAAACAAGGCTGCAAGGGACCGGGCCTTCTCCCTGGTGGCCACTTCCCGCTCTCCGCTCTGCCTGTCTATGCTGGTCAGGTCCACTGGAAGCAGAACGTGTGGTCACGGGCGACCGGCCCTGCACTGCTCACAGGGAGGGTCAGCGCCAGCCCGGCCCACAGCGCCCGCCCCGGGGCCGTGTGCTCCGCGCTCTCAGGGAGTGGACAGGAAGCGATGGTCAGCGCAGAGAGGGACAGAGCCCCCCCAGGGCTGTCCCACCCTGCGGCCCGGCCACCTCTACAGAGAGCGCCTGCCTCCGGGGAGGGGACCACAGGGGGGTCCTGCGGGGGCTGAGCCCAGCCCCACACCCAGATTCCTGCCAGGACCTCTTCAGGCCAGAGAAGGAGGCTCTGCCCCTTCGGGTCCACAGGCCGTGGCACCGGGAAACCCTGGCTCCCCCCCCCCCCCCCCCCGTCCTCTCTTCCCCGTCCCCCCGCCACCCCCCCCCCCCCCCCGGGCCCCGGCTGTCCTGGCAGCTCAGGAGGAGGACGTAGCCTCCCAGGTGGGCTGGCCCAGCCAAGCAGTCTGGGCCCCTGAAGTTCTAGTTCTCACTGTGAGTTAGTGATTCGGCTCCTCACACAGCCTGCCCACAGGGGAGGGACGTTTGAGCTGGAGGTGCCGGGGCCCGTCAATGACCAGGAAAACTCTCCCTGCCCCCGGCTGGGGGAGCCAGCGTGACAAGCTGCAGAACCAGCTGTCCCCTCCCACCCCACGTGACCCTGTGAGGGCGCAGGGAGCCCAGACCACAGCCTCCTCTTACAGGCTGCTGCAATGCTAGGAGGGCACAGCTGGCTGGTCACACCAGGGCCTCCCTAGCCCAGCCCCCGCAGGCTCCCTCCATGCCTCCCTTGGCTGGGGTTACCCCTGAACCTCTCTGCCTCTTCCCTCCTCCATCCTCATGGCACCTCTCAGGGCAGGATCATGTCTAGGAGGGTCTTGTGAACTGTGACGTGTGCCCTCGGTGTGCAGGGCTGGAGCTCAGGACCCCAGGCTCTGGGCACCGCTAGGCTCTGCCCACACCCCCCAACACCCCGTGATGGTAAGGGTCTTATCGGCAAGAGCCTCCCCCCACCCCAAAAAAAGATGATAATAAAAAGTAAAGAAAAAGCAAGTTTTTTCAGGGCTGATATGGGTGTTTGACTTCTGGTAACCCCTCTCTGGGGTTACTGCAGTTCCTCCCGGTGGCAAGTTGGCAAGTGCCCTCTGCCCCCTTATCTGGGGACGGCTGGCCTGAGGATGACACACTGGCAGGAAGCCCGGCTGGCACCTGACCCAGGGAGGGAGGGGGTGACTTCTAGGCGAGTTCACACCGTGCGAGGGCACAGGGTGAGGGCTGGCGGGTGGAGAGAGTGCCCGTCCTCCTAGGGGAGGGCTGGAGTTGGACGCTGGGAGGAGGAGGATGGGCAACAGGGCCTGGCACACGGGCTGGGAATCCCAGTTCTGTGCCTTACAGCTGGGCCCTGTGTCTGCCCTCAAGGAGAGGCTCCCTGTCATCATGCTTATGGTAGGGTCCTTTCTACTCCAGGCCGTCCTGGGAGAAGGCTGGGCCCGCAGCCAGCTGTGGGGTGCACGTGGCCGCTGCTTCCCCAGCCCTGGCACCCGGGTGCGGCCTGCCCAGCAGCACCTTGTTCTCCCGCACTCAGGGCTGGGCACCTGCGAGGCAACTCTCCCCACACAAGTGAGGACAGTGTCCACATGTCCCCTGAGGGCCACAGGCTGAGGGCTTAGGACCCAAGCAGAAAGGCCTCTCCGGTGCTGGCAGAGCCATTTCACATCTAGAGATTCACTGGCCGAGACCACCAAAGGCCCCGAGCTGGCCTGCACCCCGGACCCTCCCCGCCCCCCCCTCCCCCTCATACACACCACCCAGCGCCTTCTGGCTCGCTGCCTCTGTGGGTGCAGCTTTAAGATTCCCTGGAGGCATCCCAATTTCAAATATCCTGTTTCTGTATAGAGCAGTGGTTCTCAACCTTCTGGCCCTTTAAACACAGTTCCTCATGTTGTGACCCAACCATAAAATTATTTTCGTTGCTACTTCATAACTGTAATGTTGCTACTGTTATGAATCGTAATGCAAATATCTGATATGCAGGATGGTCTTAGACGACCCCTGTGAAAGGGTCGTTCGACCGCCAAAGGGGTCGCGACCCACAGGTTGAGAACCTCTGGTATAGAGGCTGAATAAAGGCCATGATTCCAGACATTGATCCAAACTCTCTTGGATTCCACCTGCTCCAGCTTGGCACACGTCGAATTTTTAATCTTGCGTGTGCACAGGGGTGGCTAGGTCAGCAGCTGCCTTTTCCAGGCCTCGTTTCTAGCATTTGATGCTAGCGCCCACTCTGCCCACCCCCACCCTCGGCCCCGCCCCCTAATCTATCCACCAGGCTCGGGGGGGCCCTGTGTCCCAGGCCACGGCCTGGCTGGCTCACCGTAGAAGTCAGCGGGGTTGCTGTAGCGCGGACAGGGGTGGCCAATGGCGGTGAAGTACTGGACCATGTGCTGGGCCGCCCCCAGGTAGATGGTGATGCCCGACGCCATCAGGAGGACCAGGTCGAACAGCCGGAAGATGTCGGAGCGCGGCTGGTGCAGGGAGATGAGCACCAGCCTGTTGCCCTTGGCCAGCCGGGACAGGGTCTTCACCAGGTTGTGGGCCGTGAAGCTGTCGAGCCCCGAGGTGGGCTCATCCAGAATGAGGATTCCTGCCGGGGGAGAGAGGAGCCTGGTAAGCGGGCAGGAGCCTGTCTAGACCGGGCTAAGCCAGGTGGGCGACCCACCCCGCATGCCCGTCCGGCACCCACAGCCCTCACCTGGGTTCCACAGAAGCTGCACCCCGATGCTGACTCTCCGCCGCTCGCCCCCAGACACCCCCCGCACGTAGGTGTTCCCCACGCGCGTGTTGGCGCACTGCCGCAGCCGCAGCTCCGCGATCACGTCGTCCACCTGAGGACCAGAGGGCCCGGGCCTCGCTCAGGGCCAGACGTGTTTTGCTCCAAAGCAGCAAAACACCTGCGCGTCTGGATGGGTTTAAAGCCCCAGCCTTCGTTTCCCTGATACACTGTGTCCCCTGACTCTGCCCGTGTAGGATGTCCTGTGTTGGGAATGTGGCTGTGTCTTGGACACAAGGCAGTTGGACTCCCTGCCTACATGGAGGACCACAAAACAAACGCTCATCACACATTTTGGCACCTGCTGTGAAGGGAACCAACTGGGCTGAGCTGGCTTACAGAGGGCTATGGGGCTTTAAAGGATGGTGAAGGGCAGGGCTGAGCCTACGATGGATGGATGGATGGATGGATGGTGAGCTGGGTTGTTCAAACCACTGGTGGCTGGGTCCTGAGGCAGGGAGGGGGAGGATGTCATGATTTTTGGGGTCATGGGGTCAGTTACCCTTTTGTCACGCTGAGCCTGGGAGAAGGTTCTGGGCAGGCGCAGCTGGGCCACGAAAGCCAAGGTCTCGCGGACAGTCAGGTTGGGGAGCAGCTGGTCGTGCTGGCGCACATGGGCCACAGACTTTCTCACCAGCTGGGGCGTGCTGGGCTGCCCGTTGATCCAGATTTGACCTGACTTAATTTTGCCACCGTGGCCTCGCCCAGTGATCACGTCCAGCAAAGAGGCTCTCCCACAACCTGCAAAGCCAACAGAGACATCCCTGAGATCACAGAGTCTGCAGGGCCAGCCTGGACGCCACGGTGACCCTGGGCTGTCTGTCCTCACAGAAGGGACCGGTCCTAGGGAAGGGGCACCGCACGCAGCCCTGGATGGGGCAGCCCAGCACTGGAGTTCCAGGCCTTTGCCCACAGCCAACCTGAGCACGGTGGCGCGGGCACAGTGATGCTGGGGGCTGAAGCCAGGCCCACCAGCCGCTTTGGGCTGCCACAGGCCTGCCTGTGCCTGGAGTGTGTCCCCTCTCTCGGAAGCAGGGCTGACATTAACTGCACAGGGAAGCTGAACTATTTGGGGCTGGCAAATGTGCCAGTGGCATTTCACCATTCAACTCGTTTGGCTCAGAAGCTGGCTTTGTGGGAAGGACTAATTTGAAGAATGAATAGGGTGTCTTTTAAAAAATGTGAAAGTGAATCTATTTTCAGAAATCAGGGAGAAAAAATAGAAAAGCAATAAATGTGGGAATGATTTTAAAAATACAGCACAGTGTACATGTGTGTTCTGAGTTCCTCTCCACCTTTTACATGCTATTATTTTAAAAAGTTTTAATTGATTTTAGAGAGGGAGGAAGAGATAGATAGATAGATAGATCAATTTGTTGTTTCACTTATTTATGCATTCATTGATTCTTGTATGTGCCACAACCAGGGATCAAACCCACAACCTTGGGGTATTGGGATGATGCTCTAACCAACTGAGCTACCTGGCCAGGGCCTACATGCTCTTATTTTTATCAGTGATACTATTTACTCTCTCTAAACAACAACAACAACAACACAACAATGATCATTGCACACAAATGCATACCACCCACTTCTGAATGACGTAGAGATTGCTATCGTTTGGGGAAGTGTCACATTGCACCAGGATTCCGGATGCTCGATGAGACTCTTTCTTTGACGGCCATTTAAACCGTGAAAGAGAACTGGGCTCAGGATCTGAGAACACCTTTTGGGACAGAGCTGGAAAGAGCCTGTCCTCTTCCCCCAGGTGGGAGCCTGCCTACAAATCCCTTTTAGAGAGCAAATCTTCCAAGCTGTTTCCAAACAAGGAAGGTGCCAACACACATCAGGTAACGAGTCCTTGGCACAAGCCAAGCGCCTCCTGCAGGCAGCCCCGGGGCCTCTGTGCAAAAAAATAAAAATCGAGAAGCTTCCCCAGGGACCCTTCTGCACAGGGATCACAGGTTTTTGGGGTAGAAAGGGACCTGCATGCTGCCTCCTGGGTGCACCTCTTTCAAGGTCCCTGAGAACTGAGGAGGAGCCAAGTAGCCAGGAGAGAAATGAGAGAGGTGGGCTCTGGCATTGTGCCCTGCTCAGCCTCGGACATCGGCTCCAGGCTCTGGGAGCGCAGGGGACTTTGCCAACATTCGCCGGGACTGTGGGATTCCCAGTCAGGAGGGGAAAGGCCACGTTTCCCAAACAAGACTTGGTGAGCGTTAGGTCACCTCTGACCTAACACCTTGGGTGCTGGCGCCATTTTGGGGCTCAGCCCACCTGGGTTTCCAGATGACCTAATAAATTCATGACTCTTTACCCCTTTTGGCCTCATGCATTCCTCCTTTGGCAACCCCAACAGTGAGAGCAGTGGGTGCCTTTCCAGCATTTGGTACAACTGGGGAGACCCTCCTGAACCAGGAGCAAACACTTGCATTGGAGATCCTCATAAAAGGGATCTCCGAAGCAGTACATTCATTTATGGGAGAACACCTTTGGCACTGCTGATTCCATAGAAGACGCTAAAATGCCTGAGCTGTTTTATTTTTTAAATTATAACTAGAAACCGATGAACAAAATAGATCCAGACACATAGAAGCATGGAACAGACTGTGTAATCTCAGGGGGAGTGGGTAGGTGGGTGGGAAGAGATCAACCAAAGAACTTGTATGCATATATGCATAACCCATGGACACAGACAATAGTGTGGTGAAGGCCTGGGGTCGGGGGCAGGGACCCGCTAGAAGGAGTCAATGGGGGAAAAAGGGGACATATGTAATACTTTCAACAATAAAGATTGAAAAAAACTATAACCAGAATTATCTTGTCCGAGTGGAGTAAATGTCACAGGTGTTATTGGTAAACCTTTCTAAGAAATCATCTTAATAATTTCTGCCAAGTAAACCCGAAGCTAAACCCACTGAGCCTATGGTCAAAGGACCTAGAGGCTGCTCAGTGCAGCGTCTCCCAATGGGGGACGCTGACAGCTGCAGGGCTCTGTGCAGTGAGATGCCCTGGTAACAGCTCATGTGTCTCCTAGAGCAGTGGTTCTCAACCTTCCTAATGCCGCGACCCTTTAATACAGCTCCTCATGTTGTGGTGACCCCCAATTTCATTGTTACAAATTGGACATAATTAAAGCATAGTGATTCATCACAAAAACAATATGTAATTAGATATGTGTTTTCCGATGGTCTTAGGCGACCCCTGTGAAAGGGTTGTTTGACCCCCAAAGAGGTTGCGACCCACAGGTTGAGAACCGCTGTCCCAGATGATTAATTCTTGAAGAGAAAGCAGAGAAAACAAGAAAAGCCACCAGGAGTTAGAAACAAAAATAAAACTGGCCTATGAAGTATCTACTTTTTTTCTCGTTTAGGTCAGAATTGCAGGGACGGGGTCACAAGCAGCTAGGATATGACCTGTGGGAGTGTTCAGTGACAAAGTACATATACACACATTTGATCTTTGGCGAGACAATAAACAGAACTTCCCTATCTGAAGATTGTAAAAATTTGGAGCTGATGTTTAAAAAGTTGAGTAATCTGTCCTTCTGGTAATGATTAATGAAAGGAAATAAAGTGCTGTCTCTAACACGATGTAAGGGAGAAATTATTCTATCTGAGATTATAATCAGGAGACCAAAGTTCTAGGTCTGCATGAAATGTATGTCCTTGGAGTGTGTGTGTGTGCGCGCATGTGTGTGCGGGGGGTGGGGAAGGGGAAGACATCCTAGAAATATGGAGGGCTAGATAATTTGAAAACCCTCCTGTGAAGATGCTTCCAAACAGGTAAGGAGAAAGAACGGTAGGAGACAATGATGAAGTGGACTCTGGTCTCCGAGCCCCCTTCCACCCCGCCTTCTGCAATGCCAAGTCTGGCCTGTGGAAGTGACTGTTTGAGGCCCTGCAAGCATCTGGACCTGTGCAGATGGTTGAAGTTTGGGCCCAGAATTGGAGGGGCTGTGTCTACCTACTGTCTGACCGTAACCGGAATCTGATTGTTGGGGAGGAGTCCCCTGAAAAGAACATTCACTTCTGAAGCTGCCTGAGGGTCTTGGGGGGTTTTTGACTTGTCTCAATACAGGTGCTACGCTGCAGCTTCAAAAGGCTCCATCCTGATTCCACACCAAGGCTTCTCAGAAACTGCCTGAGAGCTGGGAATGGAGCAGCAGAGATTGGAACCCAGGTCTGTCGGCCCCAGAACCTGTGCTCTCACTCTGCTGCAGTGTCTACTCGTCAGTAAGGGTTCTGTGAGAAGCATGCATCAGTCCAAGGGACCATTCTGCATCCCACTACCTGCCCTTCGCGGTACCTGAGCTCCCTATGATGGCCAGCATCTGCCCACTCCTCACTTTGAAGCTCAGGTTCTGGATGCCCAGCTCACAAGAGTCCTTGTGAGAGGCCCACGGCATCTTAAACTGCGCCAGCTGCTCAAACCAGGGCACCTGGGAGGCCGCGTCCACCTGTAGGAGACATCAGAAGGTTCCTCAGAGAGCTGTTCGGCTCCCTGCAGGAGCCCTCCGCCTGCTGATACAACAGGCCCGTGGGCTCCCCACCGGGCTCTACCAGGCGACGGAGGCCGCGCCCACCATCCTGAGAACCTGGCGCTGCCATTTCCAAGTCTGAAGATAACACATGGGAAACGTGTGTAATAGCTGAACAGAAATAAAGACACCTGCAGTAAAACGATGCCTTCACTCAATAATAATAGGCATTTACCAAATGTTTACTCTGTGCAAGGCCTTGTATTAATCAATTTATTTTCATTATCTCATTCAATCTTCATTGCAAACCTATTACCTAGGTATGATTGGAATCCCTGTTCTAGTAAAGCACAGAGCTAGCAAGTGCAGCGCAGAGAGAGGTCGTGGCATGGCTCATGAGCTCGTCCCAACTCACCTCCACAGGAAGCCAGAATTGGGCCTCCATCCCCGGCCCCACCATATTCCAACGGGGCCACCTGGGGCCTGCCCCTGGGGAAGTGTGGAAAGGCACTTGCACTCTGAGGTTGTATGAGCTCCAGTGACAGTACATTTACAAAAAGATTCAAAAAGTGAAAAAATTCTACCTAAAGTCTGTAGTTTAGTGACTAGTCTCCTACACTGCAATACCTGCGTTCTGATAACGGTGCTGTGGCCTACGGGTAAGCAAGATGGTAACATCGGGGAAAGGGGGACGAAGGGTAATGGGAACTCTCCACTACTTTTGTAGCTTTTTCAAAAGTCTAAACTCGTTTCAAAATATACAGTTAACCAAGCGACTTAGAGACTTTTCTCCCCACAGGTTCACACAGGTCTCTGTTTGTGCCTGGAAACCCCCGTGCTGTTGAAGGGGCCTCCGTGGGGCTTGCACCCACCCCGCGGGGACGTACCACGGACCCTGCTCTGTCTTTGGGAGCAGCGGGCCCCCTGCCCTTCCACTTAGGCAGCGGTTCTCAACTTGTGTGGGTCGCGACCCTTCTTGGTGGTCGAACGACCCTTTCACAGGGGTCGCCTAAGACCATCCTGCATATCAGATATTTACATTACGATTCACAACAGTAGCAACATTACAGTGATGAAGTAGCAACGAAAATATTTTGTGGTTGGGTCACAACAGGAGGACCTATATTTAAAGGGCCAGAAGGTTGAGAACCCACTGCCCTGAGGGGACTGCGTCGGCCCTGTCTGCCCGCTCTTCCCGCCTTGTTCTCAGGTGGGCCCTCTACCTGGTAGCTGAGGGCGCCTGGACCTCCAAGGTGTTGGACGGGCCACTGTAGGTGAAGTACAGGCTGTTGTCACTCTCCGAGGAGAACAAGCTGTCCTGCAGGCCCTGCAGGGAGACATGACACGGTGGGGGCTCTTCCAGAAGCTGCCGAGGGCACAGGATAAGCTGAGGGGAGGCCCCGGCAGGCGAGAGCAGCAGACTAGTGTGGTTGAGATCCCGAATCGGCTCCAGAGCACCTCCACGGCAGGCTGGTGGGCCGTGAACCCAGGCGGCCCATGGTGGATGAGAACCGGTCCTCGGGACTGGAGGGAGCTCTGTGAGCCTCTGTGCCTCTGGGAAGACCTGAGCTGGGAACCGGCCTTTGACCTTGCTCTTCCCTGCGTCTGACTTGGTACCTCCTCGATGTCCAACAGGCTTTCCATATCAGCCTGTGAGAGGAAAAGCGCTAGTCAACCAGCCAACGCTCCACGTTTATGAAGACACCATCCTTAGGAGAGTTGCATCTTATTTTGATGAGGAGTTTTGCGCAACAAAGCTACTGAAGATGCTGATGGGAGATTTCAAAGGAAGTCCCTTTCTCTCCTTTTCCTCCTCTCCTCCTCCTCCTCCTCCTCCTCCTCCTCCTCCTCCTCCCCTCATCTTGTTGCTATTATTGTTGGAGTGGTGCTGTATTTGAACGTCCATCAAACAAATAGATGTTTTGTGGTATCAGCTGATACCTTTGAATGGTATTAACCATCTGCAGATCTGAATTCCTTCTATTTATCAATTCAATCATTTAATCATTGCAACCTAGAAAAAAAATCCCTGCCCAGGAAAAGTTCTGTTTTTTAATGCATTCAAGTTTCCTCCATTCTGCAGGCAGGGAGAAAGTATGAACTCGCTAACGAGTTCCTGTTGCCTCTAGTCTTCCCTCACAGGTGCCAGTCGCACGTGGGTGCGTTCCTCCAGCCAATCAATCAAGCATCCAACGAACACTTATTGGGAGCCCAGGTCACGTTTCAGGCACGGAGCTTGGGATGTGACCGTGGAAAAGGCAGTCCTTGGAAGCTTAGATTTTAGCGGGTGAGACAGGCGATTGGGATGGAGCAAGACAGGCAAGGCGTAGAGGCAGGCTGACCTCAAGCAGTCAGGCAGGGTGTACTTTTGCTGTGTATGCAAGGTGCTGCGTGGGAAAACAACACGACTATGGTTTCTGTGAAAATAACACCAGCCAGTCTTTGTGAAAGCCTCGCGGCGATGGTGGGGAGGCAGAGGTCCTTGGAAAGGACCTTCAGAGCAATGAGTGGAAGGAGATAAGAGGTGACAGCCAGCGGCAGGCCCCCTGCGAGTGGCCCAGAGATTTCTGGGAGAGTCTGGAACCAGCAGACCATCGCTACTTACCTGTTTAATGTTAGAACTACTACCATTAAGATCCTAAGTCAGTGATGGCGAACCTACGTACCTCTGACACACGAACTCATTTTTTTGGTTGATTTTTCTTTGTTAAATAGCATTAAATATATAAAAAATAAATATCAAAAATATAATTCTTTGTTTTACTATCAAATATCAAATATCAAAAAATTTCTGTATGTGACACAGCACCAGAGTTAAGTTAGGGTTTTTCAAAATGCTGACACGCCGAGCTCAAAAGGTTCGCCATCACTGTCCTAAGTTATACAGGAAAACGTGGGAAGACAAACAGTTCATTCGGCAGAAGCACTGTCTTTGGGGAACAGAACGGAGAGGGATATTTAAGGGAGGAGGGTAAAGGGGGTTCGGGGTCGGGCTCTTGGCGATTACACGAGGGTTCACTATTCTTTCAACTGAACTGTCTGAAGTATTTCAAAATGTGTTTTTAAATGGAGAGAGCTGGCCAGCGAGTAGAACTCCAGCTTTCTACTCCTACCTCGACCTCCAGCTGCTAATGCCTCTAAGACATGAGCCAGGGGTGGAGGTGGAGGAGGTGAGAGGGTCCGCACCCTCGGAGGCAGAGAAGTAAGTTCCTGAGAAGACCAAGAGCAGATCAGAAAGCTGCTGGGTTCCAGCCCAGCCCGGCCCTGACCCTCCCCTACCACCCCCACCACCAGCATCCGCAGCGTCTAGCTTTACCATTTAATTTTGTTACCTTACCAGAGAGTCTACAGGCTAATAAACATCCTGTTTGCTTGTTTTAAAACAGCAAATATCTGCAGGAAGGATAGTAGTCAATGAGTATAAGGCATGAGTTAGCTCAGAAATTGCTTCTGCGAACGAACATCTGGCCCTCCCCAGGTTAGATTTCCGGGGGAGGGGCTGCTGAGAAAGGAAAGTCGGACAGTTTGGAACAGGGGTGGGCAAACTTTTTGACTCGAGGGCCACAATGGGTTCTTAAACTGGACCGGAGGGCCGGAACAAAAGCATGGATGGCGTGTTTGTGTGAACTAATATAAATTCAAAGTAAACATCATTACATAAAAGGGTACGGTCTTTTTTTTTTTTAGTTTTATTCATTTCAAACGGGCCGGATCCAGCCTGCGGGCCGTAGCTTGCCCACGGCTGGTTTGGAATCTGGAGGCGATCTCAAGCCGGGGGGGGGGGGGGGGGTGTCCATTTTCCAGTTAGGCAGGTGCTCTGAGGAGGTGAGGGCGTTGGGGCTCAGAGGAAAGAGCACCCCCTGCGCCCTGGACCGGGTGGGGCAGCCCAGACCCCAACCACCCTCAGGGGACTGTGCCTTCGGGAGCAGCACAGGCAGCTCGACTTTCCCAAGAAGAGCATCTGTGGCCTCTGTTCCATGTGAAATATTTCCCTGGGCTCCCAGGAAGGATGTGTGAGACTCTTCCTGAGGTTTTGACAAACCCGCTGTATTTTTCAAATACTTAAATATCTATTCGGCTGACATCTTAATCAGTACGACTGTCAGAACATCACTGGAATTTCTGACAGGTGACACCCAAAAAAGCAAAGGCAGGTTTATTTGTAGGTAACCAGCTCGGCTCCTGCTGGGCTACACTGTAATTTCTCCTTCTATTAACTTCTGATCAAACTCCTCAGCCGGAGCATAGAGAGGAAGGGGACTGGGGAGCACAGAGCACGGGGTCCTCATTCTGAGATGAGGAGCCCGTGCCCTGGACAAGCAGTGACGTGCTGAGGACACACACAGGCTTTGCTCTCGGCGGAGGGGACCAGCCGGGCCCTTTTCTAAAATGCCCCGCTCGGGTCTCACACAGCTCTGCCCTGAAGCCTGGGCCCCTCTCTTCCTCCTCTGGTCAGGATCCCGCCCATGGACTGAGGTGTCTGTGGCTAAGGACACTGGCCACCCCACGTACCAGAATCTCAAAATTCCCCTGAGCAAATGACCGCAAGTGCACTCTCAGGGCCTGGGTGGACCTTGCCCAGGCCCCTCCTCCTGACGGACAGTACTGCCCAACTGGGCACCCCAGGCCACGGCGGCATCTGTCTGTGGAGAGTGTTTCTGGAATGTGGGTGGGCAGGGTGGGTGTGTGAGGTCACGTGTGGAGCTGGGGGTGGGCAGAGGAGGGAGACAGGCTGTGGTTTGGGCTGGAAGCTGGTTTCCCTGGGACAGCACATTCTAGTTGTCCCTCCAAGAAGTCCTAGAATTTTTATTTTATTTTTAATTTATTGGTTTTTAAAGAGAGAGAGAGAGGAAGGGAGAGAGAAAGAGGTAAGGGAGGAGAGGGAGGAAGGGAGGGAGGGAGAGAGAGAGAGAGAGAGAGAGAGAGAGAGAGAGATGTGGTGCTCCATTTATTGATGCATTCATTGGTTGATTCTTGTATGTGCCTTGACTGGGATCGAGCCAGAAACCTTGGCTCATCAGGATGATGCTCCAACCAAATGAGCTACCTGGCCAGGACTGACGTCCTAGAAGTTTTAAATTTACACCTGGCATTCCAGGTTGTGGGGAAGGTACATGAAGGTAAGAGGATAGACACTATTTTTATTTAATAATTTTTAGCTTAACTTTAAAATATCTAGACATATGATATGTAGCCCTCATCTTCTGGTTCTCTTGGCACCTCGAGTAACGGGATTGGAGGAAAGAGAATGGGCACCACGGACTCCTGCCTGCATTCCTGGAGGTCGGCTTCCTAAGCCATGGTGGCTGCACTGTCAGACCCTCTAGGACAGTGGTTCTCAACCTTCTGGCCCTTTAAATACAGGTCCTCATGTTGTGACCCAACCATAAAATTATTTTCGTTGCTACTTCATAACTGTAATGTTGCTACTGTTATGAATCGTGATGTAAATATCTGATATGCAGGATGGTCTTAGGTGACCCCTGTGAAAGGGTCGTTCGACCGCCAAAGGGGTCGCGACCCACAGGTTGAGAACCGCTGCTCTAGGAGAAAGCCACCGCGGAGTTTACATCCTGGTCAGGCTGTGAGCATAGCAGTCACGGCTCCTGGGAGTCATTTCCTGCTGGGCTCGGCCCGTGGGCATTCCCAGAGCAGAGCTGGTCATCTGCTGTGGCAGGGAGCTCACCAGGAATGGTGGGTCCCTTGGGCCTGGCTCAAGTCAGCAACTCAAGGCCAGCCAGGTGGCTGTGGCCTTCCCCATGGTGTGTGGCATCCTGGGTGACTCTTGTCTCTCTCTCTCTCTCTCTCTCTCTCTCTCTCTCTCTCTCTCTCTCTCTCTCTTCCCAGAGCAGGCAGACACAGGAAGGTAGGGTGGGGTGAGGCAAGGGTGGAGGGCAAGGATTGGTATCCTTTCAACCTTCCCATTTAGCCTCCAGCTTCAGATCCTGCCCACACCCCAATTTCAGTCAAAGGCTGTTTCTCCAGTGAGCATTTCTTTTTCAAAAAAATATATTTTATTGATTTTTGACAGAGAGGAAGGGAGAAGGATAGAGAGTTAGAAACATTGATGAGAGAGAAACATCGATCAGCTGCCTCCTGCACACTCCCCACTGGGGAGGTGCCCGCAACCAAGGTACATGCCCTTGACTGGAATCGAACCTGGGACCCTTGAGTCCGCAGGCCGACGCTCTATCCACTGAGCCAAACCGGTTAGGGCCAGTGAGCATTTCTTATGTGGAATGAGGGCAGAAACCTTGGACCCCAGCCTCTGGGCCCCTAGCTGTCGCCTGTCCCTTCCAGCTCTCTCTGGGATCGCACAACTGCCTGCTTTAGCCACATTTTGAGCATAAACCCGATGTTCCCACAGACGTCCCCTGCCATCCGGTCTCATGGGTTTACTGCTGCTGAGATTCTGAGCTCGACTCCCAGGAAATGGAGTCCAGCTGCCTCGGTCTCATTCTACTTGTGGACAGAAGGTTCCCGAGGGAGGAAAATAAGGCCCCATCCCCCCCCCCCCCCCCCCCCGCAGGATGGAGGTGACGCCCCATCACTCACCAAGGCATCCTGGGAAGCAGCCCTGGTCTGCAGCCCTCTGTCATCCGGGGCCATCTGAGCCATGGGGCCCGGCAGCGTCGGCGTCCCTTGCCGCGATTGCTTTGGCCCTTAGCTGCCACCTGCCAGCGCCAGTGTTTCTCTCTGTCCCGGAGCTGAGCAACCTCTGGCCCTCGCTTGATGAACCACTGTCAGTCTCCCAGCATTCCTCTCTGGCCAACCTTCCCACACACACAGCATGTGTGCTCTGCCCACTGCCAAGATAACACACGACTCTGGCTAAAGGTACATCAGATAATGCCATCTGTGGCCAAGCCCCTTCCCGCCGCGGGGCAGGCCCAGCGAGGGACTCCGGGGCCAGGTGAGGAGCCGGCCGGCCGTCAGCTGCTGGCTCCTCCACCCAGGCCACTCCGGGAGGTCAGGCACCAGAAAGCCCTCCTGTCTGTGCTGCCTGTTGACCATGAGTGACCTCCCATCCTTGACCCCCGTGGGGTCCTCAGGACTCCAGCTAAGCAAAGGCCCCCGGGGCTCCTCGGAGGAGGTTCCTGGAGCTGCATCAGAGCCTCGGCACAGCCTGGGCGTCTTCCATGCCTCCTACAGCGTCAGGTAAGCGGGCGACGGCCTACTCACCCCTCTGCTGGCTTCTCACTAATGGGGGGCATGTTTGGAGGCTTTGGCTCCCTCTTCAGTGGATCAAGGTGGAGAGAAGGGAGGGAAGGGCTGCCAGTGAAAAAGGAGGAACAAGGGTGCACGGCCCCTCCTCCTGCCACAGAGGACCTGGCAGCTACGCTGAACAAGGCAGCTGTGCCCTGCCTCGTGCCCCTGTGCCCCTTGCCCCTTCTCCTGGGCCCCCCTTGTGTACGATCTGTTTGATGTGGATGGAGAGGGCTTGGGGCTTGGGGTGCTTGCAACAGGAGGTGCAATGAAGACTGGTGAGAAAATGCAGGGTCAACGGAAGGGATAAGCAGCGTCCTGCTTGCCACCTCCCAGCCGGCCAGAGAGCTGGAGCGCGGAGCAGCGGCCGGCAGGTGCTTTCCAGAGGTGACCCTCCGCCGCTACTCGCCAGGGTCCGCAGAGGAGGACACTGAGGCTGAAGCAGGCTTAGCGACGTGTCCAGACATAACTGGCATCAGTGCTGGGGGACAAAGTGTGGTCCCTTCTAAGACCCCACTCTGCTTTTCCCTCGTGGGATTTCCTTTAAAGCTACCGCGTCGGGCCCTGGTGGGACATCGCATCTCGTCGGCAGCGGTGGAACAGGCAGATCCTCAAAGATGTCTCCTTGTACGTGGAGAGCGGGCAGATCATGTGCATCTTGGGGAGCTCAGGTAAGCTCCAAACTCTCGCTGAGGATTCAGAAAAGGCTGCATGGCTTGACTTGAACCCCACAATGAGGAAACAGGTTTAAGTTGTAGCAGCGTTCCTAATAAGTTTGATATTGGAATGAAATCTAATGACATGTCTGACTGTGAATGCAAGCAACCTGGTACTAATGTGAGATATTTAGAAAGATCCTTGAAAAAGTCCTGCCTAACATGTAGGTTAATTCATATTTCTTTTTTTAAAAAAATTTTTTTTAAAATATATTTTTATTGATTTTAGAGAGGAAGAGAGAGAGATAGAGAGATAGAAACATCAATGATGAGAGAGAATCACTGATCAGCTGCCTCCTGCACGCCCCTACTGGGGATCGAGCCCACAACCCAGGCATGTGCCCCCTTGGCCTGAATCGAACCCGGGACCTTTTAGTCCCCAGGCCGACGCTCTATCCACTGAGCCAAACCAGCCAGGGCCATATTTCTTTTTTTTTTTTTAATGTATTTTTATTGATCTCAGAGAGGAAGGTAGAGGGAGAGAGAGATAGAAACATCAATGATGAGAGAGAATTATTGATCGGCTGCCTCCTGCATGACCCCCTACCCCCACCCCCTGGGGATTGAGCCTGCAACCTGGGCATATGCCCTGACCGTGAATCGAACCATGGCCTCCTGGTTCATAGGTTGATGCTCAACCACTGAGCCACACTAGCTGTGCTAAATTTTCTTTTAATAATTATAACATACTTCTTTAAAAAGAACAAAAGCTGTTGTTTCTATAATAACTTGTCACTTGTTGCCTTCCTTATGTAGGATAAAAACGGGCGGCATGTAGCACACAGCCAGGAATTGAACCCACCTTCTCAGAGGGGGGTCCCACAGGCCAATATTATGCTTCATGCACATCTCAGCAGGACATGGGTGGGGTTCTGGGTCTGGGGCTCATGGGCTGGTTTCTGATGATCCCTAATCGTGGTTCTACGACAGTGTCCATCTTTTTATGCTGAACATGGATTCACAGTAGATGCGAATTCCACAGGAGTGGGAGGTTTCTCCCTCTCTTCCTGCTCTATCTTCAACAACTAGAACAGGGCTGGGCACATAATAAGTGCTTCAATATTTGTTGAATCAATAAATAAGCAAATGAATCAATGTTATGCATTACTTTTAGTGTTTCATAAAATGACATTATTTCATTGGTGTTTTATCTAAAGCAGCATTATTTATCAAATCTTTATTAGTGAGGCACAAGATGGCTTAGGTGTTCAAAGTCTCACTAAAGAATGGTCAAGTACAAGTTTGCCTAGGGCAGTGGTCGGCAGACTGCGGCTCACCAGCCACATGCGGCTCTTTGGCCCCTTGAGTGTGGCCACGAAGTTTCAATCACACTGTATGTGCACGCCCGCACCTGGTATTTTGTGGAAGAACCACACTCAAGGGGCCACAGTTTGCCGACCACTGGCCTAGGGTCACCCAACACTACAGGGAAAGGTAACTGTATTTCACTCATTATTTGCTATCGATTAGGACGTAGATTCTGTGCTACATGTTCCCTTGCAGCAGACTAGTTACAAACGATTTCTGTCCTTTTAGACAAGATAACCCCAAAGGTCATGGTTTTATTGCCCTGTATGGCATTAACCTTTTTTGGTTTCTTTTTCCCTTTTTTATTATAATAAAATACACATAATGGAAAATTTCACACCTTAATCATTTTAAGTGCACAGTTCAGTGGGATCAAATATCTAGGGTGTCCCCCAAAAATGTATACACACACTTTGAATAACTATAAAGGCAGAGTTTATTAAAATATACTCAGTTTTGAAAATTGAGCTATCGGCTGTTACAGTGTGTTTACATTTTTGGGGACATCCTGTGTTCACAGTATTGTGCAACATCCGGGAAAAAGCGCTCTGTGTTTGGCACAAGGAAGTCGCCTTGATGACCGACTGTAGGGAGGCCAGTTTTGATGCAGTGATGGGACTGGCATCCCGGCTCCTGGATACTCAGAGCTTCTGTCAGAACTGAGATTGGAGCCCAGAACTGTAAGGCCAGGGAGGCTTCCAGCTAGAGATCCACATACAAGGTCCCATAAGGTGACTGGGGCATTTCAGGGCACATCTTGAATGACAGCCCTATTAAGTCACCTTTGTTTCTTTGCAATCACTCTCCTCTCTCCCCACATTGACGTCTACCCAAACAGGTTGGGGCTAATTCTGAGCTTGGTCAGTCCTGGGGTAGAAAAGAGGATGACTCTATGGGAGTGTGGCTTTTTTTTTTTTTTAAATATATTTTACTGATTTTTTACAGAGAGAAAGGGAGAGGGATAGAGAGTTAGAAACATCGATCAGCTGCCTCCTACACACCTCCTACTGGAGATGTGCCCGCAACCCAGGTACATGCCCTTGACCGGAATCGAACCTGGGACCCTTCAGTCCGCAGGCCGACGCTCTATCCACTGAGACAAACCGGCCAGGGCGGGAGTGTGGCTTCTTTATCTTCGTATCCCCCCAAAGCATCAAGCAGTTTCCTTACAAATATTTGAACAAAAGATCTTCTCTTTAGGGTTGCACAAGCCATCCCATCCAGGCAGCTTGTCCACTCCAGCTCTCCAGCGGGAAGTTCTGAGCAACAGGCTGCTGGGTTAGGCCCAAGGCTGTTTACACCCCGCTGAGGCCAACGTGGTTTCACGGGGGGACTCGCTAAACTAGTGCTTTTCCAACGCTAATATGCCTGGGATTTACCCCGGGAGCTTGTTAAAAAGCAGCATCAGATTCAGCGGCTGTGGGCGGGGCCTGAGAGTCTGCCCGGCTATCAGGCGCTCAGGCGATGCTGATGTTGCTGGTCCCCAGGTCGCACTTGATGAGCGGGGTTCCAGGCAGTGTCCCCTACTTTTAGGAACCACCTGACGATCCCGGGGGGGGGGGGGCACAAAAAGAAATTCAGATGTCTTAGGACCAAATGTTTCCAAAAATCCCGGTTTTCCTTTTATTTTGAACATATATTGTCCTTTTCAGTGGGAACCGGCTTTAAAAGCAGATAAACAGGCGAAGACCAGGATGAGGGGAATGCCTGTGCCTCCTGTCACTCAGGCGACAAGCAGGAAAGGCTCATTGGTGTCGCCAGAGTTTGCCTTAGGAGGCTCGCCCCCCAGGCTCTCGGAAGCTCCTGGGTGCCCGCGGCGGGGCTTCCTCCAGGGCCTTAGGAGGCTCACCCCCAGGCTCTCGGAAGCTCCTGGATGCCCGGGGCGGGACCTCCTCCCGAGCCTTCTCTGCTCGCCCCCAGGCTCCGGGAAAACCACGCTGCTGGACGCCGTGTCCGGGAGGCTGCGGCGCCAGGGGACCTTGCTCGGGGAGGTGTGCGTGAACGGCCAGGCGCTGCGCAGGGACCAGTTCCAGGACTGCTTCTCCTACGTCCTGCAGGTGGGCGCGCCCCCGCCCGCCCGCCCGGCCCGGGCAACGACGGGGTCTGGGGCCACACTGATGCCTCCTCTCCCGCAGAGCGACACTCTGCTGAGCAGCCTCACGGTGCGCGAGACGCTGGGCTACACGGCGCTGCTGGCCATCCGCGGGGCCTCCCGGGCCTTCATCCAGAAGAAGGTGGGTGCCGCCTGTCCGCCTGCCCAGCAGTCGGGGCTTGGGCAGGGCTTCCCAGGCCCCCCAGCAGGGGCACCCAGGGGCTCACCCCCACTGGCTTGGCACCCATGCTTCCCTTCATTCCCCCCTCTTCCCTCTCCACAGCCTTTTTGAGTCTAGACCTGCACTGCCCAGTGTGGCAGCCACTGGTCTCATGTGGCTTTGTGCACTTGAAATGGGACTGGTCCTAATTGAGGTGTGGGGTGATGTGGCGAGCCCTCACGGCCATGGCATACTCAGCCCCACATTGGGCACCTTATGTGCCAGCACAGCCAAGGGTGAACCTGGGAGGGGGCAGTTAAGGATTTAGAAAAGACAGACAAGAGAATAAAAGCTGGGTCTAGGTGGGACTCTGTCCTCTCTGATGGAGAGCTAGCGACAGCACCACGGACTACAAGCCGTGTCTTTATTTTATAGCCAGATTCCACGAGGCAAAGTAAGGGCGTGGTCAAGATGTTTACAACATTCTGTGGGTTTTGATCCTACTCAACTACATGCACCTGAACTCTATCAAGCCCACATCACTCAGGCACGTGGGGCCACGTGTTCGGACCATAGGTTCAAGCTTACAACTACAGCTGTTGGCTATAATTGTGCTGGGAGGGCTGTGCCCTCCAAGCTGGGACTTGCACGTGGCCATGAGAGGACTGTGCCCTCTCATTAGTCCGAGGCTTGAACCTGTCCGAACACTGTAGCCGCTCTCCACAGGGTGTGTGCGCCATACACACTGAATTTTAAAAAGTCTGAAAAAACAGAACATGCTGGTTTATTTATGCATGTTTAACCTCCCTCTACTGCTTTGTATCTGTTTAGATTGTTCCTTCTTTTAGTCAAAGCTCCATCTACGCTGTTGATCCCACCCCTGTGTCCTCTGGAACACTGTTCTATAACTCACCCCCTTTTACTCCAATCTAGTTTGTTTGGTTATTATTATTTTTTTTAATGCGGTGCTCTCTTTTTTCATTAGAGGTGCATGGGAACAAAGCTCACTACCATATAAATCACTGTTCTCAGTTCATTCTTTCTGCTTTGCCCAGTGCCGCTACAGGGAGGGGGGCTTGGTAAGGGGAGAGCCAGAGCTGGAGATCTTTGGAGGGTCTGTGGAGAGGGGCTACGCTCAGGGAGAAAGGAGAGGGAGGAAAAAACAACCACCTTGTGATTGGAGAGTCAGTAAGGAATCTTTTTAGTTGTGGGGAGCTGAGAATGCGGAGTAAGGAGAGGTTTCGGGGAGCTGCAGGGTATAAGATAAGTAGACTGAGGAGAACTGGGGGAGAAGACATGTTAAGAAGTGTGGCTGTGGGTTATAAGCTGAGTCCCTTTTTAAGTCCTTACAGAGATTCAAGGAAAGATTGGCATTACTTTTAATGACTTTCGATAGCTGGATTATAGTTCTTTGGTGCAAAACCACGCTGAGATTGGACCACAGGGGACCACAGGTCTTATTTGGGTTACATAAGGGAAATCAGGTTTATTTCAGACCAAATGGGATTTTAAAAACCTAATAGAGTTTCGAAAACCAAACATTAAAAGAACAAGCTGTGCTGTGACTGTGCCTTTGGGGGACTTTTCTGTGTGGGTTGGACTGCCTGCAGCGTCCGAAAGCAGGCGTCCAGGGACATCTCCACCGTTTCCTGGGGAATTTCTCCGGAGCAAAGGGAAGCCGTTGTTGTTGCTCTAAAGACTTTTTTAAAGACAAGTCATCTTGTTTATTTTAATCAGCCGCATGTATTATGTTGTGATTAGAACCAAGTTGGATTTTACTGTGATGGGCGTGCTGCCCGCCCCTCCCCTCCCCCGCTCCCCCCGTGGTGAGTCTGAAAGTGGCCGGAGCACTCAGGGAAGCGTGTGGCCTCTCCTGCGCCACCCTCTGGCTGAGAGTGGGAACAGCCGCCCCGCAGTGACCAGCCTTCCTGGGCTCTGTCTCCCACAGGTGGAGGCCGTCATGGCCGAGCTGAGTCTGAGCCACGTGGCCGACCAACTGATCGGCAACTACAACTTCGGGGGAATCTCCACAGGCGAGCGGCGGCGGGTCTCCATCGCAGCCCAGCTCCTCCAGGATCCCAGTAAGTGGGACCCCAACTGCCATGAGCTGCTCCCGGGTGTCTTCCACGTCAGGCCCTTTCTTCATATGAGGCCCTTTCTCCACAGTCTCCATTTGCAAAGGGGTTTGCACAGGTTTTTCAAACCAAAGACCCAGTTTTCTCGAAAGTCCTATGTAGTTCCTGATACTCTTTCCTCATCCAAGTACCAAACAGCTCTTGGACTCAGAAGCACTCATTTGTGTTTTGATGTTCAGTTAGGGTAGTGGTTCTCAACCTTCTGGCCCTTTAAATACAGTTCCTCATGTTGTGATCCAACCATAAAATTATTTTTGTTGCTACTTCATAACTGTAATGTTGCTACTGTTATGAATCGTAATGTAAATATCTGATATGCAGGATGGTCTTAGGCGACCCCTGTGAAAGGGTCGTTCGACCGCCAAAGGGGTCGCGACCCACAGGTTGAGAACCCCTGAGTTAGGGGGTCCTGCCCTGTGCACCCGCACTTCCTCCAGGAGCAGTACCACTGTGTCTGCTGTATAAGCCAGTAGCTTTGGTGTGACTGGAAGTATTTATGAAATGGCAGGAATTAAAGCAGGATGTGGAGGGATACACTTAAAAGTGATTGTGTTGGGGGAAGGGCTATCAAGATGGGTAGCTTGTCACCTGGCCCCCCTGCCTGGTTTGGTCACTTTCCCCATCACCTGGGGAGACTGCGCCTCTACAGAAACCTGGAAGAGGACACAGTGCCTCTGGATACTTTTTCTCACTGGGGGAGACCACGACTGCTTGCCCTCCCGATGGTGCCAGGTCACTGAAGGCAAAAAAGAGAGATGCTCTTAAGAGCCCTTGCCATTTTTGGGGTAGAAATAAATGACAGTTAAATCCTCTAAAAAAAGCCAGACGCGCCCTAGCCGGTTTGGCTCAATGGATAGAGCGTCTGCCTGCGGACTGAGGAGTCCCGGGTTCAATTCCGGTCAAGGGCATGTGCCTCGGTTGCAGGCTCCTCCCGGGCAGGAGGCAACCAATCGATGTGTTTCTCTCACATCGACGTTTCTCTCTGTCTTTCCCTCTCTCTTCCACTCTCCCTAAAAATCAATGGAAAAATATCCTTGGGTAAGGATTAACAAACAAACAAAAAAAGCCAAACACCCACTTTGAACCTGGTTTTATGGGTTTGAGGTTTATTTGCAGTGCAAAGACCTTATTAGTGTTGAAAAGTGCTAGTCATGAAATGCGGTTATGTTTTTAAGCAGCCTTTTAAAACCACATGGTGCCAGGCTGCCAGCCCTGTCCTCTCAGGGTCCCCCGGATGGGGCCCAATGGTCCATAGAACCATGTGCGAGTGAGGCTTGGTCTGGCTGCTGCCCTGAGGATTACGCCTGAAGTGTGCTCGGGAGCTGGGAGTTAGGGCCTCCTCGGCCGGGTCCTTTCTCCCGGGCTCGGGCTGAAAGGCAGCTTGCATGCAGGTGCTTCTCACCGTGCACTGATCGGATGGGGTGAAACAGCTGGAACGGTTCAAAACGCTGAGTGACTCTGACGTCTGCCCCTTCTTTGCCGGCAGCCATCATGCTGTTTGATGAGCCGACGACAGGCCTGGACTGCATGACTGCAAACCAGATCGTCGTCCTCCTCGCAGAGCTGGCCCGCAGGAACCGCATTGTGATCCTCACCATCCACCAGCCCCGCTCCGAGCTCTTCCAGGTGAGGGGGCACGTCTCTTGTTCCTGCTCAACTCGTCCAAGGTGGTGCATGTGTGTGTTGTGCTGAGGAGCACGGGGTAGAGGTTAGTTAGTACTCGCCAACCAGAGCAGCTGGAGCCAGTAGCTCCTGATACGGAAGGGCAAAGGAGGGAAGCTCACTTCCTTCAGCACCTGCTCATTTAATCCACACAACTGTCCCGTGAGGTGCATGTCAGTCTTTCCACCTTACAGAGAAGAGTGAGACTTAGAAATGATACAACATTGAGCCACGGTCACACAGTTAGTAAGAAACTGGAAGTCCAGTTGTTTGTTTTTCCCACTAAATCACAGTTTTTTTCCAAAAATTTCAATTTATCCTCCAAGGATCCTTTTAGGGATCCATTATTTGCCTTTTATAGATGAGGATCTAAAATTTAAAAAAAATATTTTGTCCAAGGTCAGTCACTCACTCAGTCGCTCCACTGAGACTCAAACCCAAGCCCATTGATCAGGTCCAGACGTGATGCTGGGCACAGGCTGGATGCTCAGCGGCACCCAGGCCCAAAAGAACAGGGGTTGCATTTTGGGTGTCTCCCTGGGATGCAGTAAGAATACTGACGCGTGGCTGAGGTCATCGAAGGACGGACTGCTTGCAGCTTTTCTCATCAGGGTGTGCTGACTTGATTACACACTAATACGGTCTGTTGTCCAATCAGCTCTTTGACAGAATCGCCATTCTGAGCTTCGGAGAGCTGGTTTTCTGCGGGACGCCGGTGGAAATGCTTGAGTTCTTCAGTGGCTGTGGCTACCCTTGTCCCGAACATTCAAACCCTTTTGATTTCTATAGTAAGTTTTTCAATCACAGTCCCCACCATGAGAAACAACTTTATCATCTCAGATTTCTGCCTGGATGACACCAGCACTGCTGGATTTTATTTTTGCATTTGTTTTGGTGTTTTTAATCCTCAAGAAATTAATTTGGCTGGGTCAGTGAACTTGCCATAACCTATCAGAATGAAATGGGGGAATCTCTTTTAAATTGGGGCATGCCTTCTTGGTCAGAGAAAAATGAGCTGAGCTTCTGAATTCTCCCATACAGTCCCCCTGGGGTCCTTATGGCCCTGGTGGTAGTTTTAACACATTCTGATTTTAAAGGTGGGCATTAACAACAGGTGTTATTCTGGCGGGATGAAGTATTACAGCTAGTACTCAGTGGTCGGCAAACTCATTAGTCAACAGAGCCAAATATTAACAGTACAATGACTGAAATTTCTTTTGAGAGCAAAATTTTTAAACTTAAACTATATAGGTAGGTACATTGTTATGAACTTAATTAGGGTACTCCTAAGGCTTAGGAAGAGCCACACTCAAGGGGTCAAAGAGCCGCATGTGGCTCATGAGCCGTGGTTTGCCGACCACGGTCCTAGACCAATGATGAAACCTAGATTATTAGCCATTGTGTATATATGTGCATTTAAAAACACATGGGTTATTTCTTTTGGGAAAATATTTTAGTGGATCTGACATCAGTGGATACCCAAAGCAAAGAACGGGAAATGGAAACCTACAAGAGAGTCCAATCGATTGGATCTGCCTTCAGAGAATCAGCAATTTATCACAAAACCTTGGAGAATATCGAAAGAACAAAACACCTGAGAACATTACCAATGGTTCCTTTCAAAACCAGAGACTCCCCTGGAACTCTTTCTAAACTGTGTGTTCTTTTGAGGTAAGAGACTCACCCCGTATTAGATGCTTCTATCCACCAACAAAAGAACAGGAATTAAAACGGGGTTGTCTTTCAGGAGAGTGACGAGAAACTTAATGAGAAATAAGCTGGCAGTGGTTATGCGTCTGGTTCAGAATCTGATCATGGGTTTGTTCGTCATTTTCTTCCTTGTACGGGTCCAGAACGATGTGCTCAAAGGTGCTTTCCAGGACCGCGTGGGTCTCCTGTACCAGTTTGTGGGTGCCATGCCATACACAGGCATGCTCAACGCAGTGACTCTGTGTAAGTGCCATGCCCAGGAGCTGTGCCCTGGAGCTAGGGGAGGGGGGGGGGCTCCTCTCTCCCTGAATATCTCCCATCTCCTGCTGTCACTTTGCAAGACTCCACCATTATCAGGATATTTCTCTGGGGAAATACCAGATTCTCTCTCTGGGGAAAAGCAACTACTGAGGTACTCACCCTTAGTGTATTCAACCGAGTGCATGTCTGAGGGTCCCTGAGGATCCAGGGAAACATAAAGTAGGAGGTACTGATGGGGAAGGTTTGGAAAGGTTATCCCTGGTGTCCTATCTTGGCCATTAGGATGTGCAGTCCAGGGGGCCCAGGTACCTGGCCAACTTTGTGCTGTTACCTTCTTCTTTAGGACCTAATTTTCAAAGTCTGTGGGAATTCGGAAGCAATACCTAGTTGCTTGATGCTCTGTGCCAAGGTCCTGCACAAACAGAGGACAAAGTGGCTCACATCACTCATTTGTGCCCCTTTTGCAATCGTGTTCTTGAATTGGTTGACACCCCTTCCCCCACATTAAGGAGAAGGAAATAAATTATGACAAATTTGCAACCGCACTGTAATTCAGATAGAGTGTAGATTTCTAGGGTGGAGTTAATCATAACTCCCTGGATGGCAGCTCCCCTCTTTCGCTGACTTGAGAGCCCAGCTGGTCCTCACTGTCCAGCTCCAGCAGACCTCAAGTGCAGCTTGGGCTAGCCCGCCCTCCCTCAGCTGTGTGGTGACCGACTGTTCTGCAACCTGCCTTCCGTGCCCAGTTCCTGTGCTGCGAGCGGTCAGTGATCAGGAGAGCCAGGACGGCCTGTACCAGAAGTGGCAGATGCTGCTGGCCTATGTGCTGCACGTCCTCCCCTTCAGCGTCATTGCCACTGTGATCTTCAGCAGTGTGAGCTACTGGTAAGGGGTGTGCGCTGACCTCCTGTGGGCCCAGCCAGCCAGTGGGATCTGGAGAAGGGGAGCTCCAGGGTAGAGAACCCTGAGTTTCTCTGTACTTTCCCATCGGCACTGCTGTTTAGTAGGAATATTAACGTGCTTGATGACCGCTGGAGTCCCAGATCCCACTGCAGCAAGTGTGGACTATACAGTGTAAAACCTTCCCGAAATCTGTAAATTGCCATATACCACAACACAACTGGCCCTAAAGTGTTTCAAATAATGGGGTATGGACATAAGCAAATCTTCAAATAAGTTTAATTCATGAAAGTTTAAGATTAGTTTTACAAGGAAGTTCAACCTCGAGACCAGTTCTATTGCTCGCTATGACGTGCGCTGACTACCAGGGGCAGCACGGAATGAAGGAAGGCCCTGGCTGGCGGCTGGCAGCCAGGAAAGGGAGGCCCTAGCAGGCAGCCGGAAGGCCCTGATTGGCCCTGATTGCCAGCCAGGCCTACCCGTGTATGAATTTCATGCACCAGGCCTCTAGTATAATAATAATAATAATAATAATAATAATAGCAGCTAACATATTGAGCACTTGCTTTATGACAGGCACCGAGAGCTTTAAATATATTATTTCATGTAATCCTTGCAACCATTCTATAAAGGTGATATAATTATCCTTGTTTGTAAGCAAGGAAACTGAGGCACAGTGGCCTTCCCCATCTCACTTCCATCATCCCAAGTTAATTACAGATGAGACCAAGAGTCTACTTGGTTGGGTGGGGAGAGGGGCTCTTGGAGGTTTTATGGAGGAGAATTTGAGAGACAGCAGGATTTCAACAGATGGAATCAGGAACAAGGGCCTAACGGGAAGGAGTAGCCGGGGCGTAGGTTCAGAAGCAAAAACACAGAAGAAATTTCAGTTGCACTGTGGGGAATGAAGGGTTGGGAGAAGTCTTGGAAAATCTGACTGCTGGCCTTACAGCCCAGTAGGGGAGGTGCTGAATGCCAGGCTAAGGGGCTGCAGTGGATTTGATAATGGACGTGGGAGAGGTTGGGTGAGCCCTAGCATTAGGGTAGTAGGCTAGCTTGGGTAGGAGGGGTGCTAGCAAGGCAGAACGTGGTTATTTGTGGAGAAGCAGGAGAGTCCAGTACCCCTACTCATTGTAGTTGGCTGTGACTCTTCCTCTGAGAGCTGAAGGACCCGTGAAAGGGAAGAGGCTCGCATTGAGCTGGACCAACAGAGACAACTGGCGATAATAAATGGTCTCAAATGTTTGCTCTGTTCCCAAAAGGCCTTTCAAAGGGGAGTTTGATTTGTCCTGCAAACTCTTCTCTCCACTAACCACCACGAACTCGTTCATAGAAGGCAAGCATGGTATTTTTCTTAAATGATAACCCTTGGAGAGAAACTAAAGACCTTGTATGTTTTTAGGACTCTGGGCTTGTACCCCGAGGTTGCCAGATTTGGATATTTCTCTGCTGCTCTCCTGGCCCCCCACTTAATTGGGGAATTTCTAACTCTTGTGCTACTTGGAATGGTCCAAAACCCAAATGTGGTCAACAGTATAGTGGCTCTGCTCTGCATTGCTGGGGTGCTGGTGGGATCCGGACTCGTAAGGTAAGCTACCACAAGTCAAAAGAATTAGATTGTATGACTTGTTAATGATCACCTGATAGTGATTATTATTAAGAAATTCCAGAGAAGAGCTATGTGACACTAGTTAAAGATATCACCTTATAGACTGGGGTATGTATAGTGCTTGCTAACCATTATTGCGTAGACTTTAAACTGTTCAGTATTTGTTCAATAAGATGTCTTCACACAGAGAATCAGGAACTGACAATTTAGGCCCATTATCAATATGATTCACATGTAATAAGCTCTTATAACAGGAAGAAAAACCCACAGCCTATATGTTACAAACGAAATAGCACACATTTAGTTCATTTCTGCTTCTGTATTGGTGAGTCTCTATTCCAGTTCTCAGCCCTCACTTTCTTTTAGGAAGTAAGAAGAGGCAGGTAAGAAAAGAGCCTATGGGATCACAGACTGCAAGAAAGCATCAGAACTAGGACACACAACAAAAGTTAACAGTAATTAGCTCTGGGTGACATATTTTTATTTCTTTCCTATATTTTGTGAATTTTCCATACCAGACAGGCATCATTTTATAACCAAGAAAAAAATAAATATAAATAAAAAAAGAAAGAAAAGTAGCATACACAATATAAATGAAATATTTTTATATTAAAAAGATATAAATAGAATAATATAAAAATAGTCTAAATAAAAAATAAATACATGCAAAAGTAGCAGGAATAATGGAAAAGCTTAGAAGGTTAAAAATGATCCCAGGCAAGTGACATGAGTGGATCTAGTAAGTAAATACGGGTCTCTGAGGAAATATGAAGACGCTGCTTTTTGACTTAAAAAGCAAATAAACAGAAAAGCTGCATTGTTTTTGTATGTTTAATTATTTAACTCCCAGAGCAATCCACGTTCAGGGAGAAAACTAACCTCAGACCTCGCTCAGCTCCTTGCACGTCTGAGGCTCGCTGCGAGCGGGCTGGCCCTGCAGTCAGACTCCCTCCACCACTTCGCTGCCAGTGGCCACGGGCAAGTCCTTTGCTCATTTATAAAGTGGATCATGAGAAGCAAATGACAATCAGTATGAAAACACTCCATAAACGGCAGTGAGTTGTACAAAGGTGAGGTATTATAAAGCGAAATGAGCTGGGGATTGACCAGTCACGGAGGTTTTTTTGAATAACAATGCTGTTGCCTTGTATTTGTCTATGGTGCTTAGGTTGATCCCTAGCATCTATGAAAAATGCACAAATCCAGTCACCCCAAGGGCACAGAATCACGCCAGCAAAGTATAGACCCAACCTTGGACAGCATCTCCTGTTCCATATTTCCGTCATTACGGTTCCAATCAATCTGGCAGTATTTCACGTATTTGGTTTGTAGGAAAAGGGAATTAATTGTTCTCAAAAGAGAGGCAGTGGCCAACATTAACAAATGCTCTTAGGTTCTTGGCAAAATCTCAGCATCCCAACACTTCACCTGGGTCCCACTCCCATCTTGAAATTCTCTCTGCTCTTGAAAACCACATCAACCTCCTAGTCCTTCTGTTTATATTTTTCCCTCAAGCCATCATCTTTCCTGGCTGAGTGCCTGCAACATTTGAGCTTTTGGCTGCCTTCTCCTTTAAACACAATTGGAAATACCTTCACTGTTGTTCTCGCTTACAAAATCATGCAAGTTCTCAGGGGCGGGGCATGCACACCATACCGAAATATTGTAAGGAAAATAGTAAAAGTCACCTAAAGTATCACAATCCAGAGTTAATTTTTGTTGTGCATCTTGCTAGACATTTATGTAATTTTTAATAAAAATGAGATCATACATACTATTGTGAAGGGATAAAGTATGCATGCTTTTTCCCCATTTAACAATATAATGTGGACAGTGCCGTATCAATAAATTTAGATCTGTGGTTCCTCTCTCTTGAAAGTACTCCAGAGCTTCTATGCCAGCCTGGTTCTCTTCCTATGCCCTTCACTATCCCATTGGTCTCCTTTGCCACCTACAGGAAGCCTGCCCATCATTCCCTTGCCGAGATGAGCTCTCCCTTTGTTTTCTCTGAGACTCGTGGTGCAGTCTTCTTTTAATAGATTGTCAACCCTTGAGGGCAGCATCTGTGTCTTATTCACCATCATAGTTCTCCTCAGTGAGCAGCCCAGTTAGGTTTGCAAAATATATTTGACTTCTGTGAACAAATGGATGACTGCTCTCCTTGCTTGCTTGCTCTCTCCATCTTTTCACCTTATATGGTCGCTTAGTTCTTCACACACGAGCACCCTCAAGTATGTTTAACCACAGAAACTCTCCTCTAATGTGATACGCATTAGGTGTACTTTTCCTTTTATATTTGTATCAGTGGTGCTGATATAAACACCAAAAATATTAAACACGAATCCATCATCAGGGGGTTGATTGTTAAATGAAGGTTTCTACTATAATCAACCACCAAGCTGTGATTGACAGGTTAGAATGCTACGCCTACTGAGTCGGAAGGCTGTCTGAGACATGTGTTTGGTTGAAACACAGCAGGTTAGGAAAGGGCATGATTCCTTTTATGTAAAGAGTTTGATTCCATTTATGTAAAATCTTATAAATGCACATACACACGTCACATGTATCACCAAAATGTGAACAGTAGTTATTTCTGGGCAGTGGTATTTTTTTATACTTCTCAGTATTGTCTGCCATTTTTATAGTAAGCATCATTTTTATAATGAGAGATGAAAAACTGTATTTGTGTTGGCAAACATAAAATAAGGGTTGCCTGTCTTTCATTTGGTCAGACTATTCCCAGAGCCTACTGAATTTCATCTCTCTTTTTTCTTAAGGAACATAGAAGAAATGCCCATTCCTTTTAAAATCTTCACTTATTTTACATTCCAAAAATACTGCTCTGAGATTCTTGTAGTCAATGAATTCTATGGACGGAATTTCACTTGTGGTAAGTATTTTATTTTGGAATATTATTTGTACATGTCACTCTGAGGAAGCAATTTCTGGAGGGAAATGCACTTTTAAAATAAAAGATATGTTTTGTAATAATAGACTTAAAACTTTGTTTTGAAATAAAAGCTTGGTAACATTTTCTTTGGTTTTTAAAAAGAAATAAGCAGTGGTCAAGTTAGACACCTGTCAAAGGTCAATAGTTTAAGCTTGGGTAACTCAGTTGGTTAGAGCATTGTCCCGATAAACCAAGGTTTTGGGTTTGATCCTTGGTCAGGGGACACATAAGAATCAACCAAAGAATGAATGAATAAGTTCAACAAATTGATGTTCTCTCTCTCTCTCTCTCTCTCTCTCTCTCTCTCTCTCTCTCTCTCTCTCTCTCTCTCTCTCTCTCTCTCTCTGATAGATAGATAGATAATGACAGACCTGATGCACCGAAGTAAACTCTAGCATATTCTGATGGAATCAGTTTCTACGAGCTGGTTGAAGCTGGGTGCAGTGGCTTCTTATTCCCCAAATGTCCATAGTATAGAGCCGAGTAAAGCCATTTTTGGCAAAAGGCCGTCCCCCACCCCATGAGAGGGCAGTGGGAGCCTAACAAGGTCCGCCTGGCCATTGGAAATCCAGGCCATTCTCTGAAGGCAACTAAAGAACAGGGCAGAATGTAATAGTTGTTTTAAATATCTTTAGGTGATAACAGCAGTAATCTTTGGATATTCAGTGCTAAGTGATCTTAAGTGATCATGATTTTTACCAGTGCTATGGGAATGAATATATACCCCAAATGGAAACAAATCAATTTCCAACTTCAAATGGAGCCAGGGCCCAGAACACTCATTATTGCTTCATCTAATAATGATTCCAGGGCTGTGTCAAATGTCTGTGTCTCTCATGAAGAAGGGTACTTAGCAGGGTGCTAAGCACTTAGTGGGCATTTGGTAAATCCTTGCTTACGAAATTACTTTTTTTAAAAAGAAAATATTTCTTTATTGATTTCAGGGAGGAAGGGAGAAGGATAGATAGAAACATCACTGATGAGAGAGAATCATTGATTGGCTGCCTCCTGCACACCCCCTACTGGGGACTGAGCCTGCAACCCAGGCATGTGCCCTTGGCCGGAATCGAACCTGGGACCCTTCAGTACACAGGCTGATGCTCTATCCACTAAGCCAAGCCGGCTAGGGCACAAAATTACTTCTTAATCACCAAGTATTTACCAAATGCCCATATCTCACAATGTTGATCTTTTCCCTGGCAGGCAGCTCAAATGGTTCTGTGACAGCTAATCCAATGTGTGCCTTCAATCAAGGACTCCAATTCATTGAGAGAATCAGCCCGGGTGCAACATCCCGATTCACAGCAGACTTCCTGATCCTGTATGCGTTTATCCCAGCTCTTGTCCTCCTGGGAACAGTTGTGTTTAAAGTGCGGGATCATCTCATTAGCAGATAGTAAAGCACATTGCTGTGAGAATGGAACTGAAGCTCCTAGAGGTGCCTGGCTGCGTTGAATGTCTGAAGTAAGAATGCCTCCTGTTTCTGTCTTGACAGTACACCTGAAGTCTTTTAAACCATTAAGACTCCTTTTGTGCCCTTGGATCCATGAGGCCTTGAATGCTATTCCAAGTTGTAGGGACATGTGGTATTTAGAAATTGTGACTAAGCCAGTCCAAAATGTAGATAATAATACTTCATAAAGTTATGGAGACTGTACTATTTGTTTTCTTTGCTTTAGAGAGAAAAATAGGTCGGTTAAAAAATTATGCTTACGTTCGCTAAAGGATTCAATAAAAAGAATCCTGAATAGTTAGCAGAAAAGGGAGTGGTTAAAGCAAAGCGTCATGAAGAATTGGGTAAGAATGCTTTCATTGTTATTTAAAAACTCACAGTTATGTGCACATGTCCACGTGAGGGTTCTGAGTTACCTGATGACATCAAGAGGATGGTGGACAGATGCTGGATGATGAAGACCACTGGTCCAGAGTACTCAGTGATTTTATGGAGGGTTACAATAAAAAACTGCAGGAATGGCTGAACTGAGAACACAGCACATCAGGCACACCTCTTGTAATGTTTTTAAAGATTAGCTGGCTATTTTTCACTTCCACTTAGTTTACTTATAAAATTAAAAGTAAATATTATTAGATAAAGTGTTTGCACTGAGAAATGACATCTTTAAGGTTGGGGAGCAGCTATTATTGAAAGTCCATGTAGACAAAATGCTCAACGGACACAACATTTACACTCAGAAGAATAAGGTTACACACTGGGAGTTCATGTTCTTGAACTGTAAAGAGAAAGAATGCTGATGAATACAAACACCTATATTATATATTTTTAGGGATCGAATGTTGTACATAGATTGTATATAAATGGTATATACGAAATGACTATCTTTCTGATTGATCTTCAAGAAATTCATGTATAAGTCTGAAATAAGACTGTCTCAATGTTACCATGGTAACTCTGAGTGAGAATATCTTAGCACAAGAACTTGTTCAGTTACTATGACCCAACTTGTAAAGAATGATAAATTATAGCATTTGAAATGTCTCACATTATAGTAGGAAAGATCATTTCATTAAGGAAACCACAGTAAAATTCTATTTCTTAGAACAGTATTTAAAGATCTGGAGACATTGGTGAATTACCAGAATCGTACTGTCAATTTTTATAAAAGGTCTCTGACACTGATGATTATGGTGTAATAGTTACATAATGCCTCACAGATTATATATGTCACATCAATTATAGACAATTCTGCAGATGATAATCTATTAAAGTAGTTCAAAGAGAGTTCCACAGGAACCTCTTTAGAAATCACTGATTTCAACTTACTAAAGATATGGGTGCACAATGTAAGTGGAAACATTTTCTATTCATATGCAGATGAATTTCATTCTAGCTCAGAAACACTTGGAAAAGTGACAGAACACGTGACTTCAAGCTATTAAATGTTAGGGATACCATCTCTGAGAAACACAGTGACTTTCACAATGTGACAGTTTGTGTCTTAAGTCAAAAATGGACATGATGTGTAAGGAAATCAAATTATATAATAAAAATTCCTATTACTATTGTGGAATGAGCTGTTTCTTCTCACCAAGTCAGTGGTGTTTCTGAGAGCATCACGTTCACTGTTAATTTAAAGGGAGTCCTTTCTCCACAGCACCCAGGCCCAGCGCCTGTCAGCTCCTTCAGCTGAGGTTCCTTGGAGCCATGCTGCAAACCCTGCTCCCCACAGTGCTGGAGCCTCGGGTACTGCAGCTAGTTTAGGACACCTTATTTCACGACAGTAATCAGGCAGCTTGCTGTGCACTCAGATGCCACTCCTCAGCCTTGGTGTTCTTGTGGTTAGTAGGGGTGCTTATTTGAAGCTGGGTGCGTGGCATGGTAGGGTCAACATATTTTACAGTGGAAATGGAAGAACACAGAGTAAAAGAACTTTCCTGATTGGTAACAGCAACTATACTTACTCTAAATTGAACGTGGGTAGCAGGTACGTGAACCTATAAGATTGAGGCTTCTTACAAGCTATCCTACCTTGGAAATAATCTTGGTTATTACCAAGTGATCAAGTTTTGGTCTGTTTATTGACAACATCTCCTTAAAACTGCCTGTTCTTCAAAAAGTTACACTTAACGTATGTCAGAATCACTGGAGGTGCTGATTAGAAACGCAGTTTCCTGAGCCCCATTCCAGACTCACTGACTCTGTATTTCTGGTGTGGGGGCTCAGGAATGTGCATTTTAAATAAGTACTATGGGTGCTTTTTGTGCCTCACCATTAGAGTAACATTAGATGCTTGTGAAAGTGAACCCAATTCCCGTTTCCTACCAGCCACAGCTGAGAACTCCTTAGAGAAGGAATGTGTCTAATATGAGCACTTAACCTTATTCATAACTGTTACTACATGCTCTTGCTTTCACATTCCTGAAAACACATAAGCACAAACTTACCAATGCTGAACCAAGGATATATTTACTTAACCATGGTAGAGGTAGGTAATAGAAGATTCTTTTTATTTAAAAAAATACTATACATAGTTATACAATTTTTTCCCCTTTTCAAAGATAAATATCCTGGGGTGGCACTAATACAAGAAATGCACTTTTCCTTTAGCAAATTATACATCTTAACTTCCTTTTTAAAAAAATTGTTTGAAGTATTACATGTCTTTCTTCATTTATTACACAACAGCTAGTTTATTAATGAGCTATTATTAATATTACTAAAGACCCAGTGCACAAATTCATGCATGGGTAGGGTCCTTTAGCCTGGTCAGCAATCAGGTGATCGGGACCATCTCACCCAGTCCCGATCAGGGCCAATGGGAGCTGGCTGGCCAGGGAGGGACCACAGGAGGGATCCAGGGTGTGTCTGGCTCTCTTGCCCAGTCACCATCGGCCGGACCCTAGTAACAAGCTAACCTACCGGTTGGAGCATCTGCCCTCTGGTGGTCAATGTGCTTCATAGCAACTGGTCAAGCAGTCGACCAATCAGTTGGACACTTAGTATATTCTACTCTTATTATATAGGATTTATTAACACAAGAATGAATTCATTAATGAGCTAATATCAATAAAATAATCTTACTTGTACCAGTATTTGGGAAATAAATACACTGTAGCTGAGTTAGGTTCAAGAATCCAGCTCAATTTGTTTCCAAGACTTGGAAGAACTTTTTTTGTACTGTTCCAGTTCCTAAAACAAAAATATACATTATAGTACTTTAACAATCAACTTTAACAATTAAAGTAGGCATCTTAAAACTCCTTTAGCAGTTTTTGATATAACAATGTATCCTTTACAGCTTTATCATTCTCAAAATTCCTTGGCAATTATTTTGTAAATGATTATACTTAGTATTTATTTACTAGAATGTAGCCTTTGGAGTTTCTGGGTAGCATAAGCAGCACTTAGAGATGAATTTAATAAAGTTTCAGACAAAATTATATTCTATATAGTATATAAGTTCATTCAATTAATAAAGTATTTGTCATATATTAAGTATTGAAAAGTGACCTTATTTTTAATTGTTCGCTATTCAACTCTTGTTAAAACCTGCTTGAAGTTAGCTAAGTATCAATATTTAAAATGTATAGATCTTTTATGCCGTAACCGGTTTGGCTCAGTGGATGGAGCATCGGCCTGCGGACTGAGAGGTCCCAGGTTCGATTCCGGTCAAGGGCATGTACCTTGGTTGCGGGCACATCTCCAGTGGGGAGTGTGCAGGAGGCAGCTGATCAATGTTTCTCTCTCATCGATGTTTCTAACTATCTCTCTCCCTTCCTCTCTGTAAAAAATCAATAAAATATATTTAAAAAAAAAATAAGATCTTTTAACCCATAATTCTGCCTTAAGAAATTTATCCTATAGGATAGTATAGAAGAGCACAAGGATATAAGCAGAAATATATTCACTGCACTGTGTATATTGACACACAATTGGAAACAGATTAGCGGAAACCTTGGGAGCAGCGGTCGCCAACCGGTGGTCCACAGACCACTGGTGGTCCCATGAGGTCCAAAAGGTTGTTGACCGCTGGTTAAGATGATCTCCCAGTAAAGACTGATTAAACACACCAGCACTCACTCACACGTGGCTTTACGGCCAGCCAGCAAAAAGGACGGCAGTCACATGTGAAAACAGCAAGTAGATGGAGAGAGAGCAGAACACTTCCATTTTCCATTACATATACTTGTATATCTTTGGATTTTTTTCATAATGAGTATATGTTACTCTTTTTAAAATTGCATTTTTCAATTATAGTTTACATTCAATATTATTTTGTTTTTGTTTCAGGTGTACAGTGTAGTGGTTATATAATCATATCCTATATTAAGTGATTCCCCCAATGTTTCCAGTACCCACCTGGCACTATACATAGTCATTACAATACTAGAGGCCTGGAGCATGATTCATGCACCAGTGGGGTCCCTGGGCCTAGCCTGCAGGATCAGGCCAAAACCGGCTCTCTGACATCCCCCGAGGGGTCCCAGATTACGAGAGGGCATAGGCCAGGCCAAGGGACACCACTGGTGCACGATCAAGGCCAGGGAGGGACGCAGGAGGTTGGCCAACTGGGGAGGGACCGTGGGAGGGCTCCAGGGTGTGCCGGGCCTGCCTCACTCAGTCCCCATCGGCTGGACCCCAGCAGTAAGCTAATCTACCAGTCGAAGCGTCTGCCCCCTGGTGGTCAGTGCTTGTCAGAGTAAGTGGTTGAGTGGCCTTAGCATATCATTAGCATATTATGCTTTGATTGGTTGAATGGATGACCAGATGACCAGACACTTAGCATATTAGGTTTTTATTATATAAGATTATTGACTAAATTCCATTTGCTGTACTTTACAACTTGAGACTATTTTGTAACTATTACAATTCACAAAATAAGGATAAATTTAGTGAGAGTGGAAATCCTGAGTCAGACCATCAACATGCAAAAGGGACCATCTCCAGGAATGCCTTCTCCTAGCCTCTTGCCTGTTGCTCAATGTCTAACTGTACAGAGTAAAATATTATTTCAGATAAGCAAAAAGTGGTTACCCTGCAAGATAAGGCAATCACTGCCCTCTGACTAACATAATTAAAGTTCATAGTTGCTATAAATGGAAAAATCCTATTCTCATTTTCAGAAAAATTGCAGACTGCCTCATTCATAGCTATAGTCTAAGTCATTAAAATTTAAACGTTCCAAGTTTCAAAACTGTATAAGACTTTGGAAGAAGTTTTATACTAATAACTCCAAAGAAGTCTTTACAGCATGCTTTATTTTTTCTAATGAAGTTAATTCAGTTCACCAGTTATCTACCACTTATGGTTTCAAAGATTGTTAACTCATAAAATAAGCCACAACAATTACTGGGCATCGCTTTGGGATTCTTTGCTAGTAGTATGTCCCTTCTGCAGTCAGCAAACTTGGAAGAATGGGCTGGTCATACAGCCCATGCCAGAGGGAGGATAAAGAATAACTAACTAGTATGACACAGAACTCACCATGTCCACTGGGCCCTTCAGTACTGCTATCATGTGAACTCAAAATAATGTGATAATAGTTTAAAGGAATAGCCGAATAAGAGGGTTTTCTTTGCACTGCAATTCTTTTTAAAAAATATTTTAAAATTGATTTTTAGAGAGGAAGGGAGAAAGAAAGAGAGAAACATTGATTTGAGAGAGAAACGTCCCGCAAGCCCCTCACTGGTTATCAAAGGTACAAACAAGGCATGTGCCCTGACTGGGAATGGAACCAGCACCCTTTTGGTGCACAGGACCATGTCCAACCAACCAAGCTACACCAGCCAGGGCTAGTCCCTGCTTCCAAAAATCAACTTGCTTATAATCAGTAGGCCTATATTTTAAACACACACACCTACACTGATACATGTTTAGGGAGAATACAGAATTTAGTGAGGTAGCAGTGTGGTACAAGAGTTGAGTGAAGACTGACATAGGTATTGTAGGACTGCTTTCCAGTTCCACTAAAAATTCTTATGGTTTTAGGTCAGTTAGAGAAGATGGATTTGACTGTGAAAACTCATGATACTCGGAAATACCCTAGCCCTTTAACAATACTTATGTATATAAATGTAATAAAAGGTCATTATGCACTATAAACAAATACTCTTATCAACAATGGCAGTTAGTCATTGACTTCTAGGTAAATATTAATTCAGGGATGACTTCCAACTAATCTCTATAGCCAAGATATACACATAATAGGAGTTACTCAAGGTCATTTTACTTTTCTTACAACATGCCCCTCACTTTTTGAAATTGAGGTATAATTGACATACAACATTATATACATTTTAGGTGTACAACATAATGATTCAATATTTGTATATATTGTGAGGTGATCACCATTATAAGTCAACATTTGTCAACAAATAGTTATAGAATTTTTTTCTTGTGATGAGAACTTTTAAGCTCAACTCTCTTAGCAACTTTCCAATATGCAACACAATATTATTAACTATACTCGCAAGCTGTATGTTGCCATGATTTATTTTATAACTGGAAGTTTGTACTTTTTTACTCTCTTCACTCCTTTGGTCTATCACCTACCCCTCCTCTGGCAACCACCAGTCTGTTCTCTGTTATCTACAAGCTTGGTTTTTTGTTGCTGTTGCTTAGATTCCATATATAAGTCAGATCATATGGTAGTTGTCTTTCTCTGTCTGACATATACCCTCAAGATACATCCATGTTGTCATAAATGGCAATATTTCCTTCTTTTTTATGGCTGAGTAATATTCGTGTGTGTGTGTGTGTGTGTGTGTGTGTGTGTGTGTGTGTGTGTGTGTCTTTATCCATTCATTTGTCAATGAATACTTAAGTTGTTTCCATGTCTTGGTTATTGTACAGTGCTGCAGTGAACATGGGGGTACATATATCTTTTTGAATTAGTGTCACAATGTCAAGGAGCTTACTGTCTATGTTGTTTCTAGGAGTTTTATAGTTCCAGGTCTTATAGTCAAGGCTTTAGTCTATTTTAAGTTGACTTTTCTGTATGGTCTAAGATAGTGATCCAGTTTCATTCCTTTGCATGTGGCTATCCAATTTTCCCAAGATTATTTATTGAAGAGATTATCTTTTCTCCCATTGTATATTCTTGGCTCCTCTGTCATAAATTAATTTACATATATGCATGGGTTTATTTGTTCCATCGATCTATGTGCCTGTCTTTATGTCAATACCATACTGTTTTCATTATTAAATCTTCCTAATATAGTTAAAATCAGGAAGCATGGTGATTCCAGCTGTGTTCTTTTTCAAGATTGCTTTAGCTATTCTGGATCTTTGTAGTTCCATATAAATTTTAGTACTGTTTGATCTATTTCTGTGAAATATCCATTGGAATTATGATAGGGATTGTAACATGCCTCTTACTTGCTACAGCTACACTCCCTCTAAATACTCAAGACATACTTTCAAAAGTCTTCTGGACTGTATCTAAGTCCAATGTATTGCTTAATGCTGAGAAGAATACTCAGTGGATGGTGTGTTCGGGTTATCCTTCAGACAATGCCTAAGTTACACAGCTCTACAAATCCCCCCCGAGAGGTTGTCAGGATATTCAATTTACAGTGTTTACTATACATAAGCTTACTTATTATACAAGGTCAGATTCCACACACTGTCTCATTTTATCAAACTAAACGGCGATCTGGGAAAATATAAGTATTGGGCCATGATAAATTTACCCAGTTTTGCATCCTCACATCAGATTTGTATATGATGAACAGTGCTATCTTGGCACATGTGGAATGCAGTCCCCACTTTGAACCACTTTCCTGAGAGATCCTGGATTTTGTCAGTTATGTTTGTGTGCTTTCAGATTAGGCAGTAGTTAATTATTCTGGTACAAGAAAGTATAGGTATGTCTGAATGTCCTAATAAAAAACAAGCTCTTTTAAATAATCTCACAAACAAAAGAATATTATAAAAGCATTTCCCAGCAGCAAAGTAAGAATCACTAGCCATCCTAAACTGAAAAATCCAAAAAGGATATGTAAACATGGTTATCTCTGGGTGGTAGAGTGATAGGTGCTTTTTAATTCCTTCTTGATTCATATCATACTTTTAACTTTTCTATAGCAAAGATGTACTATTACATAATTATAAAGTAAAAAAACCATTAAGTAAATTGAGAAAAATGTATAGAAGTCTACAGGTATTTTTGTGATAATTCAAAATGAAATAAATGTTTTGGGTAATACCTGATCCTTCTGAATTCTCATTTCATCAACTTCACTTTCAGCATACTGGGGGTCTTTTGCAGGGTCCTTGATATCTTTTAGTGTGTCGATACTCTGAAATTACAATACTTCAAATCATTTCATGCCCATAACCCCACACCATCTGACTCACAATCCATGTCCTTTCCTCAGCCAGCCATGTAGGCTATGATCTTTTATCATCACCACTGAGGGCCAAATTCCACCAAGTCCTTTTTCCTTCTTCTCCTTTCAGATGATTGTTTCTCCCTTGTCTAATAGCCAGAGAGCTGTTTCAAAGTGGAGCAAGAACTGTGTCATAACCCACCTTTTAACCCCACAGTGTCTCACATACAATGGATTTTAAGTGACTGTTTAATTTCTGAGCATGAGAGTTGAAAACAAAGTTGTCATAATAAACCCATTGGACATTTCCCAGTAACCACTGAATAGTGGTAAGAATTCCTGCTTTAAAAGAACCAGAAATAGGTACCTTTGGTGGAAAGAGCTTTTCATACACTTTTTTCCACAACTCCATTGGCGAACGGGCATGAAACTTCCCAATGTCATTATCAGGAACAGGAGGAGACCCTGAAATTGGAAGGTTTGCTCCAATGACTGCATTGATTAAAACATTCAAACTCTATCAGTAAAACTGATGACACTAAAAACAGTATAAATCTTAGATCATTCGTGTCCATCTTCCTATTACAGTCACAATTAAAATTTACCCCAACCCAGTGTAGCAAGCCAGGTTCCAGTTCTAGAAGAAGAGGAGACAATAATGAGTAAACTGTAATTCTCTTTCCCTACACTTCAATTGCTGCTCAGCAAAAATATAAGACTGATATTCTCACGTGCATGTGAATTTGCGAGAAAACAAATACTCATGTGTTGCTGGTTAGAGAGAAAATTGGAACAGCTGATTTGGAGGGTAATGTGGCGCTGCTAAATACCATTAAAGTACTAAAAAAGGTCATTCCCTATTAATAAGCAATTCTAGTTTTTGGTGTTTACCCTAAAACATCTGCATACATGTATTAAGGATTTCACACTACAGCATCATTCATATTAGTGAAAAACTGGCTACTACCAAAATGTCCAACCATAGAAGAAGCGTAAACTAAATTACTGTGTAATACGATCCAGCAGTCAAAATACCAAACAAATCTACATATAGCATAATATTGAAAAACCATTAAGGCATATTGAGTGAAAGAGACACATTTCAAAATGATATAGAATAATACCATTAAATTAAAACATATTTTTATACCACATACTCATATATAGAAAGTGGTCTGGAAAGATACAGACCAAACTTGATCCTTTTATGTTATATTTTAATGTTTTATAAGGAGAAGGCCTTTATGTATTGCTTGCATAATTTAATTTGGAAATTCAAAAAAATTTTGGGACACTTTTTCATACTTTTCAATCTATAATCTGAGATTTTTTCATTATGTTTCAGCATCTATGTTGTTCACTAAAATTGTAATCACACTCACCTCCTTCCCAACCTCTCTCCTCCTACCTCTTCATCCACAGTCTTGTCCCTAACCTCTGATATTAATCTTTCCTCCATTTGTAAAATTCTCTCATTCTAAAAATTTTATAAGAGTCGTAGTGTATGTAGCCTTTTCTGATTGTCTCTTATCATTCAGTATAACTCCATGGGGATACATCCAAATTCTGTGTATCAATAGTTTGTTCATTTTTATTGCTAAGTAGTATTCTACGGTATAAATGTACCACAGTTTGCTTATTCACTCACCTGTTGAATGACATCTAGGTAGCTTCTAGTTTTGGGCTATTACCAATAAAGCTGCTATGAACATTCTTGTACAGATTTTATGTGAATGCAAGTTTTCATTTCTCTAGGATAAATGCTTAGTAGTGCAATTTCTAGGTCATATGGTAGCTGCATGCTTAGTTTTATAAGAAGCTGTCAAACTGTTTTCAAGACTGGCTGTACCATTTTACATCACCACCAGCAATGTCTAAGTAATCCAGTTTCTAAACATCCTTGTCAGCATTTGGTGTTGTCACTATTTTTTATTTTAGCGATTCTGATAGTGTGAAGTGATATCTCACTGTGGTTTCAATTTGAATTTCCGTAGTAATTAATTATATTAAACTCTATTTGCCATTCATATATCCTCTTTAGTGAAATGTCTGCTCATGACTTTTACCTATCTTCTAATTAGATTGTTTGTTTTTACTGTTAAGTTCTTTATATATTCTAGATACTAGTCATTTGTTGGTATGTGGTTTGAAAATGTTTTCTCCCAGACTATAACATGCCTTTTCATTCTTTTGAAACGAGCAAAAGTTTTTAATTTTGATGAGGTCCAAGCTACATGATTTTTAAATTCAGTAGTTCTCAACCTTTTTCTGACTTCTACTTACTCACATGGGCAAAAGCTTCCCATCAGCATTATCTATCAGTACACAAAGTGATTTTTACTGTGACTGAAATTAACTTGAAACTAATGATAATTATAAAAATAAAAAAATCATTCTCTATAATCACTCATTAACCATCTCTATTCCTTTCAATGCAATTCAATCTATAATCTCATTACAAAGATATCTACATTTAAAGTCAAGTTAACTTTAGCTTGTAAGAGTAATGGAGAATAGGAAGTACTGCTCACTAGAGTTTAAAACCAAACTATGACAGTCCTAGAGTATAAAGAGCTGTTAGGCCCAAACATCTTTTATTATAAGAAGATAAGTAGCTTGACTTCATAGACTTGTAAAATTACTTTTGCTTCATGAGCCTAGGGCATCTATAAGTTTAGGAAACACATCCCAGTAGATGAGGCCAGCTATTTTCATAATGAAAAATTAAGGGATACTTAATTAATACTGTATTCCTTTTTATTTATTCTATCCCTTGAATCTCTAATTTTCACCATTGCCCATAATATATAGTTTTGAATTTCCTGACCACTCTATGTTCTTGTTTTTTCTAAATCCAAGGAGTTACAATTTAAAATCACCTAGAAATCAGTAAGGGAAAGGAAATAGATGCAAACTTTTTAGTGGAATAGAGATCAGAAGCCGGTCTCTCATGTGGCAACATCCCTTTCATCACAAATATGCCAATGTGATATACTGCAGTAATACTGTGTATACAACTAAATAATAAGAAATTACAGCAATGATAATGAAACCAGAAATGCTGGTACGTTGGAGATGAAGGGAACATAGAGTAGGATAAAATCAATAAGCAATTAAAAAAATGATTGAACAAATTTAATAAGTTCACCAACCTATATTACTTAAAGAATCCAATCCTGCTGTGATAAACAGTGGTTTATTCTGATCCACACATATTGATTTGCTACATGGATAAGAAGAAAAAAGAATCTAATTTAGTTTAGCAATCGAATATCCTACCACACTCTACTGTAAATACAAGAAACAAGTTTTATATCTAGCCACTGGTGAAAGCACTGCCCAAATGAGTGAGTGAATATTTGTGTAAGTGATTTAATGTAGAGCATTAATGAAGGTTTTACAGGAGAAAAAAAGTGACAGACACAAATTACCTTAAATCAAAACCAAGAAAAGTAGCATGGTTAAGAAAATTATGTACAAATATTGTTTATTTCATTTATAATCAATTCAGAAAGTGATAATAGAAGGAATGGCACTAAAATCAGAGAAAAGAAGCAAAAGAAATCAGAGAAGGAAGTATAATAATATTTTATTCTAGTGTCAAACTAAGTATTCTCTAACATTTTAATTGTGAATCTGAGAAATATTTAAAGAACAGAAGAAGCAAAAGATAATATAAAATTATCTTTCCAAGAACAGATATCTGGGGCACTTTCTGGGTCAAGAAACAAAAGACTGGTGAGAACAACAGTCAGATGAAACAATATTGGCCAAAAATAATAAAATAAAAAGATATAAAAAAACGTATTTTAACAGTACCTTTTGCCAATACCAAATGCTAACTGATTGATAACTCCACGTATTTTTAGTAATAGAGCTTCTGATTTACTTGTAAACTAAAAAAAAAAAAAAAATCAGGAGAATAAATTTTATACTCTGCGTTCAAATCACAGAAACAGGTAACATAAATATGGCTTTGAACAAGTACAGATTGCAGAGCGAATTGCTATTTATTTGCCCAACAAATACTTATGAATAGACAGAAAAAAAAACAAATAAAGAAAAAAAAAGAAATGTGGATAAATTCATTTTAATGACTCTTCAAACTTCATGAGTACATAATATTGAAAGAACTCGAGTTTATGCACTAAACATTTTAGCTACTCCCATGTATGGGTCATAGTTACTGCTAAAATGCAATCTGGGTGGTTAAAAAACAGGAGGTATACATCCCAAATAACATTTCCGTCTAAGGACATATTACTGCTTTCAAAGTAGTTAACAAGGGAGCTACAGACCAGTCTAATAATACTGATACTCACTAAAACGATTTTTTAACTTCTCTTTTGACTTGTCTTTGGAGGTTGCAAAATAAGCAACTGAATATTCTCAGTGGTGGTATGGTAACTAGGGTGACATAACCAGAACATTTTAGAGATTGGAAGTGAGTGGGTAGTATTAATAATTAAGCTGAGATATCAGGTAAAAACCAAGACATATGGTTACCCTACAAATCTTTGAGTCTAAATTTGATTTTTTAAAATACCAAAAGTCACTAAGCCAAAATCATAATGACTAAGATGTATGAAAGTGGGAAAAATAACCTTGAACCAATGTGTTCTTTTTTAAAAAATGCTGTTTGTTGCAGAGGTTAAAAAAATGAACTTGGGAGTCCTGCTGGGTGGGTTTATATCTCAGGGAAATCATTGACTAGATGTATGATCTTGGACAAGTCATTTAATCTCACTTAAGCCTCAGTCTCCTCTATGGTAAAATGGATGAAAACAGTACCTTCTTCATAGGGTTGGGGGGAAAAGAGGGAATAATGTGAAATGCTTAGCACAGGGCCTGAAACAAAGTATTGCTCAAGAAATATTGGTTATTATAAATATCATCATCATTATCTATTTGATGTCCTTCAATGCAATAAAATATTAAAGCATTTTTATTTTAAAAGATACTTCCTACCCCTATCCCCCATTTGTATGATCTCTTTTTTCTTCTTAATCAATGCGCTCAGAGGGACCTGGAGACAACATGGTCTAGCCCTTTTCTTTTAAGAGAATATAGATTTTAATTCTTAAGGGAAACGAACGAACGAACGAATGAATGAATGAATAAATAAATAAATAAATAAATTGTCTCTTTAAGATTGGGGTTTATAGATATAAGCAATTCAGATCTTTTGCACCAAAGAAATGTCAGGCCATCTAGAAGTATGTTCTATGGCTCCATTATAAAATGAACGTTTTGGGGCAATGGGAAAGGAAAGGAGGGGATGATGTGCATTAGTAAAAGCATTAGTCTTCATGACTGTGCATGAAGTTGCTAACCTTTCCAAATTTGGTACTGTCCATTCAAGCCCAAAGGATAGAAAATGTACGAACCATTAATGATGCTCCATAATAATGTGCAACAAATCGAAGTGTCTTGCATATTACCTTTCTCTTCTCAGAGTCAAAATCCTAAAGAAATATGTTATTAAAATGAAAAATGAGCTGAGAGAACGAGAAATGTCTGCAGCATGAAGATATAAGTTATTCAATGCAGATATAGAGTATTTCTTAGTTGTTTGTTTATTTTTTGAACACACCCTCAGGAGTAGGATTCCATTACCTTGGTATTTGTTTCTATAGAGAGCAGAACAATAGCTGCAGCCTTCTAGAGCTACAGCTGTCAGATCTTCCCTTGTTTAAACACTTAGCTCAACAGAATTCAGAAATCAGCACACATTTCATAGTGTGGAATACCCTAAGGATTCTCTGACAAGCAAAGATAAGAAGAAACCAATTTTCTACTTTCTTCAATTTAAAAGTAGGAAAGTAAGTCCTATCCCTTGGTGACTAGGTTCAAGATTCAGTTTCTAAATCTTTTACCTTATCCCCATTCCACTGTATTTGTTGTTCTTTACCTATTTTTGCTTTCCCAACGATATCCTCTTTTCTAAAATCTTTAAGATGTGTGACTCCTTGACCTCTCCCTCTGAGAGATACTTTCATGTTTCATTATTACTTTTTTTTAGAAAATGTTTTTTAATATTTTATCACAGAATCCTATTTTTTTCCAATATCACAGTGCTACAAATGAAGTTGATCCTGGTGCTTATCAAAATATACAAGACAATCGATGTTTTATATAAAACCACTTTATATGTTAACTTGTTCCCAACCTCCCACACTTTTTTTTTCTTTTTTGGCCTGATTAAAAAAACCTGTTACAAATATTTATAATATCTTCTATTAGATGAACATTCTTATAAAATGAAAAAGGGAATCTTATGAACAGACCACACAAATCATTATTACTTTGGTTCCTCTCCCATAAAGCATAGACATACATGTATGTATAACAAACTCAACTAGAAGTGGAAGAGCTTACCTGAAAAATATCATATTTACTTCCAATTATGACCAGAGGTATTGGAAATGGGTCAATTAATTCACGATCCTGTTAGCAAACATATTTCATTGATTTACTATAATTACTATTGTATATTCAGCAATTTCTATTTACTTCCAAAAAGATACCATTTTCAGTCTCTTCATAGATGTTGACCATGCTTGCTTGACATTTAAGGTTGTTCCAATAATTAACCTTCACTTAATAAACTGTATTTCTCAAGTATAAACTATAAAGAGCAATTCCCTAAATTACTAAAAGATTTATTCTTTTTGTGTGTTCTGCCCCTTTATTTTCTTATGTAACATGTCATCTTCCTTTTCGTTTCTTACTGTTTTGTGTTAACTGTTTGTTGCAGTAGCATTTATACTGCATACATGGGAACCATAAGCTATCAGTTTTGTTGGATATTACCTATGTAAAACACATTCATGAAAACTCTGGGCAATGTAAAATCCTGCTTTTAGCTTTGTAGAAGATGAAATTCATGACTGTATTTAAAGAACTTGTGTTGTCACCATTGCAACTTTATAATGTAATTACTTGTCAGATGATAAATGTACTGACTCTGTGACACTGAAGGAATGTAAAATATAGAGCGATAGTGAAGGCTCTTTAAACTCTAACCCTTGCTCAAATTTGTAGCTTCCCTTAGTTTCTTGTCAGGTGATATTTGTACAGTTTGGTTTTTAATCTTCATTTTATAAAATCAATATCAAATTACTACTTAAAACTATTTCTTTAGATTGGTGTAATATCCCATAACAGTCACAGAAGATGTCTAAGAAGACATAAAAAATCTTTTTCCTTGATATGTTCTTACTGAGGTTTTATAAAATTGCTATAATTTTCCAGTGAGCAGGTTCATCTATATCAAATGAATCTTAAGTCATGCATAAAAACTAAAGAAGCTGTTGTGATGTTCTCTGTAACTGTGTATGGGCTAAGGTTCCAAGAATAACCCCAGCTGCAACTCACTGGATGGTCCTTCTGCATGTTACTCCGTATCTTCTGTCTCATTTCAGAAGCTGCTGTAGAATCTGTCTTTCCCAGTTTCATTATCACTTTATCTACATGGCTTTTTGTGGCTTGCAACAGATTTTCCATGGTGGGCCAAAGGTCATTAGGCTTTGAAAGATCCAAAACAAGAACAATAGAAAATGTCCTAAAGAAATAAAAAAATATTTTTAAAAAGACTCAAAATAATTACCACTGTGAAACCCTACTATACTGAAAGTTATTATCTAAGAATAAGATAGATTAGGAAAGAAAAACACATAGCAATTTTCTAAGACAAAAAATAAACAAACCCCACAATAAAACAGCACCAAAGTTATAGCCTTACTTATTTGAGTGCTTTTTTTAGTGATATGTAAGTGTTATAACCATTAGTGGCACTGGAATTTTTGTTTGAACTAATACTAATTTGGTTCAAATAATTTGCAAGTAATTGGGTCCAACAATGCATGTTTAGATCCAATTTTACTATGTGTTCCAACGAAGGGAAACTAAAATAATAACAACAGCAGCACAACAGGTAAAGGAGAAGAAAACAGGTTTACTGGTGGACCTTGTTTTAAGCAAAAGAGAAATGAATTGTTCAATTTTTTCGAAGATTAAAATTTGTGTTTCCAATGCATTGGAAATACTTGTGTTACTTTTATCTTCATAGCAAATGAGAGCTAAAAATGTTAAAACAAAGTAAAAACAGCCCAACCTCTTAAAACAGAGAATCAGGCCACAGAAGATGCTCTATTACAATTTATCTAAAGTCTGTGGAAACGTTCAATGCATCTGTAATTATTTTATGAACAGTCACTTTAAAGACAAACAATTCTAATAGCAGTTGGAAATATTATTTTCTCCAGTTTCTGGGCTGTGTCCAACAAAAGGAAATTATGTGTCAAATTAATTCCAGTCACAAAATACTCTGAGATTTGCAAGTACATGAGGAGTGAAATGTTTTCCATGAATTCTTTAACGACTCAGCAACCTACTTTGGAGCCAGGCCTTATGGCTCCCCTTCTCTGTGTTCATAACCTTGACCCCTCCTCGCTCTTAAAGCAGGCCCAGCTGCTGTGGGGTTCCAGGGAAAGGAAGAGCAAGAACTCACAAGGCCGGGTATTCAAGAAGCTGTGGAAAGATTTGGCTTCCTACAGAAATCAGATTTTCCAAAAGCCCAGTGGGCCCAAACCCTGTTAGGCCTAGAAATGGCAAGTGAGGTAACGTAACAAGGTAACCGACAGTCAGGGTCAGAACTGGAGCCCCGTGAGAGCCCAACTCCCTTCAGCCTCGGGCCACACTACTGGCCACTCAGGTTCCTTTGGCTCCTCCCACCCTCACCCGCTCTTCTCCACTACAGTACCCTGCATAGCTACCCTAATCCCAGGCAGCTTCATTTTCTCTGTTAAAGGAGGACAAACGGAAAACTAGGTAGCAGTAAAATTCCATGCTCCTGAAGAGTAATGCCACTGGGAAAGGGTGGTTATAAGTGAGAAAGCAAAATCTAACTGTGCATATAAAACATCTAAAATCTGTACAAATTATATTTACAAACACTAGAAACACTGAAAGAAATACCTTGACATGTTAACAGTGATTATTCTTTTATGTGATTATGGGTGCTCCTTCTTTGTACCTTTCAGTATTTTTCCCCGTTTTCTATATGAGCATACACTAAAATTATATATTTTTAAAAGCAAAAAAAAATCACTGGACAAATAAAGCCCACATTACCTAGAATAAGCTATGGAAAAACAATTGTCCTGTTAATAAGAAATAATTCTGTACCCTAACTATGTTAGTGGCTGACATAGAATAAATATCAGGTCCTTTGTATTTGGTCCATGTATCAAGAAACCATTTGTGTTAAACCTTGACAAAAGTAAGATATTTCAAAGTTTTTGTTTTCCTTGGCTAAGATGGTTCCCATGAACATTGTGAGAAATGTCACAATTTTCCACATCTGATTTGGCCAATATGTGGGAGGCACTGTCAGGAAAACCAAAGAATTTGAGGTTTTCCCCAAAGTTCTATTTCTTTAAGATTGCAAGTAGAGAGACATTCTCCCTCCTCTAACTCATCGTTTTCCCTTTGCCGAAGCATCAACAGTATTAATTCGCATTAAACTCAAAGGCAGATGTAATATCCAGCCAAAGGAAAAAACTCAGGGCGGAGCTAGCTCACACTTGGATGCGTACTGGAAAGAATTAAGCTTTTCACATTCATTTCTGCAAAGTGAATTCATTGCCCAACTATTATTTGACATATTTTTGTTTGCAGGCTTGCAAAACATGTTACTAGGTGGAATGCCAGCTCTCTCATTTCAGCAAAGGCCAGAGCCTTAGTTCTTTTTAACTCTCTTTGAAGCATTACAATTTAAGCCAGCCGTGGGCAAACTACGGCCGCGGGCCCTAAAAAAAAAAAAGACCATACCCTTTTATGTAATGATGTTTCCTTTGAATTTATATTAGTTCACACAAACACTCCATCCATGCTTTTGTTCCGGCCCTCCGGTCCAGTTTAAGAACCCATTGTGGCCCTCGAGTCAAAAAGTTTGCCCACCCCTGGTTTAAGCACATAGAAAGGAAGTGAGCATAAGCCTTCAGCAACATAAAACTGTCCCCCAAAATTCTGATTCACAAAAGCCTACTCATTCCCATGGACACAACTGACTGGGTGCTTACTAACTACTGTTCCTGGAGCTGGCTCACTTACCTTAAGGCGTCACTTGTGATTGGTATGCTGATTAAGTCCAATAAAGAGGTTCCTCCACCTAGTTCCCAAAAGTGAGCAATATCTTTTGGCTGAAAAAAAACCAGGTGTTTTTTCTTCAAAGTAATTTTTTTGAATTTGAAATACTTATATTTCATTAGTACCAGTCAGTAATAATTATGGATACAAAATACTATAGTCCTCCATCAACCTTTTCTTGGCAGTTAAAACATTTCTCTTTCTCTATCCCATCCCTCAAAATGCATCAAAACATCTACTCCAAAGAATAAAGATGAAGCATTAAGAACATATATGTATACATAAATGCCCTAATTCTAATAATTCTTTAATAGAAGACATAAACAGTGCCCTAATTCTGTAAATAGCACATGTAGCAGACACTTGCTCAAAAGTGATATAAAAATAAGTAGTTGAAAACGTTTGGTATTATCTTTTTGAAAACAGTTATGATTCTAGATAGAAATAAAATCGCTGAATAAGAAAACGTCCTGATTTAGGGATGGAGAGGCTCACAAAATCAATTAGACATACAGGTAGGGCATGGGAAAATGGGACAGACAGATGGCAGTCCCTGATACAGACCAGGGTTACCTGAGCAAGGATCTGTGCCTGATGCCCCTGGGGAATCTGACAGGCAGGCTCTCACTGGCAATAAACAACTGCTTCCCTGTTTATAGGACTCTTCAATATGAGGGGATGAAAGGGCGAGGCAGCTCAGAATCAAGACCATGACAAGCTCCCTAGACGGCTAGCCAATGACATCTCCGCTTCCGCCCTGACGCGGAGTCGCCATCAGGACACCACACTGTGAGGAGCTGACAAAGGGCTTCCATGTAGAACTCTCAGGGAACATTACATTCAGAAAGACATGAATCTTCTAGAATGAATATGGACAAGCTCAACTTGACAGCACAAAGTTTAGAGGAAAAAAATAGGTGAAAAAAGCATCACATGAGCTTTTAATGTATCTACTAGCCATGAACTTGGAAGAGACAGATGGTCATTAAAGCAAGTTTTAGATGAATATATGTATTTGACAAATCACCATCTCATAATCACTAAGGTTGTTTTTGCTGTTGATATCTGGATTATTAATGCCTGTGGGGGAAGTAATTTTGTCATTGGGGAATGTCAATTGATTTACAGTTTGATGAAAGGATGTTTTTAGAGCTCTCCTCAAAAGTTAAGATTATGAAAGTTGTCTCAGAGTTTCCATTTCTAAGTTTATCACTCATGTCAAAGTTCATGTGAGTAACAAAAATAAAGTTCTCCTGTATCTCAATATCTTGTTTTTTCTTTTCTTTTTAATTTCACAGTTTTAATAACCAACTCTCATTGCTGAATTCAGGAAGAAGCATCAGGCAGTTTTAACTCTTTACACACTGTCTAATCATCAGAATTTGGACTAAGTCAATCTATAAAAATTTGCCTGTGCTACAGAAGTGGGACCATCTATTCTAGATTGTTCTTCCATACAGCTAACTTTATTTAAGAAATGGCCTCTTTTCATGTGAGGACTCCAAAAGAGAATTCGATTTAGGCTTTTTTAAAAAAACCTCCTCACAAATGCTGTAAATTCCCCCTCCACACTGAATAATTTCTAACTTTCCTTTGAAGAGACATTAAAACAAGTGAAAATAGGATTTTAAACAATTAGGGCCTGCAGTCTAAAATAGTTTTACCAACTTCAGGGTATATTTTCTAATAATTTGCTTTTTGAGCAGTATATTTTCATAAATATTCCACAGGTCAAACATATTTTTAGAAGACTTTTTGGGGAGACACAGAAGGTAACTCACATATTCTCATTTGAAAGAAGAAAAAGTCACATTAATACAATTAATAAATTATGCCCCCAAACCATACAATAAAGTTACAAAGGAACCTTATAATAGCATTTGAAGACATAACAAATGAGAAGGCCAAAATATTTTCAGTTTGGGTTAGCTTCATATCTGCTGAGTTGCATTTGAAGTTTAAAAGTACATGGCCATGAAGTGTACTGCCTGATATATTTACTGATTGTAGATAAGATGGAAAATGTAAAACAAAGTCAGCATCATTACTTCTCCATCTGTGGGCATAGCAATATCACTTAAAAAGACACTCACTGTGTTATGCCCTTTAGCTTTTCTTCCATATGTATATTCCAAGGCTAAGGTTGGTTTTGGTGGCTCATCCCTGTACAATAAAGACAGACAGTATTACCATTATTTTCTTATGCTATCATCTTACCTGATAAATTTTTGCTTCCTCTTAAAACTTTAATCTACTAGTGGAGAAGTTACCTTGTATAATAGCATTGAGGTAAAAATGATTTTAAAATTATATAAAAAATCAATAAGCCCTCAAAACACCATCCTGATGGATTTTAGTGGCAGCTGCAGAGGTGAGTACCAGTGCCTGCGTGACCTGGTAGCCCAGCAGAGAGGCAGTGGGGATGGCAGTGCTGATGGCTGTTAGGGCACAGGCTCACCGCATCCAGGCCAGGTGGAAAGCACTGACATCAGGGTCATGCTCAGCCTTGCTATGGGGAGCGGGGAACCTAATGACCATCAATTTAATGAAGACATCAGTGGAGACTTAAATACAGTTCTCTACCTTAAATCACAGCTCAAATGCGGGCATCATTTATCTACTGAGAGCTACCAACAAATGACATTAGTGACTCCTAAACATCGACAAATGATTTGAAAAATATTAAAATCATCTTATAAATTATTTACACTACAGCTTACATTGCTTGGTAAGCAGTTTTATGGTTTATTTATTTATTTGTTTGTTTTACTCTAGTAGCAAGACATAACATAAGTTGATAATCTTAACCATTTTTAAGTGCACAGTTCAGTAATGTTAAGTATATTCACATTGTTATGCAAGCACACTTCTGAACTTTTTCATCTTACAAAAGTGAAACTTCAAACTCATTAACAATTCCCAATTTTCTCCTCCCTCCAGCCTCTGGTAAGCTTCTTTGTTTCTATAAACGACTAGATACCTCATATAAGTGGAATCATACAGTATTTTTTTGTGTGACCAGCATATTTCATTCAGCATATGTCTTCAAGGTTCATCCATGTTGTAGGACTTCGTTCCTTTTTAATGCTGAGTACTATTAGTATTTAACTTTTAAATTTGGAGGATAAAAATAATTTTTAATTTGTGATTTATATATGTATGCTTATTGAATATTTTGTATATCACTCCTGTACTTTTTTCATTTATATGTATGGAATATTTGGTTCTATTTCCTGTAAGATAAGAATTTCCTTTATGAAACAAAACGCTGCTTTTAAGACAAAATTTTAAAACTCTGATATTTAACCTACAATTTGAAGAACTGTTCTTTTTCTAAGTAGACTATCAAGGAACCCAAATTCGTAATTTTCAGTTCAATTTAGATGTTGTCCTAAGCTGATGTTGTGCTGGATGACGTATCTGTAATGAGAAACACACCTGCCCTGAAAAGAGCCATGGCTCCTGGGGATGGAAGGATGGAGCAGGTATCACTGTGGATGGTTCTTCTAAGAAACAATTCTGCTGACGAGGAATTACACAAAGCCAACATTCTATTATTTGTATCACTTAATAATATTTTGCAAATGAATGTTTCTTTAATGTGACCTTAAGACCAGATTCCATCTCTCTTGCTGTTTTTGGAGAAGTTATAAGAAAGGCATTGAAATAAAGGGAACAGATAAATATCCCCCAAATTGGTTGGAGGTGTTCCTTATCAACTTCCCACAATATCTAGCCATTACAATCCTAAATCTTAATCTGATGCCAGTATAGGTTAAAAAAGTACAGAAAACAAATGGTAAAATGTACAGTTTGAGGACCAACATTCTGCTTCAAAATTGTATCAATGAGTAATTTAAAGATTATGACTAACATTCAAATAATCATGGACTAGCTAGAATAAAAACAATTAAAATATCACAGTAGTATAGCCAAAAAGAAAGTAAGTGTAGGCTGTGTAGTCATGTTAATTTCTCCATGAATAGGGAAGTCCAATATTAATGCTGTATAATTTTTTTAGTTACTGTTGGTTTTATTTTTTAAAGAAGATCTTAAAGACCATACTAAGGGTTCACTAAGAATTATTCTGTTTGTACATCAAAATTGTTCTCCTTCCATATGTCTTTTAGTATCTAACTTGCCTTATGCAAGCAAAAAATGTAGTCTAAACGTTAACATAACACTTACCTGTCAAGAGATCTTAGAATAATAGTAGTCTTGCCCTAGAAATTTAAAAAAGCAATACTGTGTTAATGTCATCCATATGTAAAATTTTACTATTGTTCATAGTTGTGGCCCAAAATAGCTTTTTAATTACTTGAATGATAAATTACCTGGAAACTAGAAACTTTCAGAATTGTTCCCAAGTTTGATAAGTGGAAAACGTTAACTGTCAACTTTCCATCACAGTGTAGTAACTACACTGCTATTATTATAATTATAAAGCCCCTTGGATGACAAATACTAGCAAATCATACCTCACTTTAGTGGTCAACTTGTCAGCTGCCTTAAATTTCTTTTACTCATCAATGCTAATTACTGGTTAAGCTGATGATTAGTGTCTTCTAAAATGTTTGAATTCTAATTGTTGAAGTGGAAATAAAGAAAAAAGATAACATACAAATAAAGTACATGTTGCAAATATGTTCAAAGTAAGCAATCCAGATACACGGTTAGAGTATTTTTTGTTTTATTTCTAAAGGATTTCTATTTTTTTAGGACCACATACATAAATTATTTTAATATAATTAAAAATACTAACAGACTGTAAAAAAGGGCCCAATCTAATAAAGTTAAGGACAAAACCAATAGCATAAATGAAAGACTTACAGATCTCAAACTCAACCTTAGTGAATAGGGTTGAGTGATTACTAAATTTTTTTCTTTATTTTTTTCCATCACCATTTAAATTTTTTTATACAATAAAACCAAAGCTCAGCATCTGGAAAAAGAGAAGCTTGCAGACCTGCCCTTGTCTATTTTAATGAAACAAACATCAAAATTTCTGTTCCACCCTGAGAATTACACATTAGAATAATTCTAGTTAAGATTTACTGAGATCGTGACAGAGAATCCATGACTGACATAGAGTCCATGACACAAAAGACACGGCTGAAAGAAATGAAGATAAAGCTGAAACAGATACTTGGGGAGACAGGATAGTTGCCATTAACTATTTGATGAGCCATTTTATAATATTTGAAAATTTAGCAAATAGAAAAGGAATTCGATTTATTCCCATAGTTTTCTGGGTCAGAATTAGGACCAAGGGTGGAAGTTACAAACGGAAGTTTTCTAATAACTAGGAGTTAACAAAACCCGAAACAGGCTACAGTTTTGGAAGAGAACGCCCCCACTGCTGGAGATGTTCAAACTCTAAAACCACTGTTTGCAATAGCCCTTAACCTTTTCGGGAGGTGCTAGAATGCTGGGATATTCTAATTTCCCAGAAAAATGCACAGATGCACAATCACACAATTTTGCATACATTTCTAGGGAATTCACTGATCCCAAGAAGTATCTCTACAGTCCCCAGGGTTAAGAATCCCTATTGTAGAAAACTAGAATATCTCCAAGTTTCCTTCAACTTCTGTGACCCCAGTAAGTGAAGGTTAACCATATCATACTTATATGGTTCATGTTTATATTATCTATATGCTTATGTCCGTTGTACAAGTGGTCATCAGGTTAGCATTTATGGTGCCTTTGTGCAAATTGGGAAGAGATGGCTCCTCTGGGCAGTCTAATTAGAAACAAGTGCCCCTTCCTCCAAGCTGCTGTGGCCCACATCAGGGACACCAACGACAAGTGTTCAGGCCAGATGTGAGTACCCACTCACCCATAAGCAGGACACCCTCAGATGAGGCATAACCAGCTCCAACGTAACCAGCAGGCAGAGACTCATTAGATGGCTCAAGAGTTGAAGTATCCACATTTTTATCAATGTATTAATACAAATTTTACCGCTAGTTGTTAAATCATCACAATACTTGGAAAAAATTAGGAAAAATTACCCCATTTTTACTGCCAATGAAGAAAACGGATTTTTCTCCAATTTCAGCTCCATCACCTTCACTTCCGTTACTTTCCCGTTTTCCCACTTCAGCTTTTGCAATTTCCCAGAGCGTTTCACTAAATGAGAGGCAGGAAAACAAGATTCAGAGGAACAAGAAGGATCCTTTCCATTATTTAGTTCAAGCTCAGAGCACTTTTATTTCAGTCAAATTTATAAAACGAATCAACATTATTTCCTGGAGGACAATAAACTGGTAAAACTGCTGACTGAGGATTAGTCATTTTCTTTGTACTGGTTCATCAGAGAAAGCTGACCATGATACGCAGAGCCTTTCGCACCAGACTTTGAGGGTTTCTAATTCTGGGGCTCCCAGGTGAGGCTGAAAGCTGTATGTGTGAGCTTCTCAGGCACATACGAATATCCAACTTTGGGAAAGATATAACTTGAAAAACAGCATCTGGGCAAATGCGGGAAGGTGTAAAACCAGTGTACCAAATGATCTCTGCTCCCTCAACTATTCCTATTTTTAAAATTATATTTTTAACTCAGGATTCCCTTATTTTTTTAAAAAAATATATTTTACTGATTTTTTTTTTTTTTTTTTTTTACAGAGAGGAAGGGAGAGGGAGAGTTAGAAACATCGATAAGAGAGAAACATCGATCAGCTGCCTCCCGCATGCCCCTTACTGGGGACCGAGCCCACAACCCAGGCATGTGCCCTTGGCCGGAATCGAATCTGGGACCCTTCAGTCCGCAGGCCGATGCTCTATCCACTGAGCCAAACCGGCCAGGGCAGGATTCCCTTATGTCTAATACAGAAAATATAAAGAAAAAAATCACCCAAAATCACATTTTGAAAATCATTTTCATTCATATCTCTACACACACATATAATTTTACACAAATACGATTACATCATTTTTTAAATTAAAGCTTAACGTGAAAAATGGAGTATTGAACTAAAAAGAATGAGCGAGATCTGATGTGTTGTACGCCTGAATCTGCTACTTTCTACATATGCCAACTTGGGCAAATTAGCCAACTTCTCTGGATCCTTCATTCCTTTATTAGTTCAGCAAATATTTATTGGGCACCTAATACTTGCAGGTTTCTGTGCCTGTCCCCTGTTTCTTCATCTCTAAAATGCTAATAAAAAAGCATACCAACCTTATAAGATTGTCATGATTGATTATTAAAATGTATCATTTAGTTTAGGGCTTGGCCGACATATAATTATTAAGAGCTTATAATAATTGCTATTCAAAAAAAAAATGTTATTCAAGAACCAAGGATGAAGGAAGGAGCTAAAGCAGGTGTCCCTAAATGTTTGCACTAAAATTCACATTCATTCCACAGGTGAGCCCCCTGGAACTCAGTCCAGGCCTGTCTGCTCTTTACTTACATGCCATTCTCTCAAAAGTGTGATTATCTGCTTTCCAACTTCCCAACGAGAGGAGAGAAGGAGGCGCTGCCACCAGTCTTGCCGCTGGTGGAAAGCTATAACTATAGCCAGAACTTTAAAACCGTAACCCATGGTACGGTTACTGGGAAACTGACATTTCTCACACAAGATTCATAGCCTCCTCAGAGATCACACTGTCAACCCACAAGGTGAGAACCCCATTCACGCTGCTGTGTGATGGACTCCACGTCTCCTCCACGTCCTTACACATTGTTCAGAGAAGGTTTAGGGGTGGCCTTGGGAACAGGGACTTAAAACTGGCACCACAGAACTGAAGAGCTGCAATGTACTTGACAGGTCATCCCTATCCCCGCCGCTCCCTCCCCTCGCTTTTAAACACGATCCTACACTTAGTGCTGCCGCAGGTCCTACCCCCCCCCCCCCCCCCCGGGCCCCCGTTTACTGTTGTTGTGAACCCCTGCACCAGGAGGGGGTCCCGAAGGAAGTGGCTTTGTGAACCCCTGCTCCTAGGCATTCCATTCCCTGGCCTGCAAGAAACTTTTATTGAGTAAGTGCGTGGTTGGAGTTGAATGTTTCCAAATCTCTTCCTTTCTACCCGGGGAACTTTCGGCAGAATCCACACGCGCAAGGGCAGTTCCCACGGGTCTCTGACCACCCAGGCACGGGTTGCAAGCAGGACAGACCTACAATTTTCTCCCACTATCGGATCCCGCGTGGGCTCCCCTCCCAAAATACACCCCCAGCGGCCTCTCCCTCCCCACCCCTTCCACGCTAGGGTGGGAAAGAGGGGAGCGTAAGCCTGGCGCGAGCAGGGATGCGGGGATACCTGGGCATAGTGGCTCTGCAGGCCCGGGGTCCCAGCTCCGTGTCGGGCCCAGCTTAGAAATTAGACCGCAAACTCCGAGGTGGGCCCGGGCAAGCAGGCTCTTCGGTTGCCATGGGAGCGACGTCACAGGCTGGGTAGCGTGCAGAAGAAGGGCTTTATGGGAAATGTAGTTCTTAGTGTTCTTTTCAAGTCTCAAGCTCAGCCGCATCTCCCAGAATTTGCAAGAACGAAGTGACACGCGGTAACAAACTTTTTGATCTAAAAGTTCTCGGCTGCAAGTGTTCTTTCATTTAAAAAATTCTATTGAGTACCGAATATATGACAGGATTCTCTATTCTTCTCTTCTCTTCTCTTCTCTTCTCTTCTCTTCTCTTCTCTTCTCTTCTCTTCTCTTCTCTTCTCTTCTCTCTCTTTCTCCAGGTAGTTTTCTCTTGCCAATAGCAGTAATTTGGGAATGGAGAGTGAAGCAATCTCCCGAGCTATTTTCTAGTGATTTACTAGCGGCAAAGAATATTATGATTTTTGTATTTCCTGCTTATTTAGTTGTTTCCGGTTCTATGCAACAGCACATTATTTATTAACAGGTTAATAACGTCAATGCATCTCCACAATATTTCACTTACTTTACCTCCAAATCAATAATAAATATTGCTTTAGTACTGTATGCAAAACTGTGTGCTACACAGAGTAAGAAATGAAGCGATGAGTAAGATAAGATCCTTACCCTTGAGAAAGATATACAATAGTAATTAAATAACCCAAAGGAAGCCAGTGATATAAACTATTGCAGAGGTCCCTCAAATTACATAAGAATAAGTGACTATGCCCATTGCTGTTGGAACATTCATGGCAGTGGCAGTAGTTGATCTATCTTGAATGCTGAGTAGACCCAGGCTTTCCAGCTCAAGATGTCCTGGATATTTGAAGGAGATACTCTCCCTGCGCCCTTCTGCCACTGGCTTGGTTTCTATGGTGTAATGTTCAGGAACATGGACCTTAAAGTGAGATAGACCTGGGTATAAATCCTGATTCAGCCACACTGTGAACATTTGTGTCTTGTTTTGGAGTTATTTGCTAATAGATACTGCCTTTGTAAGAGTTTTAGTTTCTTGCCTATTACTGGACCCCAAAATACTTCAAACATACAATGAAGATTTTTGGATTGCTGTTGATTATAAATATGCCTTCAGAATCATTGTGACTGTTCAACTTAGGTAATACTATAATGCGAAGCAAGTGTTTATCTCATCTCCTCACCCCAGTCTCTGCCCAGGCCCATACAACTCTTCACTGTAGGAATGACCTTCTCACTTTCCCACTTAAATGCCCAAGAAAAGCCCGAGGTTTGGTCCCACTGAAATATGGAGGAATCTCACTTTACCCTAAATATCCATGTGTGGACTTTACATTAATTTGGAGTTTAAAATTACTCACACACCAATAAAACCCCTTTCTTCTTTTAGGGAAAAGAGAATAGGGGAGAAACGTGAGAGGAGATACAATTTCTACATGAGCCATGTGGCAGAGAAACTCCTCCTCCGTTATCCTGTTCCCCATTCCCCCCATTTCAGTGCCTACAATCCTGAAGCCTTGGCTCCACAGACATCAGCCCAGAGACTGCACTGAGGGAGTCCGAATTCCCTGGCAGCTCCGGGGCAGGTGCACGGGTGAAATGTGTTCTTGGCATCCCAGGAACACGGAAAGACTTTTTCTGGAGAAATAGGGTTATCCATGGTGGTTAGTGCTTCAGGATTATACTTCCGTAAAATTATGGGTTAAATGTGTTGTTCCAGGAACCTGACCACCTTTTTTTTCTATTAAAAAAAAAACTCCAACCAACCAACTCATATACACAATTTTAGAACAAAGATTCTATAAGTTGTGACTAACTTTTCTTGTAAATGGAGAGTTAAATTCATTTCCAAGCTCTGGCAGTATTTGACTTTAAGGACACACACACACAAAACATAGAACCATTCAAAATAAATTTTTAGGAAACAGTCCATTCAACTCATCTATATGGAATAAGCTCCCTTAAGGGGTTAATATGAAATCATGGGAGAAGCCCATGATTTCTACATATTGTATATGTGTCAGTATGCATACACATGTATTAAAATTATAACTTGCCCAAACAGCTTCCTTTTGTATGGAAAAAACAAAGCAACACTGAAGACAAAGCATGAATATAAGAGAAAGCGGTAATAACTACCATTTTCACTATGAGTACACCTCAGTTTTGACAATGAAAACGTTAGCTACTTCTTTAAGATTATTCAAAATATAATGCTCAAAATGGGTTTTGTAAGTCATTTATTATGATTGAAAGGTAAGAAAATGATAGGAGACACATATTACAATTAAACATGTAACATTATTCTCTTGTAGCCAATCATAACAACATAGTTTTAATTTTTTAAATGTCTATATAAGTAATTTTCCAGAAAATGAAATTTTCACATCATCAGTTACAGAAAATTGACTTCTTTCCATCAAAATATTTTATCTCTGCTCTATCAAAAATTAATACTGAGTCTAGGGTACTAAGGTGTAAGCTAAGCCTTCACAACTTGTTTAAATTAGAAGATTTAGGGTTGCTTACCAAATGGTGAACTAACTATTGCCTGGGAATTAAGTTCTCACACATATTTAACAGCTCTGCCAAGTCTCTGGCTCACCAACTAATGATTTTTTAAATGGTTTTCTGGGAACTTAAAAACTCTATTGCATCCCAGCCAAAAAACCTCCTGAGAGTCATCTCAAACTAGTAACCAGTTTATTTTCAAAAACGAATTTGCTTACACAATAAGTGGTTGTGGCTCAAAAGATTTTGGGAAAATAGTAACTGGAAATCTCTTTCTATGGTTTGTTGTTGCTGTTCTTGTTTTATCATTACCAAAAAAGCAACATCTTACTTAAGCAGCACATTTCATGGCTGTCCTTTCTAGGGATGCTCGTATGGGATGGAACATTTGTAAAAGGCTTAGTGTGAGAACAGTACACTGCCATAGGGAGCAAAGAAGAAAACATGAAGGCTCTGCCAACAAATGAATTCAAGCAGCTAACATTTTTTTTTCTTCAAATTGGTTAAAAAAAGTACCATACACAAAGTGATAAATATGTCCAAAAAATAAATACAAATATTCTACACATAAATAAAATTAAGTATACTAACTACCATCGCAATTAAACATCTTATAATTTTCATGTCTTATCACAGTTTCATATTTACCAAGAATACTAATTACTATGTCCTGACACATACTACAATGTCACTGACCATTTATGTAGCCTAGTAAAAGAATATATTTCTAGGCTCTTTCAACTAAAATTTCACCTCCTTTGACAGAAATATTACTTTCTCTTCTTATAAATATACTAGAGGCCCAGTGCACGAAATTCATGCACGGGTAGGGTCCCTAAACCTGGCCAGCGATCAGGGCTGATCTGTGGGGCAACCAGCAGGGTGATTGGGGGCCCCTGCTGGCACCCGCCTTGACTGGCCTGGGGCCTGCGGGCTAGGGGCAGCTCCTGCGTTGAGCGTCTGCCCCCTCGTGGTCAGTGCACATAATAGTGACCGGTCATTCCACCGGTTGTTCCACTGTTTGATTTGCATATTAGACTTTTATTATATAGGATTTTTTGGGAATTTATTTTCAAACTACCATGAAAAAGGACTACATGTGGCAAAAATTTAAGAACTGTCTTTGTTTTCAACGATACTATTATTTAACAAACCAAGGTCAAGATGGCCCAGCATCAAATGCAATGAAATGTGGGCTATATTCCAGTAAACGCAGGCTCTGTTGACAACCAAGGAATGTCAGGAATCACTGTCTCGTTTTAAATTTTACATTCTAGTGATCTGAAAGCTGACGGTGTATGCTTCCTAATATTACATAGGAAGTTCTGGTTACCTAACTCCTGTTTTCTCACACAATGATTCATCAGGCCAGAAGATTTACTGAACTTGCTCTAAAAATTTATACATAAACACCATCCTGCAGCTGTTTCTTACACTGTGCACACCACTTCTTTCCAAACACATTAATTAAAATACATTTAATTACAGTACTTAGCTTTTTGGCAGTATTTCCAAATATTCAACTTGTTTGCCAAATGAGAGTTTGGAATCTCCTTTCTAAAGATTGCCAGAATGTTTTTTAAAAGAAGAAGAAGAAAAAATTAAAAAAAACACACCCATATTACATGATGTGTCTGATAGCAAGGGAGAAGGGAGACAGAAAAAAATTACAAATTCTAACCCATTTAATCCAGGAGAATATCAGTATGTGTGCAAATTTTGTGTGTTATGTGTTATTAGTATTCATTTGAATATTTATAAATAAAATAAAACAAATAACCTTCATTATTTTTAAAATCTGGAATACGAGTATGTGGGTGCCATGTTGCCAGGATGTAAATAAACTTATTTGGAGCAGATGCAGCCACTGCTTAGAGGACAGGGAGTGATGTTCAGGCCCCCCACACTTTCAGAGTAAAGTGGGGCCTTTGGTTGGTCTGCTGCTTGAGAGCAGGGGCTGGCTTCCCATCGTCCTGGCGTGGGGTCCCTGGTTCCGGGCTGAGAGCAGCGCTGGAGCAGAGAGGTGGTGAAACGCAGCCTTTTGCTGATGGAAGTTGTTTATGTAACTGGCGATCAAAAGCGTGATTTCAAGAATCTAAAATAAGAAAAATAGAATTGTTATGCCCCTGAGAAGTTCTCATTACTTCCAAAAGGAAGTGTTAGCTACGGGTAGTCTCTATTTGCAAGTGCCAAGGCTACTAGCATTCCTTTCTATGCAGATCAAACAATGAGTCATTTACATGTTAGCATGCACGTTTATTTACTGCATTTAGTTAGTGACATTAGTTTGCTAAAAATAGTAAAGAAAAGTATGTTTTAATCATAAAATCTCAATCTTCCCACTAATGGGTCGGTAAAGTGAATTACGCCAAGTAAATACGATAATGCATATAAAGTTCCTCACAACAACTTACACCAAGGCCACTTATGTTGAACCTTCTGTATAGCAAGCATTGGGCTAAATACAATTCCTTCATTTAATTCTTAAGTAAACAAACAAACAAAAGGTAGCATCATACCATTTAATTTTTAGATGAAGAAACCAAGGCTTTAAAAAGTAGAGGTAAGCCAGAATTTGGAGCTAGGGTGTTTGACTATAAGTGAAGTCTGTTTTCTCCTCTGGAACTTAGTCTTTGCACAATGAATGTTTTAGTGTGAAAGAACACTAGCATAAAGAGTTGGTTCAAAGAATTCTACTCACCTTGGGTTTTGCCATGGCAAAAAGTAATTTCTCTGTTGGTTTGTCCTTTGAATGCGTATTGCTAATGACCATCATAAAGTCATCTTGATATCCTCCAAATGTCAGTAGACTCTTGTACACATAGCTGACTATTAACCTCTTCAAAGAGAAGTAAGTATGTTATACACTCTTTATTTTCAAAGACAGATGAGAAGTGATTAATAGCATATCCCCATTAAATGCTGATATTAATTAATTATGACATAATACAAACATTTTTCCTAAAGTCAAATTTACTGTGATCCAAAATAGATAGTAGTATACTAATTTTATTTATCATTTACCTTTATAATTAAAATACATTTTGATTTTGAAACAAATAACTCACTTTAGGAAAATGAGAAAAATACAAGAAGAAAATAAAAAGCGTCTACCTTCCAGCATTCAGTGGAAAGCCACTGTTAATATTTTTGTATATGTCCTTTAATATTTTTGTATATGTCTACATATGTACGTTAGGTTTAACCATATGAAACTGATACTTTTTAGGGGAAAACATGTCAAATATTGGCAAATCCATATGGTTTATACTGATTTGCATACTTTGATTTACACAGACAAAAATAGTATCATGCACACTGATGCTTTTTAAATTTAACTACATATTGTGAAAATCTTTCCATGACAACAAATGTACTTATATAACGTCTTTACCATTTCTTATTTAACTAAACTCCTATTACAGAACATTTAAATCATTTTTGTCACTAACTTAAGCAACACTCCAATGCATATTTTTCAACATATTTTGTAATACACATATGTAATTATTCCTTTGGTTACAAACATCAACAGCTGGAATTGCTATCTCAAGAAAATAAGGACAATATTTAGAATATTTCCAAACTCCTCCAGAAAGGTTATACCCATTTATGTACCCAGCACAAAACACTAAATATCATTTTTTGAATCTCTGCCAACCTCTGACTGGTGAAAAGTAGAATCTCACTGTTTTAAACTGAATTTATTTGATTACTAGTGAGGTTAACATTTTAAAATACATGTACTGAACATTTGTATTTCTTCTGTAAATTGCCTTGGACCATTTGTCTATAGGTGTGTTGATCACTTCCTTATTGTTTTTTAAAATGTGTTTTTATTGATTTCAGAGAGAGTAAGGGAGACAGAGATAGAAACATCAATGATGAGAGAGAACCATTGATTGGCTGCCTCCTGTACTGGGGATCAAGCCCGAAATCCAGGCATGTACCCTGACCAGGAATTGAACCAGTGATCTCCTGGCTCATGGGTCGACACTTGACCACTGAGCCACACTGGCTGGGCCATTTCCTTATTGTTTTATTAAGACATCCATGTTTATAAAGGATACCAACCCTTTATCACATATGCAGCACATATTTTTCCTAATGTGTTGCTTAAACAATTTAAAAAATATTATTCAAAGATGTGCAGCCTAAAAGGAAAGGAATTTGCACATCTAATGGTTAGTTTGCAAGAACGAGCAGACCATTCCAGCACTGACTGGCTCAAGGCTCAGCCCACACATGTCCACTTCCTGGCTGTTTACCCACCTCCCAGGATCTAGGGAACTGGTTTTCTTAGCTAAGATAACTCAATCATGGTGTACAATGTTTTGTTGACTTTAAATCCGATTTTAGAATCTATCTTCAAGTTATCCATTCAAGAACTAAAAGGCATTCAAAAGCACAAACTCCTTCCAAAACATTTTTTAAAGCAATTATAAGGAGAAACAGTTACTATAACACTTAAAAATAGTTGGATTTCCAAAAAATTCTCAGTGATCACTGACTATCCACAGTTGGAGAGCCCATGATACCTACCAGGTAAAATGTAGCAATTCCTGCCTGCCAGCTTAAAAAAAAAACCACAACATTTTTACTATGTAATATGAATCATATGAAGTAAATAAATGACACATAGACAGCATATCTGACTTTATATTTAATCACAGATAAAGGTCTAAGATACTCTCTAGGTACAAGTAAACTGATAAGTGAGATGACAGGAAATTACAGAAATCCTCACAGAAGCCTTAGGGAAACTGAACTTAAGTTTCTATTTTAATGTTATTTGTTATTTTTTCATTTTACACAGGAAGCAATCTTCTTAACATTATAAATGGTCATTTTAAAAATACAACCATGATTACAATTCGGTCATGGTGTCTTGATATTTTTCTCATACACAGTACAGGCATACCTTTGGTTTATTGCGCTTCACAGATTTTTATTCAAATTGAAGGTAAGACCCTGCACCAGCATAAGATTATTACTCACTAAAGGCGTTGGGGATGGTTAGCATTTTTTAGCAATAAAGTATTTTTTTAAATTAAGGTATGTACATTGCTTTTTTTTTTTAGACGTAATGCTATTGCACATTTAGTAGACTACAGTATAGTGTAAACGTAAATTTTACATATACTAGGAAACCAAAACATCTGTGTGACTTGCTTTATTGTGATATTTGCTTCACTGTGGTGGTCTGGAACCAAACTGCATCTCTCTGAGCTATGCCCGTATAGAAGCTGTCTAGTCTTGTTTTAGAAGATTAAACTGTAATCATAGTTGTATATTTATAAAATGACTATTCCTTATATACTATTAGGAAGAAAATCAGACTAAGATATCATTACCTTCTGCTTACAGTACACTGAACAATAGACTCAGTGCAAAACGTCAGGATTTAACCTTACCATGGAGCTGTATTCTAAGATGCTTAAACCATCCTCATGTATAGCCAGCCACAGGAAAGTATTTCCAAGAGATGATGGAGTTATGGGCTATGAAGAAGTGAAAATACACTTTGTAATAAATGCTAAGCAAATTTACAGAAACATTTTTCAGCTAAAGATAATGCAACATTTAAAACAACAACTATTAAAAATCTCTCTTGGGGAGGAGGCAGTGTGGCATAATGGAAAGAGCAGTGAATCTGATATTAGGAAACCTGGGTTTGGGATCCAAAATGCCCATTGATTAATGTGTGTATTGGGATGAGCTACGTGATCTACCCCGTGGCAGGGTCAGTCCCTCCATCCTCAGTGTTCCTGCCGCGCTCTGCTCATGTCACTCTTGGCCATATTCACCAGCCAGTACTTGTTCCCAGGCCCATTGCAACACTGGATTGTGAGTTCCTGGAAGTTTGAGTACAACCCATCTGAAACCATGAGCTTATGTATCCCCTAGAGAGCCTAGCTCGGTGTTTGACAAACAGAATTCATAAAATATGAAAGAAATGAGCAAATGAGCGAGAGACTAGGTGAGTGGCTGCATGAATGAAGAGAAGAAAACAAAGTTCAGCTGCTGTCTTCAGTCTAATGCTGAGCCTAATGAGTGTAAGAAATGACTTAAGGGAGGCGGGGAGTGGAGCAGAGCGAAAAGATGGAGAAGCTGATGGCTCTCCTGCCTTCTACTTATTGTTTAAACTGTTGGAAATTTCCTTATTTTCTTTTTAAATACCGAACCTATAAACCTGGGAATACTGTTACCACTGTTTTATTTACTGAACTGAATTATCCTTCATCTTCCTTACTTTTGCAAGGAACAACTTGGCACCAAAGAATGGCCACTTCCTGGCTACTGTCAAATAAATTCGCACACAATCAGCAGCACTGTGTCCCCGGAGGGCCATCCATCTGGTTGATAGTCGCTGGCAAAGCTGCCTAAAAAAAAAAAAAGAGAGAAAAGAACAAAAAAACGAAAGCAAAATATAAAGTGGATCGTCCTCCTAAGAGAAGGCTCTTCTTAAGCCAGGCCTAGGCAGAACTGGGGTACCTAGACCCAACCTATGCGAAACTGTTATTTGGTGACTCATGTAACCACAGTCTACCCCTTGACCTTTTTGTAGTATTCCTTTCACCAAATCCTTAGTATTAGTGCTCTCAGCATGACCTAGGTTTCCTGTTTCTCACCCACTTCAGGTACACTTAAAAAATCTGATGAATGCCCAGCCAGCGTGGTTGAGAGCTGACCTATGAACCAGGAGGCAGTGGCTCGATTCCCAGTCAGGGCACATGCCCGAGTTGCGGGCTCCATCTCCAGTGTGGGGCTTGCAGAAGGCAGCCAATCAATGATTCTCTCTCATCATTGATGTTTCTATCTCTCTCTCCCTCTCCCTTCCTCTCTGAAATAAAAAAATATATTTTTTAAAATATCTTGATTAGCTAATATAAAATCTCAGTATAAATTCTTTTAACAGGTAATTTCTCATGGGAATAACTTTCATTTTTAAAGAAAAATACAAGTTGTTGAGACCAAAGAATAAGTCCCTAGCAGTGGAACTTTAGGTACTGCCACCCTTGGCTTGTAGAAATGCTGGATGCAGGGAAAACCTCTTTTAAACCCCTTCTTCTACACAGAGAAAAGACTCACCTCAAATGTCCCTATTTTGGAAAAACTCATTGTGAACTAGATTTCCTCTATTTTTAAATCTAAAGCTTTTCTTTACATGCTCTCAAAAATCAAAACAAGTTAGCTGAGTTTAATTTAAAGCTTTATATTAAAAAATCTTGTGTAAGATGATAGTTTATTTTTATTCCAATTTGTTCATAATAAAATACCCTAAGAGATAAAAAAAAAAACAACAACCAACTTTTGGTAATCACTTCATCAAATTAAACATATTATTGACCAATTTTTTTATTTCCTAAATCTAAAAAGTTTTTAGGCATATAAATAAAAAGATGTATAATTTCTTGGGATTCACCACTATTAAAAAGCCTTGAAAAAAAAGGTCATATACAATTTTTTTTCATCTTTAAAATATCACCAAAAAACAAGTGTGGCTCTGCCTTTAAGAGTTACAAGAGGTTCCTTACCTTACCTGCTCTTCAGAGGAGTCATCTCTATACCTTTTAGGGTAAAATTTCTCTATGACTTGTTTTAGAGTTTGGTTTGCTTTGCACTGATTAGTAACATGGCCTGCTGGGGTTGAAAAAGGTCTTTCAAAATCTCCAATCTCCACCTATTTGGAAATCCAAAAAAAGAGAAAACAAAGGATAAGAGTTTAAAAAAAAAGAAAATCAGTTTTATTCTTTCTAAGTATTCTTTATAATATATAATTACATATCCTATCTAATAATAGACAAGCATGGTAATTGACCATACCTTCGCTATGCCTCCCATTGGCTAATCAGCGTGATATGCAAATTAGTCACCCACAAAGATGACGGTTAATTTGCATACTGCAGGCAGGGCGGGATAGCGCAGTCGCCAGAGCGAGAGCTGCCAACCAGGACTCGTGTGCAACCCCAGAAGCCGCCTGCCTGCCGCCCGTCGGGCCACAGGCCGGCCCTAGAAGCCCCAGAAGCTGCCCAGAAGCCGGTGATTGGGGGGAAGATGGGGGTCCCCTGCCCAGGCCTGACGCCTCTGCCAGAGGCGTCAGGCATGGGCAAAGGGCCGATCTGGTGATCAGAGGGTGATGGAGGTCCACGCCTCTGGCTGAGGTGTCAGGCCTGGGTGGGGGGCGGAGCCGGCAATCGGAGGGGTCTGAGGGTCCCCTGCCCAGGCCTGATGCCTGGGCCAGAGGCATTAGGCCTGGGTGGGGGGGTGGAGCCGGTGATCGGGGGGAGATGGGGGTCGCCTGCCCAGGCCTGACGCCTCGGCCAGAGGTGTCAGGCCTGGGCCGGGGGGGCCAAGCCCACGATTGGTGTGAACTACAGTGGAAACACCTTTTCTGACCGCTCATTGGCTAAGCTCCCTGTATGCCACTGGTAATATTCTTAGTAACTTGGGTAATAAGAATCCAAAAAGGTGATCTAGGGTTTTTCACCACACTCCTGGCGAAAAAAAACAAAGGTCTGCTGCTGGAGGGCTAAGAAATGTCATATCCTGCCCTAGCTGGTTTGGCTCAGTGGATAATGCCTTGGCCTGCCGATGGCAGGGTCTGGGTTCAATTCTCCTCCCTGGCCGGGGCCCAGGTCAAGGCTCATGCAGGAGGCAACCAATCAAAGTGTTCCTCTCACTTTGATGTTTCTCTCTGTCTTTCCCTTTCTCTTCCATATTCTCTAAAAATCAATGGAAACATATCCTCAGGTGAGGATAAAAAAAATAATAAAGAAATTATTATTATATGAAAGACACATCTTGAAAAAATTCCTAAAGAAAGTTGTCATTTTTTTCATGGTGAAGGGACTGGAGTCTGTGTTGATGAAAAAACCTTGCTGGCTGCGGTGACTGGCAGTGGCTGCAGCAGCGGGGTGATGGGGCTGGTTCCTTCCCCTGATCAGCCCGGTCACCTCCCACCAAGGGAGGCCAGACTGCGGCTTAGGCCTGCTCCCCAAGGGGAGCTGGGACCAGGCCTGAGCCGTCACTAGGACATCCCCTGAGGGCTCCCAGTATGTGAGAGGGGGCAGGCTGGGCTGAGGGACACCCCCCCCCGTGCACGAATTTCATGCACTGGGCCCCTAGTAATTATATAATAACATATAATTACACATAATATATAAATCTACTTGTCATGATTGTGTGATTATGGAATTCATAATCATATGTATGTATTATTATTAAAATCTAAATTCCATTTGATTGTAAATTTAAAAAAAAATCTATAACTTAAACTTTTCAGTTCTATATCTACATTAACCACGCTAGGTTAATATCACCCTCTAATAGTATTTGCTAAAGGCCACATCACTCCGCTATTGCCTATTATAGCACAGGAAAAATTTTCATTTTTAGGTACCATTTTAATTGATAATAATAGAAGTTAAAAATGAAAGTCAAAAAAATCATAAAGCTAAGGGAAATCTCAAAAAAGTATTACGAACTTTTTAAAGATTTTTACTGAACATAATGGGAGCAAGGACTATATTCTCATTCCTTCCTTCCTAGATTTCCTCCATACATGTTACTATATTCATCCCCTCATTTTATTATTCTAGTATTCCTGGGAATAGAGCCCCTTTCTCCCCGAATGAAAGACTTTTTAATCTTTATCTACACAGATGCCATAGCTTGCCCACCGATCCAACTACCAACTACCTCTCCAACCACTCACCTACCCATTCATTCACCCAAACCTAAACCATGTCAGGGGCTGTGCTAAGTGATGTGAGAGAGAAAAAGGTCGGGCCTAGGTTTTATCTTCATAGAGTTAACTGTTTAGTAGGGAGACTGAAGTATTAACAAATACTTGGGATAAACTGAGTCAAATGCCTAGTATATGGTACCAAAGGAGGGCTCAAGGAGCGAATTGGGTGGGGATATTCAGGTGAAGAACATTCACATAAAATCTGTAACACTCCCCAACAAGCAGATGGAGGGCTCCAACAAGACTGGGATGGCCTTGCAGAAAGTCTCAGGTCTCCATTTCCAAAAGGTCCTTGGCCTCCAGGTCAGCTGTTAGTACAACCCGGCCTCTGAGATACTGACCCCTTTGGCTTCCCTTATTTAGCTCTTACTCTGACCAGTTACTGTCTAAATTCCTCAGTTGAGCTTCATCCTTACAGTCTATTCTTATAACTGTCTAGGTCCTAGACCCAGTCTCTTATTTGTTGGTTCCTTAGCTTGACTCTGCTGTTCAGCTGTCATCCCTCTCTCCTGTCTGGCCAGGCATCCTTCCTAATTTCCTCACACCAGTACATGGTTTCCTCACAGCAAGCTTTAGTTGTCCCCACCTGTCCCCAGGTAGTACTCAGCTCAGCTACCTGTGCAACCCGAGACCAGGATTTAACCCCCAAAGATGCAGCAGTTGGACAAACAGTAGTTATAAAAATGGTAGGTTGTTCTAGGAAACTTTGCCTTTTAGGGAACCCTATGGCAGTATCTCCAAGCTTAGTGTCTCCCCGCTCTGAGGCTGGTGTACTGTGTGGCACAGAATGAGCACAATAATGTGTAGAGAATAACTGACAATTCAATCGTGCCCACTATGCACCCATCAACACCAGGCCTTACCAGATACTACATACAACAATTAACGCTCGGCCCCCGGGTTTCCTAATAAAGACAGAGAATATCAGCAAGGCTGATTCCTATAGATGAGAGGGATGTCAGCATGGCGTCCTTAGCCCCGCAGCTGTACACTCACCAAACTCCTGCATTAACTGCAAAGCCTTGTGGTTTACTTTAAGATAATTAAGCAACTAGGTTCCCTTTATGGAATACTGTCTCATTGCACATCACTGCAATTGTCAGCAATTTGGAGCCAAACTGTAATTAAAATGCCTGTAATTTTTAAGGTGTTAATCACAGCAAAATGAATTTAAAGAATTCCTAAAGGTACACTGTTTTACTACATTTAAGTCAGTGCTGAAATTAGTGTTCTATCTTTACGAAATGTTACTCTGTATTCCCCGGAAGTTACCTGAGCTAACAGAGCTGCCATTTCCAATGCCAGGTCCTTGTTCAGAGGGAAAAGTCCGTTTATTATTTGGTCGTTTGTCTGATACATTAATAGCAACTTCTCTCTATCAGTCTCTCCACGAGTTTGCATGGAGAAATACAGTCTGTAAAAGGAAAAAAAAAGAGGGAAATTTTTTTTTTAAATTTTTAATTAAATTTATTGGGGTTACGTTACTTAATAGAATTATATAGCCTTAAAAAGAGGGAAATTTTTCATTAAGGAGGTTGTTCTAACGTAGTTCTCTACGTGATGTAAGCTTAGATCATTACTATCTGTTAATGGCTTCTGTTTCTGTTCTTTACAACACTTGCAGCAAACTGAGGGAAAACTGCTCTGAGGTGGAGGTTGAGGGACACTTTTATGTTATTTTACGCTATTTTCTACGCCCCGAAATACCAAATCCTGAAGTGTTACTGAGGAAGGAAATAAGACACTGAGTGAAATTAAATATGCCCTTTCTTTCGGGGAATGAAATGAACCCTTCATCCATGGGCTGTATAAACCCAATTTTCAAAACATTCGTGATATTTCCTAAGTACCTTGGACACACCAGGGAATAGGAAATGCAGGCTACAATACAAAAACAACATCAAATTGGCGGGCCGGTGGGGTAGCAGTTTACTCTGGAGAATCTAAAAGATAATATTTGTACATTTACATGTTTTGGCTTTTTCCCCTGTTTTTGGCCACATTCTCATAAGCAGTTTTAGGAGCTCAACAATAGGTTACATGTTATTAACAGCTGTTGAAATACAAGATGGCTTTTGTCTGCCTAGCTCTTCGTCAATTCAGTGACCCTCTTTCTTTATCACTATGCTATTCCCTTATCTGTGAGACTTCTGGGGCTCTGGCTTCAGGCTGCCAGTCAGGCATGGGGTGCAGTAAAGGTGGCAGTGGAGTGGGCAAGCAGCATCTTGCATACTTTAAGATTGCCATGACAACACAGTGGCAGGAAGAGAGATTTAGATCCAGCATTTGTTAGGTGTGTGCCCATTGGCTCTCACTGAATTTTCAGCCTTTTTCTCCCTATACACTTGAGGGAGAGGCCACACTGCCGTCAAGCACACTATCTCTCGAAATAATTATATCAAATAGCAGGGACTGAGAGGGCGGCAGGTCAGAATCGCAGAGGAAGCATGGGTGGCGGGTACTTTGAAAAGCCCTCCTTCCCCATGATTCTGAAAATTCTTTCCACCCATCCCAGCGTAAGAATCACTGTCCTGGGCAGTCATTCAGAGCGGTTTTTTGAACACATAAATCCTAAGCCCTATGTTAATTTGTAACTGCATGATGAAAAATTGTTAACTGGCAGAAGAGTATGCCTGAGTAATAGAAATAGATTCTAAATTCAAAATGATGTTAGCAAAGTGATATAAAACAGAGAATAAAGTTGGGGGGGGGGAGCTCTCCCTCTTTGGCATGCAAAGATTTTTGTACATAGCTTATTGTCTCCACTAGAGTTAAAAGGTACGTCTTATTCATCACTGTAATCTACCAGCGTTTAGCTAAGTGTTGCCACTGGAACGTTCTTAATAAGAGTATGAATTGGTATAGCAGCGAGGAGGGGAAAAAAGAACCAAATGTACAAATGGCTATAGGCAAGAAGGGCTAGCATGTATTTTCAATCATTTCTGGCATGTAGATGACATAGAACCTGGGAAGGGAAGATAACACACCATAAGCAAAAAAGGGGAAAACAATCCCAGACATGTAGAAATACAACATGTAGGACTCATAGGCTCAAACTCCTGATGAAACAGTTTGTGCTCCAACAATTATATAGCAATTTGGAAAGAATATGGAGAGATACTAAAGAGTCACAAAAATGATCAAGCCAGAAACTCAAATCCACGGATCTTGAATGGGAAAGGTGCCGGGAGAATGTGCTCTGAGTCTCTCCCAAGATGACCAGGTGCCCAGTCCCGAAGGCCTGGAGCAGAGAGAGTGGGCCTCTGTCCCAGCAGGCAGGGTGCAGACGAGCTAGCAGGGGGATCTCCAATGTCCTCCTCCTCCTCACTGGACACCCAGGAAGCTGAATACTGTGGGATGGAGATCACATCACTGCGTGGTCCAGGACCACTAGCCCTGTGTACCCGGCTCCAAGTTCAGCAGAGCTCTCAGCCCAACCGGCTCCTCATTTCATGCCTCAGAGCATTTATTTCCTACTGCCTTTTTTCTCATCATCACCTTGTAAACCTACTGCGGGCCTGCCTTCACTCTCTGCCTCCCTCCCCCGCTCCATCCACCGCAGTCTGCTGATAACACTCTACCGAAACTGCAGCTGATCGTGACCCCCTTCCCTGTCTCCTTCCTGCCTCGATGGCCACCACGCAAGTCCCTGCTTGGAAGGCAGCACTCTGAAGCCTTCCTCTAGTTCCCACCACAGCTTTTACATGTGTGTATCTATTCAAGGTAAGAGCAGATCTGGATGGGGCATCAACTGTGTGGCCACCCTGATCCAAGAGCTTTATCCTTGCTGACATTCAGTCCTTGAGACAACCTTAGAGGAGGTCCTGTTTTCATCTCCATTTCACATAGAGGGTATCTGAGGCACAGAGATGGTAAGTGACTGTCTCAAAGCCACACATGGAGCGGGGGAACCAGGATTCTAACCCAGGCAGTGTCTCTCCGGAGACCATGTTCACAACTCTGCCACACTGTTCCTGTTACAGCATGAATCACATGGCTAAGCTTTCGTGTGTGTCTCTCCCTACAAACTGCAGGGGAGGGAAATTCTATGCACCAGACGCCGAACAGATGTTTACCGCAGGAATGGGTAAATGAATGGGAGTGGGAGTTACTAAATATGGGAATCATTTGTGGAAAAAGCCTGAAAGAATCCCCTTTTTTGTAGCCTTGGGCAAATGACTTCACTCTCTGGAGCTTCAGTTTCCTGACCTGTAAGATGGAGATGATAATAAAACCTACTTTGTGGGGGTGCTGTTAGGATTATATGAGATGACACATAAAAAGAGCTCAGCACAGGGCCTAGTGTGTGGTAAATGCTCAAACAATGTTGGTTATTATTATTATTAGCATTCTTCCCTAGAGGTATTTAGAATGACAAGAGTCTCTTCATGCTGGAATTTTTGTGGTGTTATCATAGCTAGAAAAAATGGGCTAAATTAGATGACCTGTCAAGATGCTTCTTGGCTTAAGACCCAATGGCTGTAGGGCCTCTGAGAATCAGCTAACGGTGGCAGAGATGGGAATGCCAGGCTGTACTCCGGAAAATACTAAGGACAAAGGACGACCGAAAATGATCTTTGATTTCAAAGAGTGGTAAGGAGGAGCTGTCCTTAGGGAGGACCCTTGCCAGTTTCCTTTGGCTAAAAACATGCCTTGACCTTACAATGTCAAGTACACAATGAGGAACAAATTAAATAAGCAGGCTAAATATGAATAGAATTCAAACATTAGTTTACAAATGGTCATCTCTGAGAACAAGCTTAAAACCTATTAATTCCATCTTTAACCTCTGAAACAAAACAATTAAAAGTCCATAACTCACATTCGTAAATATAAATGAAAACTCCATGATAAGGAGCTGGTATCTTAGTTTTCATTGCAGGGCTCCTCATCCGTGGCTGCATGACAGGCCACAGTGGCTCCCCTCCTGACTGTGCCCCTGGAAATCAGGGCTCATTGTCTAAGCTATTTCTACATGCATGCAAAGCAAGACCATATTTTAAAACAGTACTTTCTCAGAGCTGTGGCTATCCAGCCATTTCAGACTTCTGTTAAAAATTAAACTTTTGGTTGAGTTGCTTTTATTCTGATGTCAAAGCTACTGTCATGAGGTTCCTTTCTTTCTTTCTTTCTTTCTTTCTTTCTTTCTTTCTTTCTTTCTTTCTTTCTTTCTTTCTTTCTTTCTTTCAGGCAATCTTTATTACGTGTTACTCTCTTTGTCCTTTCTAGTGGTATTTACTAGACTTGGGGCATTATTCTTGTCTGTGATTTCCAGAACACCTTTCTCCATTTCAACCAAATTTAATTTTGGTCCCAACGGTAGCCATCATAGGCAGAATTGGCATGTATTTAATAAACACTCATAAAGTATGCATTATTAGAAATAGTCTTAGGCATGAAAGTAATGCCATTTAGTGCCGACAAAACCAAAGGAGAATTCTGGAACCTCTTCTACATAAAGAATCACAGCAGGGCAGGTCGAGGGGCTCACTCTCTGCTACTAGGTAAGATCCAGAGGCAGGGGCAGCGAGGAGGGCCTGTGCCTCAGTGCTCCTCAAAACCCAACCTGCACAAGAATCACCTGCAGAACTGTGGAAACACGGGCTCCCGGGTCTTACTCCAGAGACTCTGACTCCTTAAGGCTGAGGTGCGGCTTAATCATTTGTGTTTCCAATGTGCTCTGCGATGCTGGAGCCGCAGGGCCAGGGCCCACACAATGGGAATCACTGCTCCAGCCATCACAGAACTAGAACAGCCACCTGGGAGCTCCCGGTCTTCTAGCCTGCTGCTCTCCCAGTCACCCAAGGGCCACAGCTAAAGGCTGTCACCAGTGGAAACAGGCTCCTCCAGGAGTAGAGCCCATTAATTTCCATTATCTAAGTAATCTTGTTTATCTCCAGAAAAGCACGAGTTTTAAACCTTAGACACCAAAGCTTAACAGTCAGATCTGTGTCCTCAGACCTCTTGCTCATGAGCCCCTGAATAGAGAAGCTCCAATGGCTCACAACCACCGTTATCCAGGTCAAAGGAGCCTGTTCACACGGTGTGTGGCCTTTAGTGTTGACCGTATAAGCGGAGTTCAAAATATGAAGGCACCACATTTATTTAACTGTTCCTTTCACAGCCCTCCTTCCCTCCCCTCCCCCCACACACTAATTTTTGACTATTCTAAAAAATATGGCAAAGAAGCTACTTGGGAATACTGGAATACTCGTGCCCACTTATGTGGGTATTTCTGTGGGAGGGTTATTAGAAAAAGAAATCCTGACTGGATCAAAGGCTAGTACATTATTTATATTATACTAGAGGCCCAGTGCACGGATTTGTGCATCGGTGGGGTACCTCGGCCTGGCCTGCGCCTCTCGCAATCCAGGACCCCTCGGGGGATGTCGGACTGCTGCTTTCAGCCCGATCCTCGAAGGGTCTCTAGTATGCTTATAAGATCTTTGGTTAATCTCTTGCAGCCCTCCCCCCTTTCTCCTCCCCTCTAAAATTCATCAGTCTGTTCCATGTTTCCTTGCCTGTGTGTTAAGCATCTGCCCCCTGGTGGTCAGTGCATGTCATAGCTACCGAACAGTCGAAGAGTGACTTAGGCTTTTATAAACATAGATTAGTGCCTTCACTTCTTACATTCCAAAGGTAGGCCTCTGAAAGAAGTCAATCCTACACCAATAATTCCACCAGGTTCGTAGTCTGATATTTCAGATTCCTTTTTTTTGGTATAGTTAATGTGACCTGATCAGTGTACACTGCTTATTAAGTACCACTTTTTGCTGATATATGGAAGAAAAGAAGATGTTTTAAAAAAAAGAGAAAGAGAGAAAACCTGGTTTCTGACCATACGCCAAAGCATATTAAAATCGTATCTGTTGAGAAGGTATATGCTCTAACCCCACTGGCTTTTTAACTATTTCTGAAACCCTGAGACACCTTCCTCTGTAGGCTTTTGAACATTCTTCTCTACCTGTTTTAACGCTCCCAGCCTCTTCGGACTTTGACATAAGCATCATTTTCTCAAAGCCTCCCGATGTCTCCAGTGTATGTCAGGCTTCTAGTTACGCTCTCTCACAGAACCACATTCTTCTCTTTCAAGGAACTTACTGTGTAATTATATGTTCATTAGAGTTATTGTATGATTAACAACTGCCTTCCTCACTAGCCTGTGAATTCCAAAAGTTCAGGTACTTTTGTGTCTGGTCTCATTATTTTATCTGGAGCATCTAGCTAAGTGCCTGGCTTGTAGCTGAAACTCAATTAATACAGAGAGAGAGAGAGAGAATATGAAAGCATTAGAATGAATGAATATGAATATATCACTTTTAAAGGCTTGGGTAACTTAAATATTTCTTCTTACTACAAATCTGTAGTATTTAGTCTTTATGGAAAATATAATAATAGTGTCAAAGAAAAATTTGAAAGTGAAAAATTCACCCTATGCTAAGACAGCAGCTATTTTTTTCCTGTAGATTTCTTCTAATCTTTGTCCAAATGCATATTTTTATAAAGTATAATTATTCGTGATGTTAAAGGACAAAAATTAGAAATAAAATTTTATGCGACAGTTTCTTCCTGTGGTAGAGTTGTCATTTATAGAACAAATATTCAGATAAATGTAACTTTTCAGGCTCTTCAGTGGGAAGTTAACTTGTAGGTGCATGATGTGAAGATGTGTATACTCCTACTTGGGCATCTGGCGATGGTATTACACACCTGTTTTTATAAGTTAGACGAACAGTTCTCGTACCTTCCCATTTCCCAGGCTGCTGTTCTTTGGAAGCCTGTTCCCACTTAGAAATAATGTCACAAATCTAGAAGAAAAGTGAAAAATGGAGATTTATCATACTTTTCGGATTGGCACATCTTGAAGCCACGCATGTCTGTACGCTGAAAAAAAAAAAAAAAAACCTCCAAGGAATGTGATAAAACCAAAGCTTTTTTGTTCCAAGCTTATGTGCAGCTCTTGAGTTTAGGATTTAATTATAAATCGCTCTTTGGTCCACATCCTTTTGGACACACATTAACTTTGGACTGTGGCAATGCATTTTTCACTCAAAAAAGAATCTTAATGAAGGACTGCATGAGATTGGAAACAAGAGGATTCCAGAAATATTTTCTTGACTTAGTCACTGAAGAAGCAACTTTTCTACCTTCTGAGTTTATAAAGATTGGAATACATGAAGTCATACCAAAGAAATCTGGAATACAATCTTAACATTCTTTGATTGGGAAAGCACAAAAATTCTTCAGGAACCAAATAAATGTTTGTTTATTTAACTGACCATTTACAGAAATATAAATAAAAGTTTTCAAAAAGATGTGGTAAGCAGTTATTCAACAAAGCCCCTGATATTTACTTAGCTCAAGTCAGCCAAGAATACTAGCTTGCTTCTTGACTAATTTATTTATTTATTTTTAAAATATATTTTATTGATTTTTTACAGAGAGGAAGGGAGAGGGATAGAGAGTTAGAAACATCGATGAGAAAGGAACATCGATCAGCTGCCTCCTGCACACTCCCCACTGGGGATGTGTCTGCAACCAAGGCACATGCCCTTGACCGGAATCGAACCCAGGACCCTTGAGTCCACAGGCCTATGCTCTATCCACTGCGCCAAACTGGTTAGGGCTTGACTAATTTATTAACATAGTGTTCTAGGAATGACTGTCTCAAAATTTATATTTGGATTTATTGAACTGAACAGGATATAGTTGGGGCTTAGGAGAAATAAGACATTCATTCATCTAGAGTTCTCAATATGCAGTAGGAATATAGGGAAAGGGATGAAGGGGAAAGTGTATCTATTAACCAACATGCCTACTGGACTAAATATAAACAGTAACAGTATTCTGTAGAACCTTATAGAGCCCCGACAAGCTGTTTTGCAAGTGGAACAGGCTTTGTGAGTTACTGATGTTGCATACACTCTAAACTTGTGAGCTATTATTTATAAATCTAGTTCTTCTCCTACTCTGCCCCAATTCTGTCATCTCCAAATCCCAGAAAACTTTTCCCAACAGCAATCAAAGACCATATAAAGTAAGGAAAAGGTCCAGACCCAGCTCTAGCTGTTTGATTTGGGGACAATCATTTCCCCCTCTGGGACTCAGTTTCCTCATTTGCCAATTTTTGTTTCTCTCAAGTTCCTTCCGGTTCTGTAATTCTGTATTTCTAATTGTTGCCATAACTAGAAACTTTATTAAAGTTATTTTACTAAGACCCAGAAAAGACTGTTTAAAAGTCTTCTAATTCTGTCTTTGCCCATGATTTTCCTTAAATCTGGAATCCCTTCTTTATTCCCACAGGTCCATTTCCTACCCCTCCTTCAAAGCCCAGTTCAGATCTTCCCTCATTTCCAATGCTGAGCTTAACCTCTCCGCTTAGTGGAATGCTCACAGCACTCTTAAAACACTGATCACTCCGACTCCAAAGTTAGTGTATAAGACTGCTCTTCTCTAAGCAAATTGTAAGTGTGCTGTGGGCAGGGACTATTTCTAGTCCTTCTTTGTATTCCCACAGGATCCAGTCCAGCTCCTGGGACACAATAAATATTGCTGAGTAGATGAATAAAATGGAAAGCCATTTGATTAGAGTTTCCACACTTTCACCCATATTACCCTAATACGTAGGGTACTATTACTATTATTAATCCTTTCCCTCTATTTAACGTGTGTGTGTGTGTGTGTGTGTGTGTGTGTGCAGATTGCATATTAAGAATTCTACGGCTTCAACAAAAGTCCCGCAAATTTGTTTTATTGTGAAGATTAGATTGCTTAAATATTTTTGAAAACTCCTGAATTAAACTTGTTGCAAATAGCAAATAATAGCTTCTTTGTCATGCTGGGTGTGCCTCCTTAAAGGGACTTGGTTTTACCTTGATGTTTCCTTGAAGACAATGCTCTAAATCCCTGCCAGAAGGATCATCGGTGAACAAGGCAAATCCAGACTGGGCTGGCTTCCTCATTCCCGTATCCTGGTTCAAAGTGTTCAGAAATTCTTCCACTGTGGTGGATGCATCAAATCCAACGACCTAAACAGAAATAACAAAGTCGTTCTCCGAATGAAAAAGTATGTACATTTCAAACTTAGATTTCAGGGGGGAAACAGGACATACTTGATGCATGATTAATGGTGGCATGTATATATATATCTGGGTTCTTTAACTCCCCCTCCCCCCAAAGCACCACTGGAGAAATTAATGCTGTCCTAGTCATTAGATTGCTGTAAGAATTCAGAAATCTTGGCTTCAGCCAACTGAATTAAAAAAAGAGGCAGATCATTTGACAGCTGTAAACATTTTGCAGTGATATTAGGCCTACCCATTAAAAGCAAACCAAGAAAGACAGTGCACTATGTAATCTACAAGCAAATGAAAAAAATAAACAAGAAATGTACTTAAAACAAATGAGCTTTTATGCATTTAATGTTTGTTTCTTTAATATGCAGCTAAGTATCTGAATCCTGTGATAAAAGGCGTATGGCTGCAAAGACTAATTGCTAGCTTTGGAACATGTTTGCTTCACTTAATAAGCGAACATCCAGATCTGAGAGTTGGGAGGGCCCACATAAGCTTTCCCAGATAATTCCTGAGATTTGGAGACTTTTGCAGTGGTTCTCGACCCTCCTAATGCCGCGACCCTTTAATACAGTTCCTCATGTTGTGGTGACCCCCAACCATAAAATTATGTTCGTTGCTACTTCATAACTGTAATTCTGCTACTGTTATGAAGCGTAATGTAAATATCGGATATGCAGGATGTATTTTCAAGGGTCGCGACCCACAGGTTGAGAATCGCTGCTTTAAAGCAACTGAGCTTGTACAAACCCAATGTTAGTAATTATTTCCTCACCTAGCAGGCACACTGGTGACCTCAACCAAAGTAGTTTTGTTTTTTTCGTGTGAATCCTTTTTATTTAGCAAAGCTGTTTAAAAATGCAGCGGTTCTGATAGAAGATCTAATTTATTTGCGAGTTTATCACTGACAGCTGCTGACAAAGGTAGGTGTACAGTCTCATTTCTCTGTTGCCCAGAGGTCACACACAGGACTTCAGGCTCAGCATGTTTTCTTCGGGGTAGAAATTCTAACTCACCTGATAGATGCCATTCATGAAGTGCACAGGGATGCTGAAGGGCAAAGAGTGATGATAAGGATTTCGAAGAAGGGTCGAAAGGATTTCCATTCTCGAGGGTCTGGCTTCCCGATCTCCATTTTGTTGTGTTCTTTCTACACATCGCTGGCAATAAATGGCATATTTTCCAAATTCTGTCCTATAGCACAAAACTTAAGATAAAGCCTAAGAATAAATTTAATTAAGAGAACCTAATAGCTATGAAGTCATTAAGAAAGCTTTCCTTGGTGTATACTGTTACAATGTATTATGCTAATGTTGACAGTAATGTTTCTTTTAGCAAGATATTATTAAGCCTCTGTAACTTTTCCCATTCTTTGGGCGATCTGTCACTGATCGCAACTCAAGTCACACAATCTCGATTACAGAGTCCCCAAAACGTATTATGAACTGGAGAATATTTTTCTGCTGCTTCCAAGTTGTTTTTTTGTCTCATTGTGCTTGTTTATTTGTTTATCTGAGTTTCAGGGCTTATTTAAGCAACCTGGCATCAACTTCTTTTTCTTTTTTTTAAAATATATTTTTATTGATTTTTCACAGAGAGGAAGGGAGTGAGATAGAGAGTTAGAAACATCGATGAGAGAGAAACATCGATCAGCTGCCTCCTGCACATCTCCTACTGGGGATGTGCCTGCAACCCTGGTACATGCCCTTGACCGGAATCGAACCTGGGACCTTTCAGTCCACAGGCCGACGCTCTATCCACTGAGCAAAACCGGTTTCGGCGACATCAACTTCTTGGACAAAATGATCCTGATAACCCTTGGCTGGCTGCCTTGGGTCCCAAAGTAAAAAGCCATTGTGACAGTTGGATTGTAAATGTCTTTTTTCCAGGAAATAAAAATTCCGAAGTAATTCAAATACACACAGGGAAAACCATCAGGGGCATTTTCCACATAAAACAATTCAATGTGGAGAAAAACAGTAATAGGGAAAACTAAGGAAGCAAAGTAGTTGCTGTTATAACGATAACAAATGCTAAGTCATTTATCCTTGAAATACACATGGACTTATCACTTAAAAATAGTCTTTATCAGTTTCAAGCGCTCACTGCAATCTTCCATGAGAGATTTAACACAGTAAAGGAAATATTTCTCAAGCTCCACGTAAATGGTGACCAAAGGTTCTCTGTACCAACATTGTTTCACACATTCTCTACCTGGCAGGTACTAAGTACTTAGGATTTGTTGTAGACTTTCAGAGGCCACATAAACGGTTCAGCTGGCTAGTTTTCTGCGCACCTGGAATCTGCACTCCTCTTAAGGTGGAGCCTGAGAAGCCACAGGAAAGGATGATGGGGAAGGAAGAGCCCAACACAGAGCGCCAAGAGCTGCCAGGCCTGGCAAAGAGAAACAGCGTTAGGTTAGACGCCGCGCGGCAGTCAGAGATCCAAGTCAGAACCAGTGTGACGGACAGAGGTTGATAGTCTTTCTTCCTTTTTCTTTTTTTGGGTTTTCAAGGTTTTATTTAGTTTAGTAGTTTGTAGCCTTTCTTGACCCCAAATGTGTTTGCTTCTTCCACATACAGATTATCTTCTCAGAGCAATTATAATCCATAAAAACATTGAAAAGGCCACATTGGGTCAGATCCATAATCCAGTTATGTATATAGTTGTCTACAACTGAGATACTAAAAGACATGTGGATATATAATACTCCTTTTGACATCAAAGATTAGGAACATTGCTCCTTTTTGGTTCATTTATGTATTTACTCATTAATGGAAATAGAAGCAATGGCTTTGAGAAAGGACAGATTGAAAAATAGTAAAAAATCATATACCCCAAAACAAAACCAAAATACCCATACATACTTACACATATACATACATACATAAGGGACAAATATAGAAATAACAGAGATTAGGTAATATGGATTATATGTGACTTTTCCTTTTCCTTTGCTCTGTTCGGTATTATTTTATTTTTTTCCATTAAGCAAGTATAGCTTCAATACTTTTTAAACTGTTATATTAAAAAGGAGGAGGAGACCTGTGCACAATTCACTGGACTTGTACACAAGAATTAGGTTCAAAGACGTATACTGCACAGGTATTTATTATAAGAAAAAGAATTGGAAAAAACTACATGGATAGTAATGATATTAATGCAATCATTAATGTTTTGAAGAATGTTGCAGAATATAGGGGGAAAATGATTATGTTCTATAGTTTTAAAAAATTAGTATGCACACTGTAACCCTAGTAACGTGAAAAATGTGAAAGCATATAAACACATACACATACATTTCTACAGAAACATGTAAATAAACTGAAAGGATATACATCAAAACATGAATAGCTATTTTCCCTTTTCACACTTTTTATATTTTCCAATGTCTACACTGAATATGCATCATTCTTACAATCAAGACAGCAACCTCATTTTAAATTGCGTGTATGTGTATCACTATATACCTGCAATGGTCCTGGTTGGCTCTGTGGCTGTCTCCGTCTTGTCTGTTTAATGAGCTGACAGCAAATTTCATTCTGTAGCTCAGGATGTGTCAGGCAGACCTGCAAAGCACTCTGGGCTAGCGATACGTGGTAATCAATTGCAGGGGAGTCAACTGCGGCATTGATAAAAAGCTGGCAGGTCTGGATTAAGAAAAAGGTACAGTCAAGGTGAGGAATGATTCAATATTCTGCGTGAATTATGTTGATTCTCTTCTTAACAATGGTTTTTTCCCCAAATGGATGGAAAAGATATATTATGGTAACACTAATCAAAAGCAATCCAGAGTGGCTACATTAATAGCCGACAAAGTATATTTCAGAGCCAGGAATTTTGCCAGAGATAAAGAGGGTCTCTTTATAATAATAAAGGAGCCAGTTCATCTAGAAGACATAACAATTTTAAATGATTATGTGCTTAATAAAATATATGAAGCAAAAACTGACAGGACTGTAAGGAGAAATAGACAAATGCACAATTATAGTTGGAGATTCCAAATACTCCTCTCTCAATAATTGAGAAAACAAGCAGATGGAAAATCAGTAAGGATTTAGAAAACTTGAACAATACTATCAACCAACTTGACTTAATTGACACTTAACAGAACACTCCATCTAAGAGCAGAATATGCATTCATTTTAAGGGTATACAGAACATCAATCATCTCCTGTCCCCTATAAGCTTCCTAAGGACAGAAACTGTGCCTTATTTACCTTTTTTATTCTCTACACAGCATAGAGTGACAAAGCAAAGGTTTAATTAATGAATGGATTTAAAATCTGATTAAATAAACATAGTATCTATTAAGAAACATTAAAATGTTCATAAACACCAATGGATGGTTTTAATATTGTGTCATTATACCGTAGGTAGTCATTATCTCTTCTAAGAACAGCTATGATCAAATAAATTTAGCCTCTAACCTAAAGCATTGCTGCCAAAGAACTTCATCATAAAATGATCAATGAAAAAAGATTTCCACCATTAACTTTTATCATGTTAAGAAAGTATCACTATTCTATGAACGTTAAACTTGTCAAATGCGTTTTTAGCATTTATAGAGATGATTGTCTACTTAATAATAAATAATATTAGTAGACATCTAATATATAGACATCCTTGATTTCCTGTAACAAATCTCTTTTAGTAATGATAGAGTATTCTTGTAATATGATGCTGGATTCTGTTTATTGATATTTTACTAGTTTTTGCACAAAATGCTCTGTTTTGTACAATTGTTTCTGGGGTTTGGTTCCAAGTAATACTTCACAAAGAGAATCTGGTGATATGACCACTGAGAACTGCTTCAAATATTCCAATGTTGGGAAGCAGTGGGGATGGGGAGGCTAAAACAAAACTGGCCATGTGTTGGGTCTATGGAGCTGCGTGATGAGTACCTTGGGCCTCATATTTTCTCTAGTCATATGTTTGAAATTTTCCAAAATAAAGAGTAAAAAAAAAACACACACACCAGAATTTGGGAAATTTCCTTCTTTTTCTATGAACTGAAATTACCTACACTTTAAAAGTCTGGTAAATTTTCCTGTTTAAATTTTCATTCTCATGTGGATTTAGTTTTGGCCATTTATATTTTATTATAAAGTCGATCACTTCATTCAGATTTTCAAATATATTTGTGCAGAGTCTTTCTTGTTTTCAGTAGTTGTGTATTCTATGGGTGGGTTTTTAACAATGTTCCATTATGGTAATATTAAAACATAAACAAAAGTAGAGAGAATAGTATAATTATTACTCATGCATTCATCACCAAGCAACAACAATTATTAGCATTTTGCTAAACTTGTTTCATTCAACCTCCACTCTACTTTTTTTTCTGGAGTATATTTATTTTTATATAAATATTTATATATTTATTGGTAAGTATTTTTTTTTACCAATAAATACTTCAGTATGGATGTACAATTGATAAATTTTCCCCCATAACCACCATGTTATATCATACCCCCCCAAACTAACAATAATTCTTTGATATTATCTAATAAGCAGATGACTTTATTGAGATGGGAGGAATGTAGGCAAGAAGAAGCCAAAAGAAACACAAAAACTGAGACTCTAAGAGACTAAGGGAGAATGAAGTACCAACCTCCTAGTGTAGAGTTGAGATCTGAATCCATAGAAGTTATACTATATTTGGAAACTGGAGGAATGAAGGAGAAAATAGATAAATAATGTCTGCTGGGGAAAGAGGTTTGAGGTGTTCATGACCGATGCCATCTAATTTTCTTAATAAATAGAAGGTAAGTTTGTTGTGAGGAACATTAATTATTGATGGGGAAGTCTGAGGGCGAATGTGACCAAAGACAAGCAGAAGGAGAGATAGTTGGTCGTGAGGAATGAATACCCCAGGTTTATATTGGCTCCAGTCCACTGGGGTGTTTAATGTTCTCTAGCAGTGCACATGTGATTAACATGGCAGCAGACAAGAAAGCAGCACTGATGTAGGTTGGGGTTTAGCTGGAAAGTTCATGGAATTATGGGTCCCTAGGAACTATGAGTATTAATGAAAGTAATCTAGGCTGGAATAAGCAGGAAGAACAGCCAAGAGGAAGTTATCATGCTCTCTCTTGATCTCCAAGAAAATAAATGGCTCCAAACAAAGGTCTTAGTGAGGAATGAAAAATGGAAGAGTAAGAAGATAAGAGCGCTCACAGGCTAAGAGAATATGGTTAAAGAAAGAGATGTTAGAATTTAAACTTTTAGAGGTGGTGTACTTCCACGGAACGGAGAGGTCAGGGTGTGGGCATGGAGAACGGGAAGGTGAAATAGGCTAGAGGTGGAGCTTACTGGCATGAAGAAGGTCAGGAATCTTAGAGCATTGCATTGGTGCATCAAGTAATAATGAGGTCATTCAGCATAATGGCAAGATCCGAGGCAGAAAGAGCATGAGTTGGGAGCCAAAATCCTTAATGAAATTTGAAAAGTTAGCAGAAGCTGATTAATGACAGAGATGGGATAAGAGTGATATAGTTGAATGACAAGTTTCAAGTGCTCAGGGGTTTCTAATAGAAGCTGAATGATAAGAATTTGAGAGTAGCACTGGAGAAGACGGGTGCTGACCCTCTCCCAACACCGGTTAGGTGTGATGTGAGAAATCCCTCCACGTGAGAGGCGAACGGGAAATGATTCTTCTGATATTACGTGTTTCACATTGTCCAAACCACACACAGTTTATTTCAATAAATCCCAGATTTAAATTCACCTCATTTTATTTCAGTAGACTTTCTTAGTAACAATAACCACATTTTGAATTTTCTTGGGAAAAGTGAAACTTTATATGCCTAAATTGTTTATTTTTTCAAATTAAAATGTTAATGACATATAACGCCATATAAATTTTTACCTTAAATAATTTAATAGCCTCTGTTTGTAGAGCTTCAGAAGGCAGTGTTGTCAGAGGGGAAACAATTCCTTCCTTGCTGTGACACAAAGTAGGATGTCTCCATATCTGAGAGGCTAAATGCAGGGTAAAATACAATTAGAAAACAGAAAGAATCACTTATTTTGGCCTCCCATTTATTAGCCCTTTATAGAAATTAGCTAACTTGGCCTGGCTCACAACTTTAAGTCATAAAGGTCATGAAAAATGCTTTGGCAACATTATTTCATTTCATTTTCCTGGCCATTGGGGATTCTCATGTCTCTGTTTTGGAGAAATTAAATCTAGAAGACTTTGGTCTTAATATTCTTGGCTGAAACAAGTCTACCAGGGCACTATGATGTTGCTCAGATGTGCTAAAGATTGGGGACCCAGGTGGGGAGATGATTATACATGAGAAGGAGCTGCAGAAAGATCTCGAAAGGAGAAACCAAGTAGGAGGAGATAGAATGATAAAGAAGAACTTGAAGTCATTCTTAACATCAACATTTATTAAATTCCTATGCTGGGTACTCAAAATAAAATGTGATCTCTGCCATTAAGTAAAGCATAACACAGAGTCTAGGCTCTCAATGGGGAAACCTGAGCCATAAAAAATAATTTCAGTGCAAAGGAACAAATGCTATGAAGTAGTTAAAAGGCAAAGTGCACTGGAACGTAATTTTAACACTTATTAAGAACCTTTTATGAGCCAGATGCTGAGCTGGAGTGGGCTGGCGGGGGGAGCTTCTGAGGTAGGCAGGATTTTATCAGGTTGGTGAGGAATGTGAGGAAGGGGGGCATTTCAGGCAGAGGGGTATTGTCAGCAAAGGCAGAGGTGTCAAAGGACATGGAATTTGGGGGAATGATGGTGTCCCTGGAGTCTAGGAACCACAGTGAGAATCCTGGCGCATGACAAGCAAAGCCGGTGAAATGGTGGGTAGCTTTCAGGGAAAGGAATTTACAAAGTAAAACTCCATTCGGCTAAGGGGATTTGGGTGCATTTCATAAACCAGAGAGCCTTATACGTTATGAACTCACAAGGTTCCCCTTCAATATTTAGCAATTTACAAACGAGTTGTTCAAATTCAGATCCAACATTTACAGTGTTACTTCCAGCTGCAACAGTCAGGTGATAAAGCCAAGTGTCCTAAAAAACAGAACGTATTAATTAGAAATGTTAACCAGTATATAACTTTTGGTGATTTAAGGAAAAAAACCCAACTTGCATAAACAATGGAAAACTTCACTAAAAAAACAAAACCTCTTTAATTTTAAAATAATAATTAAAAGCAAGCCATGTATTCAAACAGTTCTGAAGTAGGCTCACTTGAATTGTGCTCATAGTACTTTTCCCACTGTTCTATAGATGTTGCTTAGAAAAACATGATAAAATTAAAGTAATATAATGTTAAGAGACTAGAATAAATACAACCAGCTAATATTCCTTTAAGAAATACAATAAATTCTACCACATTTAAAAATCTGACTCCCAATGCACACAAATAACACATACAAAATACTTAGGAAATCCAGAAAATTTAAAAAAGAAAATAATACCGAGAACAAACTTACCTCAATACAGTAAGGGCCATATAAGAAGAGCCCACAGGTAATATCATACTCAATGGTGAAAAACTGGAAAGCTTTTTCTCTAAGATCTGGAACAAGGCAAAGATGCCTGTTCTTGCCACTTCTGTTCCAATTTTATGTAGTCAAATCTATCACCCATTTCTACTGTGTTTCTTACATTGCCTTTTTTTTCTTTTTTAGAAGGTACTTTCTATTCCAAGATCAGATAAAGGCTCTTTTAAAAACTTGTTTCATTTAACTCTTTAAATTCATCTGGAAATTATTTTGCTATATGTGTGAGATGACAAACTAAACTAATGTTTTCCTACATAGCCAATTTCCTCAATATATAATGAACACAAAACATTATATATTGAATAATCCATTACTTCCCATTAATTGTGATGCCTCTTTTATTTTTTATTATATTAACTTTTATATTTTCATATGTGACTACATATATAATAATAGTTGACTTTCAATTTTATCTAAACCAAAATTTTGTTGGAAATGGGTCAAAATTATAAGGTTGGAGGCCTTAAGATTCACGCCCCAGAAAATCCAGTCTGAGACATTCACATTTTGAACATAATTTTCCTTTATCCTACACCTGCACTAATTTCAACTGGAGAGCACGTTTATCAATACGATTGAAAAATGACACATTTAAACGAGGCTTGTTTCCAGGGATGTAAAGAATCTCTGTAAATAGAGCTGAAAGTCTTTAGCAACGTTTTCTTCCTTGTTTCCATGAAAATGACTTGAAAAAATCATTAGCAGCAGTTAATAACATTAATCTACATCATTCTAAATCAACCATTAAGTCCTTACGTACCTTTTCATGCTTGGACCCAATCAGGAGGTAAGTGGGACCTTGGTCTTTGGGGTGGATCACGATGGTGTAATGTGTGGATAACAGACTTCGCCCACTGGCTTCATAATCTTCATCTGAATCACAGGATCTGTCAACCTCTTCAACTTTAGCCTCCCAGAGTTTGATCTGACCTAAAGGCAACTAAAGTAAATATTAGTAATTGTGAGGAAGGCACTTTCTAAATCTTTTCCTAGTAAAATTTTTCATATTCCTTTTACATTCTTACCTTTATAAGGCATACATTTTCTTAAATGAATGCCTAAAGGCAATTGGATTATCCGTAGTTATGAAAGTAGTAGCCACCACCAAAATACCCAATTGCAATATGAAAGAACAATTTGAATACTAGGCATTTACCTTTTGTGGAAAAAGCAAGAAGCTATTTTACTTAGTCAAGCAATTATGTAACTCAGTCAAAACATTCACTTGACTCCCCCCCCCCCCCCCCCGCCCAAATTGATTCGATTAAGATACTGGATCAAAAGGACAAGAGTGGACATAGTCTTAATAGAAAAAGTAACACAATTAGGTAGCTGGTACAAAGAAGTGTGATTAAAATTTTAAACTGCAATAAAATGAGTAGTGTTCTGAGAGGTTAGTTACTAGTATTAGCAGACATAATATAATACAAAACAATGCTATGATTTCTTAATTTAAGGGTAAGAAAGCTTCTTAAAACTGATGCATATTACATTTTACCTACTCTTTTGTTGACAAAAACAACTATATCTGTTGTGTTGAATATCCAGCATATTTGTTCTAAAACTTTTGCTTTAATTAAGTACATTTATTCCAGGGAAATACAGTCTGCTTCTGATTTGCAGCTTCTAAAATGTCTGCTCAGGTTTGCAACTGCAATCTGAAAATATTCATTCTGACTCCCAGAAGAACATTTACCATCGTACATGTTCATGCTCAGCCCGGGCTCAGTGCTCGGACCCTTTTCCATCCACATTCACATGGGTGATCTCATCCACGCTCATGGCTTTAGTACCAGCATATATTAGCTACCCCTGCATTTATAACGCCAGACTCGCTAGTTGTACTTAGACGTCTAAGAGTATCTCAAACTTAATTTGGTAAGTCCCCTCCCACAACCTGCCCTGGGCAGTGTCCCCCATCTCAGTTGTTGGTAACTTCATCTTTCCAGCTGCTTACACCAAAAACCTTGGCATCGTTCCTGACTCTATTTCTTTCTCTTCTATCCCATACCTTTTCAGTGAACAACTCTAGTCAGCAAGCTTTTCAGAATATATTCGGAATCTGGTCACTTCTCACACCTCCACTGCCACCAGTTAACCACAGTCATCCTTCACCTGGATTACTGTAATAGCCCCCTAACTAGTCTCCTCCTCATTCCCTCAGACAGCTACCAGAGTGCTCCGTTAGTCATAAGTTAGATCATGTCAATGTTCTGATCAAAAAACTCCAATGGCCTCTCATCTTACTTGGAGTAAAAGCCAAAGTCCTTACTATGAAAGGCCCCCTGGGATTTGATCCCTGTGACGTCTCAGATCTCAACTCCTACTAATCATTTCAGAGCAAGGAAGGGAGAGAGACAGAAACATCAATGATGATGTCATACCTGGAATACACAGAGTGGCTTCTATTTTCTTGACTTAAAATTTAGTTGGGATTATACTGAATTTATAATTTTGTATTGTGCTTATTCATGGAGCATTTCCTACTTTACTTCAGAAGTATCATGTTTAATGGCTGCACTGTATTAATTCCCATCTATGAGCAACACTGGAAATAATGGCATGCATTTTAAACGCAGTTACTCTGAACGGAGAGTGCAATCTGTGCAAATGGAACAGAGAAAAACCAACTGACCCATGTGGTCACTGGACCAAGAAGTTCAGTCTCATTAACGCAGTAATTGGTCACAAGCCGCTGTTCTGTGCCACTGGCATCTTTATTTTATGTGAGCATTCTTGGCCCATGTTGGTTCAGTTTTTATAGCTTCAGTAACCCAGAGGTGACATGGAGTAGATATCCTATATTTTTACTCAGAAAGTGAATATAACTCAGGTTCTTTTTGGAAGAAGATTAGTTAAAAATGAATAAACAGGACATAAATAGGTAGATGGATGGGTAGGTAAATGGTATGGAGGGATTCGAGGGCCTGGGACAGGGCTGGATTCTTTTTCCTCCCTGCTCTTCTTCCCTAGTTTGTTGTTCCCTTCACTCAATCTTATTTAGTCTGTCATACCTCGACAGTACAAGAAATCGATGTTTTGGAGTGAGGTAGAGAAAGGCTTTTCTCTTCTAAGAAAAAGATGCATTAATTAGAAGTTGCAAAAACGTTTAGTTAAGAATCAAGACCCTTGTAGGTATATAATTACCTCAATAATAAATTTTATGCAAAATTTCAACCTTATCAAAAAAGTCTAAACTTTTAGCCAGCGACCAAAGAGTAATAGAAAAAACTCAAGACATAACAAACAGAACATTCCTCTAATTAGCATATCAAAAATACATACATACCTTATCTTCTTGACTGCGAAAATAATATAACGTTTTTCCTACTAGTGTACACCAGACTCTCTTGGAGTAGCCATGCTTCACCTGAAATTATATTCCAGCGAATTATGAATGTAGCCAGCTCAGGACTCTAACAGCTTAAAGGAAAGTATTGCATACATACTCTATTTGAAGCTGTATAGGTATCCAGTTTGCTTAAAGTGTAAGTGATATTCCAACTAGACTGTCAAATGCGGTTTAAAATGCACCTGTAGAGGCGTGACATGTTTTGCTTTGGTGCTCATCATTCAACACTTAACAAATGTTTACTATATGTCAAGTACTCTGCCTGGGATTGAGGATTCAAAGATGGATAAAACAAGATGCTGGTTTCAAAAGTACGTATATTTCATTGTTTTCATATTTCATAGAGGTCCAGTAACCCCATAGCTCTCTAGGTTCACACCCTAGGTTAGAAATGTGTCTGAGACTGAGTCAGTGAGGACAGAGGTCATGGGGAAGGGTAGGAGGTGAGGGTAGGGCATGGGTATATTTTTTTGCAGGACCTTTGCAATGACATATATTTAAATGGACTGTTCTGATAGTAACTCATTGGGAAGGATATAAATTATTGACACAATAGATTTTTACAGTAGGCAAGTCACTACAGTGAAAAGGCCTGAATTTTGAGGTCAGATAGACCAAGGCTTAAAGTCCAGTTCTACCGCATGCCAGATGGTGTCCTCAGGCGACTGACTCTTGGCTTCTGTGGGTAACATGGGATTACTGGACACCTCATTGGGCCGTTGCGATGACCAGAGGAGAAAATGTCAACAAAGCAGAATAGTAGTTACTCAATAAATGCTTCTTTCCTCCCTATGCATAAGAAGTAAAACACATGTTTCATTTAAACCCACAAGCAGCCAGCCTCTGGGCTTTCAAAGTGACGGTTTAAGCAAACAACTCCGCCATCTCACAGTTTGAAGGATTTAAAATGCTGCTTGAGGAAAAACAAAAAGAATGTTTTATTTGGCAAGACATGTTTCAGTTTAATTAAATTTAGAAACATATATTTGCAGACAAATATCCTGGAAGTTTTAAATGGTTTGTGTTATGCAGGGTTTTTTTTTTCTTCTTCTTCTTTTAAACAAACTCCAAAAAAAAAAAGAGAGAGAGAGAGAGAGAGAGAGACTCATCATAACTGGAGTATAATGCATCAGGCTGCAGAGAGTATCCTTTTGAAATGATATACCTTTAAAACAGAACAATGGGTACTATTGAAGAACTACAACTTAATGAAGGCTTTTGCCAATTCACTGTAAAAGCTCTGTTTAAAGCCATAGTCTATCTTTATATGTAGATCGAATAATATTAGTTTACCTTAAAACTCTGACTTACTCTGAAAAACCCATAAACCAAATTACACTAGGAGAATCCTCATGAAAATGGAAAGGCAATCTCAAAACTCAGGGCTTTGGGGAAATGAAATAATTGAAAGAATCATTTTTCAGTGCACCTTGCATCCATAACAAAGATACTTCCTAGCAGTTCTGCTTGAAACTTTGAAAGCAAACAGTGAATCCTATCCCCGTGAGCCTTTGTCACCACACACATAAGCTCCCCTGGTCTTCTCTCTTCTCCTGTATTCTCATACCTGTAGCCTTGTCCACTACAAATCCTGACACCAGCCTTGCTGACTTCAGTATCTAGGTGAAGCTCTTGTGATAGTGAGAGTGGTGTAAGGAGAGAGGGGAGTGGAGGGAGGTGGCACATATAAACAGTTTATATGTGCCAGTCACTGTTCTAAAGAACGTTACCTGCTTAAATAACTCATTTAATCCTTCTTCCAAAACCCTGTGAGGTTGGCACTATTATCCCCACTTTATAAATGAGGATGCTAAGGCAGAGAGCCCTGTACGTAATTTATTCACGGCCACACTGTGGCAAGTGTCAGAGCCAGGATTTATGCCCATATTTTTGCCTTAGCCTCTGCTACACCGCCTCTCTATACCTTAACCCTCAGTTCCTTGCTCTCTTCATCTTCTATCCCTCCATTTTCACCATCCATCCCCTCAGCCACACCTAGTGCACTCTACCCTCTGATCTCAACCTCCCTCCGCCTCCCTCTCTCCTTACTCACACCACTCCAATTCTTTGACTTCATTCAAAACCGAGCCCCCATTTTAGTCCAGTTTACCAGTCCCCCCTGCTTCCTTCTCACCAACCTTGGATCCTGTGTTTGATCATAAAATAGCTCCTGCACCAAGACCTGGGATTACATTGTATTCCTATGGCTCTGACAAATCCACCCAACAAAATTTTTCTCCATTTGCTTTTTTAAAAATATATTTTTTATTGATTTCAGAGAGGGAGAGAGAGAGATAGAAACATCAATGATGAGAGAGAATCATTGATGGCTGCCTTCTACACACCCCACACTGGGGATCCAGCCCACAACCCAGGCATGTGCCCTGAATGGGAATCGAACCATTACCTCCTGGTTCATAGGTTGACGCTCAACCATTGAGCCATGCTGGCTGGGCTATTTTTTTTAAAAAAATAAATGAATTATTATGTAAAAAAAATTCATCCTAAGCAGTAAAAGAAAAGTTGCAGGAGTAGAATATCCAGAATCAAATAGTCAAGCTCTTAATATCTACCTACATATTTCTGTACTTAATAGCAATGTGACAACTTGGAAAAACCTGTTCCCCTCTAAGGTACTCAAAGCTGCTCCACAGCATCTCAGACTGTAGCCTGAATGTGAGCTCAGAACAAGTCACTAAGAATAGCTGAGGGATGGTTTTCTGTTACAAGGCTCTGAGGGTGAAAATATGGGGGTGGACAAGGATTCATAACTAAGTAGGAAGAAAACCTACTTAGCATCCTGTCTATGAACCATAATGGTTTGGTCATCAGCTAATCACATCACCTTTTACTTATTTAAAATGCAATTGTGAAATGGGAAGCAGAGAACAGGAGAAATGTAATATGAGCAAAAATTAATCAACCATGTTGATAAATTAATAAGCCATGCTGATTAAAACAGACAAACAAACAAACAAAAAACACAAACTAATTTTGGGGTAAGTAACAAATCCTTGGCCATGGAATCATATTAAACTCTAAGGGCTTGCTATACATGGTCCTTGATAAAGGAGGACATCCAGCCATTATGAATTAAAATAAGAATGTGATTTAAAGTAGCACTGTGTTCACTGGAAGATATACACTGAGCGGCCAGATCATTATGACCACCCCATCAGTACTTCATCGACACTTCCAAAAATACTGAATATTGAAAACTTCCTAAGCAAATACTCTCAAGGTTTTATTATTATTATCTGCATAACTAATTCACTTCATTGTACTGATGGGGTGGTCATAATAATCTGGCCACTCAGTGTATATTTTCACAGTACCAGAGAATTTTCTAACCCATCAGTATCTGAAAAAGCATTTTTATGGTAATGTAATATTTGAAAACAAAACACACAGGTCATTCATTTCTTGGTTGAATGTATTGATTTTTTTCTGTTACTTTTGGAACAGCTGGTCAGTCTTTGCAAATATTACTGAATAACACCCACCTACATTCCCATACTAATATTAAGTACAGATTACATAGTGGCATAGCTCATCACAACATCTAAAGTTTTCACCTCTTACATAAACAAAGCACATGGATAATGAACGGTTGTAGAGATTATTTTTGGTATAATATTTTATGTGTAAAAATTTTATTATATTTCTCTAAAAGGGATAGTAAATATCTGTCAAAACCAATTGAAATTTTAAAAATTAAATAATATTTTAGCATAAATCAATACTGACTCATTAAAAAGTTAGAAAACAGAACTAAGTAAAAATAAAATAAAATCACGTATTCAATATACATTGGTACACTTCCCACGCAGCATTGGTGGTAAGCACAGCTGCCTTCTTTTCTATGAATATGTTTAACAAAAGTTGTGCTTTAAAGCATTATACACATTCTGAGTGAATATAATTCTGCACTCTACTTGTTTTATCACCCAACACATCATATTTCCGTAACATTAAGTATTCTTAACAATTAAAATGACTACAGAGTAAAGCATTATCTGATTAAATACATATTTATTTAAGCTACCCCCTACTCTGCATCTATGTTGATCCCAAGTTTTCTTTAATATAAACTATGCCATGCAAGTAATCTTTCTGGGGTAATGGAAATGTTCTATCTATAGCTTGATAGAGTGACAGTAAACATCTGTCAAAACTCATCAAACTCTGCCCTAACTGGTTTGGCTCAGTGGATAGAGCATCGGCCTGCAGACTGAAGGGTCCCAGGTTCGATTCCAGTCAACAGCATGTACCTTGGTTGCGGGCACATCCCCAGTGGGGAGTGTGCAGGAGGCAGGTGAATCGATGTTTCTCTCTAATTGATGTTTCTAACTCTCTATCCCTCTCCCTTCCTCTCTCTAAAAAAATCAATAAAATATATTAAAAAACAAACAAAAAAAACCTCATCAAACTCTACTCTTAAGTACTGCATTGCAGTATATGCTAATTATATCTCTTCCTTTTTAATAGAGAACATCTATCTGTGATGAACATCCTTATACTTAAATCTTTTACAAATCAAGACCATTTCCTGAGCATAAATTACTTAGACTGAGATTACTGAATCAAAGCGTATGTATGTATGTTTTTAAAATATTTAATATTCTTTCATTCATTTGTTCTTTCAAAAATATTTACTGAATGAACAGTTTGGCCAAGACATTGCCAAATTGCCTCCTAGAGTAATTCTCTCACTAGCAGATTTCTCAATTTGTGTCAATACTGCATTTCATGATGTTAAAAATGTCCCCCTTTGACCAGATTTTTAAAAATATCTATGATTTCAAGTTGTGCTTTTTAAAGAACGTTATTAGCGAGAGTAAAATGCCTTTCCACATGCTTATGGAGCACGTGTATTCCATCTGACCCCTCCCAGCTCTGCTTCTCTCCCTTCGTGTCCTTTGCTCCTTCCCCCCTTGGTACCCTTTACTGACTGATTGGAAAAAGCTTGTTTTTCAGCCATTTCAAATACCTTTTCAAAAATTCTGCCTAGAGAATTTTCGAGAGTAAGAACATTTAGATTTTTATGTATAGTAGTCAAGTTTGTCATTTTTCCTCTTTATGGTTTTGTCTTTGGCATTCTATTTAAAATACCCTTCCCCACCCCAAGATAACATAAATATTCAATGTATTTTCTCTGACACCCACTATTCCCGATCAGTGGGACCCTGCCAGGCACACAGAGGCCTCCTACCTTCGTGAGCAGGCCCTTCACCGTTGGTTTGCCCTCAGGCTGCAGGGAAAGCGGGTTGGCAGCTTGTACTCGAAGAACATTCTGTAACACCTTAATCCATTCCTCCAATATATTGGGAGAATCTGCAGTCAGATAGTATGTGTGCTTTTCAGTGGTCAACTGGAATGGGATGAGAAAGAGACAGGAAAGGGAACCCTGAAGATTTAGGCTTATTTGCATTTCCTTGTCCATTCTTTAAACATTGCTACTTAACATGGAAACAAACATGCTAAACCTTGAATCCTAGGTGGGAAATAAATGACTCCATAAGTAATTCAGCATATTTTAACCACTCTGTGAGAATTACAGTGATTAACATTCCGTTGAATTTTTTTTTCCAACTGAAGTTTACTTTAAATTTTTCATAGTATTAAAATTTTAGGTCATGATTTATCTTGTTGACTCAATACATTTTCCTTTAAATGTGCTATAGGCTCCTGGTTGTTGAATTGAGGAGAATGACTGGAGACTGTACTAAAATAACACATTTTTAACCAAGCCAGGAGTTGTTATAGAAATGAAAAAATTCGCCCTAGGGGTTTGGCTCAGTGGATAGAGTGTCGGCCTGTGGACTGAAGGGTCCTGGGTTCAATTCTGATCGAGGGCACATGCCTGGGTTGCAGGCTCGATCCCCAGTCGGGGGCGTGCAGGAGGCAGCCGATCAATGATTCTCTCATCACTGATGTTTCTCTCTCTCTCTCTCCCTCTCCCTTTCACTCTGAAATCATTCAATCAATTATAAATACAATAAAATCTTGCATATAAGTTCTCGGAACTGACATGTGATCAGACATTATGAACTTGCAATTTTTCAGACTCAAGTTAACCAAACGCCAAATTTTCCAGATATTTAGGAAGCTTACAAACGTCCTTTATCTGCATGCGCCGAGACAAAGCTTCCATGATTCTCCCTTCTACATTTTGGGACAGTTCTCAGGTATTATCCACTGGAAACACTGATAATGTAACTTTCTAATAAATGTTGAAGTCTACCCTCTCGAGGAGCAAGATAATAATGATTACTAAAGGCATTTCAAAGTGTCTGAATTTAAATCACATATACCAAACTATCTCAACAGCCTACGTCTTAAATGTCACAGGTTTCTGTCAAGACTGGCCTATTTGTGAGTGAAATGGTCAGTGGCTCCGCTATGGTGTGACTTAGTGGGAACTAATACAGCCCCACTGCTCACCAATATCCTTCCCATTTAGGCGTCAACAGCATCTGAAGTTCACAGAACTGTCACTTTCTGGTTCTGTATTTAAATACAAACACTCCTGAATTTAATATATATTAAACTACTAACATCTTCATTTATCCGATAACCCTCCCCTAAAATAGCTAGACAGTTTGAGAGCTGAGAATAGCTGGGAGACTAAGTATAGGGAAAGAACAGTATAAGCGATAAAGGGTAAATGAAGTAGTGGAGAGTTACTCAACACAAACTTAGCTTATATTATGGTTTCATAAATTTTGAGTCATCAAACTGAACCCAAAGTAAATTTTTAGAAAATAGTGAATATCCAATCTCCTCTTTATTAGTTTGAATAATTGAGAATTGAGTTTTGCATGATACAAAAACATAGTTTTTTAAAAAGTACCTGGACTGTTTGTTTGTGGTCTCCTCTTAAAATACTGCAGGATGCACTAAGTTCAATATGGCCGTGGGGTTTTCTAATTACATCACTCTGTATGAAAGGAAGAAAACCAAAAGCAAAGTGATTACCTGTAGTAGCAATAATAAGAAATGCTTTAATTAATAACATCACGGAAGAAAATCAATCAGGAGTTTGAATTCTAGTTTGAGGAATTCAGTTCCAAATAGCAAGCACTGCTCAGCTGGTTGGGCATTGACCTATGAACCAGGAGGTCGAGGTTTGATTCCTGGTCAGGGCACATGCCAGGTTGAGGGATCGACCCATAGGAGAGAGCGTGTAGGAAGCAGCCGATCAGTGATTCTCTCTCGTCATTGATCTTACGGTCTCTACCTCTCCCTTTCTCTCTGAAACCAAACAGCAAGCGCTTTGCACTCACCGGAGATTTGTAGTAAAGTAATTCACCACCTTTCAGAACAAACCATCTCCGCTTCCAAGTCTTGACTTTACCGCTCATTTTTAACAAATAGCCAGATTTTTCCAGTGGCTCCTAATTAAAAAGAGATTTTAAAAAGTATTTCAGTTTCCGTTGGAAGCTCCAACTAACAGATTTATTAATTTAAAAAAAAACGAACAAAACCCGATGCAGTGCTTACGTTTTTCCCGTTATCACTGGAGGACGAGCACGTTTTAGGGAGCTTCTGCTCCGGCTGCGAGCACTCGGTGTCTGTGGAGTAAGCATCTGGGGGGATAGCATAGTCGCTCTCAGAAGCCACGGAAGACAGAGACACACCTAGGTGAGTAAAGGAACAAGTCAAAGTCAATATTTAATCACTGGGTGGTCCCAATGCTGGCTGCGAGTTCTCTGAAGGACACAGCTACTCCTAAATCATAAGCCTGCCTACGCTAGAATCAGTCTCATGCCTTTGGCCGTGAAGAACTTTTAAAGCAGAAAACGGACCTAAAGGGTAAGGAGTAACATGCAAGTCTTTAAGGAAGTCAAAGGAACGTTCATATTTAAAATGATTACAAGCAAAGCTGTTTTTGCATATATAAAATATATACATTCGTCTACAAATGTATCTTTTAGTAAGGATTAAAATATGTGCACTTGCATTTTTATACATAGGCAAACAAATATTTAATCCTTTTTCCCCCAAATATTTAATCTTAATTAAGATTTGCACAATCACATTTACTTTTTGTAATCACCTTTAAAGTAATTCACATTTACAAACACCCCACAATTTCAGAATTTTTTTGTATTAAGTCCAATACTACTAGTTTATAGATTTTAAAAATATTTTAAAAAGAGAAGCAGTATGATTTAAAGACATAAACAGACTATTTCATTTGCCAGTGGCTACAAGAGAAAATTCAGGGAACATTTTCACAATAACTCACTTGGCTTTTTAGAAAAAGACTTGCAAATTGCAAGTTATATTTGGAGGGTCATTACAATGGAGATTTTGAATATATTAAATAAAATCAAGGACTTAGGTCATTATTCATTACACTTGTATAGCCAATTTTAAAAATATTTATTAACATTTAAGGGACCTTAGAACAATGTCACTATATCATTATTATTTATGTGACTAAGACAAGTAACAGTTGTGATAACAGTAATGTCTTTTTTCTTTTAATGGAAGGCCAGACATTTAGATCTATAAAGGACCTAAAAGATCATCTTAGCTAATCCCCTCATTATCTAAGGAGACTAAAGGATTTGTCCAAAGTCAAATAACTAGGCATGGGCACTGCTGGAGAACAAAGCTCAGGCTCCCAGATCCAGGGCCAGTATGTTAGGCACCATCCTAGGTGCTAGCGATAGAACAGACAACAAAATAGAACCTTTCCTGCCCTCGTGGAACATAGATTCTAGTTGGAGGGAGACAGATAAAAAGTAGGCACTAAGTCCCATGGAAAAACAATATGTAGGGCAGACTAAGGGAATTTTTAAGAGTCCAGCAGTTGGAGAAGGCAAAGGAGTACATCTGAATGGTGTGGTCAGCGCAGATCTCTGAGAGGGCAGTGTCTGCACAGGCACCAAAGGAGGCGCGGGAGTCAGCCATATAGACACCTGGGTGAAGAATACCAAGCAGAGGAAGCAACCAGTGCAAAGGTCCTGAAATAAAAGCGGGCCTGGAATGTTCCAGGAACAGCAGTGTGGCCAGAGCTGAGCGAAGGAAGAGAAAAAAGGAGATGAGGAAGGACATAAAAGACACCTTATAGCCATTATGAGTCCTTGTAGTATTTTGAGTAAAAAAGTGTGATGTAACCTGAATCTAGCTGGGGGGTAGGGGGTGGGGTAGAGAGTCAAGGTATGAGCAAAGAGACCAGTGGAAGCCCAAAATACTAAACCTATGAAAACTCACAACTCCAGTTGAAAATGAGGGGTTTGGGAATACCTAGGGGTTTCCATGGAACACAGTTTGAAAACCAACAAACATATCATGGTGACTTGAAGGTTTTCGTAAATATAGACACCATTTTGTGTGATGAAATCTCTCTGTAACTTCTTCCTAAGCCAAAAATTTCTTCCAAATCCACTAAAAATCACAAATGTATCTAAAGTAAATTTTTTATTGTTTTCCATCTTACTACCAGATTAATCACCAGATTTTTAGATGTATTCGTTGCCATTTAGCAGTGTAACAAATTGAACTGAAGTAAATCTATCCCATAAATTATCCAAATAAATTATTCCCATAAAAAAAGTGTTTTCTCTTTTACATGAAAGAAAAGGTTAAACAAAAAAGTCTATGTGGCCTGTCTGGAAACACGAAGAGGATCGCAAATGTAAGTGTCTTAGTCCCAGGCTAATTCTCTCATCACCGTGGTTTAAAGTAAGTGCTCTGACTTTTTAAAAAATCCTATTACAGAGATAAAAGTCCCATTTAGCATTCTGAATGGTTTGGAGTTGCCTTGTATGCCCGAGCCTTTCGCTCACCTCGCTTCATGGCTCTGGGGCTGCCTGGCCCACTCCGGCTGCGCGTGTCGGACTCTGACGTCCGGGAGCTGCATCTGGAACTCTCTTCCTCCTCTGATCCAGAGGACTCGTCCAGGAACGGGCTGCTGCTTATCTGGGTCGCCTTCTACAGAAAAGCAGACCACCTCGATGTGCTCATCTCTACAGTCACCTCTCTCTTTAGATATAGAATGTTTTACCAGAAGCAGCCATGGAATAAACATTTTTAAAGGAATGAAAGAATATGTTTTGCTATTATCAAAGTCATGTTGTTAAGTCCCAAATTCTAATTAGCAAGGCATTTTGGCAATTTATAAAAGATTCCTGAAAACATAAGGCCATGAGTACCTGTTGATACTTATTTTAATAAGGTTCTTCAAGCAAGGGAGGAGAGCCCTGGCAGTGATACAAAGATCTTTCTAAATTAGTTTTCATTGCAGTTAGTAACATACTTCCTTTAAACAATTAAGTAAACCGTGGAGGGGGTGGAGTATCACATGGGACATAACAAAATTGGATTCAGACTCTAATACTGATAAGAAGAAATATCTTCTCCAGATCTTTCATTTCTTATCTTTATATGCTATATTAAGTGAATTTCTAAAACTCCCCATAAAGGGAGAATTTGTTAGAAACTGACAAGAATGAAATATGGAGCTTGAATAAACAGTCTTCTTGATCCATCATGAAGAGATCCACATGTTTAACAGTAACAATAATGAGTTACCCCCTTCAATGTTGTATACACTGGAGTTGTCATATTCTTGTATATCAGAGATGTATAAAGTCCTGATGTGGTATAGGAAAGCATTGCAACAGAATCTGAAACAGAAAACAAAATTATTTTTTAAAAAACAACACAAAAACTTCTAACCAGCATTTAGGTCTATTTCTCACGAATGTGAATTAACAAAATTTCCAATTAAAAGAGGAATTGAATCAACACACATGATTACTGGTTATATAGTCTACTTTAAGAATTATGGCATTTGCAGGTTTAATTGCACACTCTATTACATGGTTCATTATTTCCTCATGTGTACTGGTTCCCCAACTAGACTGTAAGCTCTCTGAGAGCAAGGATCATGGCTTTTATTTCAATGGCATCTCCATGCAGCTCAGTCTGGGCAGAAATAAGTACAAACACCTGCTGACTGGTTCAGTGAGCAGTAGCCTATGAAGATATTCTCTGATTATCACTGACATGGTGTTAAAACATGATCATTCTTAGGCCTTTATCAGGTGAACCTCATGTTGAAAGGTTAGAATACAATCTCCTAAATGGTAAGAACATGAGATAGTTGGAAAGAAACAGAATATCAGTGGTTATCTCTGAGACATGAATTAGTGGTAGGATAGGTAGAAGGAACCACAGGAAAATTTCTTTTTTTTCTTTTTTCAGACAGTTCTTTGTGATTTTATTTTATTTTATTATAATTGGCATGTGTTGCCTTTATAATACATTTTTGATGAAAGAAAGAGACAGGGAGGGAGGGAGAGGTGGAGGGAGGGAGGAAGGAAGGGAAAGAGGAAGGAAGGAAAAGAGAGAAATGTGTTTTAAACTCTGGAAAAAGAGAACATAGAGACCAGTATGTTTCCTTTAAACAGCTGAAACTCCACGGTTTCTTTGCTAAAGCCTTTTCTAGGTAAAAACATAATGAGGTACTCTCTACATGAGAATGAAATGTTCATGTGCCCCTATACTGAATTTTAAAATATAAATTAGCAATCCTAGAAATCATTTTCTGAAAGGTTAAATAACTATTATTCTATTATTTAGACATTTAGGAATTTCTTGGCTAATGAAACAGCAATACAAAATCACTTATTTTTATATTTTTATTTTTTAACATTTTTTATTGTAGTAAAAAAAGTATAACATAAAATTTACCATTTTAACCATTTTTAAGTGTATAGTTCAGTTAATGTTAAGTATATTAACATTGTTGTGAATCTGATCTTGATAACATTTTATCTTAGAAAACTGAAATTCTATACCCATTAAACAACTATTCTCCCTTTCCTTCCCCCAAGGCCCAATAACCAGTATTCTACTTTCTGTTTCTATGAATCTGACGACTTTAGATACCTCATATAAGTGGAATCATACAGTATTTGTCTTTTTGTGACTGCTTATTTCACTTAGCGTAATGTCCTCAAGGTTCATCCATGTGGTAGCATGCAAAATCACTTACTTTTATTAACATTCTCCATATTGAAGGCCTCAGACATTCGAATGCCTGATTTGGCCACAGCATAAATTCTGCTTTCCTAATGTAAAAGAGAAATTTAAACTGAATATTTAAAGCAAAGAAATGATTACTTTCAATACACATGTTTTTCATTTAATATTCATTAGAGTACAGCATTATTATAAAACTGTCACCATGGCCAACTAAAATATGCCACTGTGAATAGCGCTGCAGAGGTTTTTTTTCCATCCATTAATAATTCCATTATTTATCTTTGTTCCCAAACTTTTGCTTGGTATTTTAAATTCTTTTGGAGATAGGAAAAAAAAGTAATAGAAAGCTTACTCACAATCCATCACTGACTATACATGAGCACTACCTCTAATAGCCTACCATTCTAGAATATGGTTAAAGAAAAAAAAGGGAAAACCTTGAATAGTTGTAACCTGAAGCCAGAATCCATTCATAATCATTGACTACACATAAGTATTGCCTTTAATATTCTACCATTTTCGAACATGGTTGAAGAAAAAAGAAAAAACTTGAAATCAGAAATCACAGATAGGGTAGCATCAAGTGTTATTACCTTCATATTTCAATGAAGTAGAAGAAACACCTGAGGTCAAACAGTAAATTTGAGAACTGCAATGGAATGTATAATATCTTGTTCCAGAAGTAGGTTATTTTGCTTTCTCTTTTTCATTTCAGAGATAGCTCTGAAATGGGTACTAAAAAGGTTATTAACCCTGCCCCTATGAGAAAAGGGACTCTAACCTGGATACAGGTGTCTAGACCACAGTACAGCAGGCACCTAAGGCAGTCCTGTTGAGGACTGTGCTAGCCAGGGGCCTGTGAGGTCACGGGCATGAGAATCTCTAACTGTCTGAGACACTTTGGATTGAAGAGTGGCTGACTGAATGACTCAGATGCAGTTTCTTTGAGAGTGTGATTGTGGGCAGAGTTGGCAGAACAGAGACATACTGGTATATAAAAACTAGAGGCCTGGTGCATGAATTCAGGCACTGGTGGGGTCTGGCCAGCCCACCCTGAATGGGGCAATCAGGCTGAGTGGACAGGCGGGAGGGGCCGCAGGAGGTTGGTGGGCTGGCCTGTCCCTTGGTCAAGCTTCCGGTGGAACTCCTAGTTGAGGGGACAATTTGCATATTAGCCTTTTAGTACATAGGATAAGACAGTAAACAGGAGATGTGAGGCAGTGAGAAGTCAGGGGAGAGTGAAGAAGAGTAGTTAGTAGTGGTGAGAAAAGCAGACTCATTGTAGACAGGAAAGAACAAGTGAGCCACTGGACCTGGAGCAATGATGTCACCGGTTTCTAAGTGGTTGACTATCAGAGGTGCTGTTCAATCATCACATGTTGTCCCCCTAGAGCAGTGATGGCAAACCTTTTGAGCTCGGCGTGCCAGCATTTTGAAAAACCCTAACTTAACTCTGGCGCCGTGTCACATACAGAAATTTTTTGATATTTGCAACCATAGTAAAACAAATACTTATACTTTTGATATTTACTTTAGATATTTAAATGCCATTTAACAAAGAAAAATCAACCAAAAAAAATGAGTTCGCGTGTCACCTCTGACACACGTGTCATAGGTTCGCCATCACTGCCCTAGAGTGACTACTGAATTTTAAATGACAGTCAAGTTCAATAAGGATGGGCTATGTCTTAAACTCTTAATAAAATAAACTCTGATAAATTGAGGTAATTAGAATACATCTCTTTTTTGTGACACCTGAAAATACCAATAGACAAAAATAAAATCTCAAACTTGGCCAGTCTGCTAAAGGGTTTGTGAAAAACAATAGTACTTTTTCAGGATTGAATAGTTTCAGCAGCCAAGGAAAAGCAAGAAAGGGAAAAAAAAAAGAAGTAAAATGGTTTGCCAACTAAAACAAACTTGAAAGCCTAACCTAAATCTCTGGAAATCTCAACATAATAAGAAAAGCACGCTGCCTAAAGGATAACATATTTGGAATTCCAGAGATTCACATGCCAATAACATCCCCTTTCTTTTTTTGCTGTCCAGAATTTAGTAATAAACTGCAGATAGTTTCATATGGACAATGAAAGGTTCTTCTGAAAGTAAATAAGAGCATCTACAGCTCAAGGTCTGAATTTATACTAGGAAACACGGTCACCTTAATTTGCTAAAAACGGCATTTCTCACTAAATAAAAAAAGTAATAACAGAACATGACTCCAAAAACCCAAAATTCCTGCAACCCAGGTGTTTCTCTTGAGGACACAGGTTAAATGATGTCAAAATGGGAAGGAAAACTTAAATCTACAGAACAGATCATTTCACCTTGTTTCAAATACAGGAAGAATTTTTAAATTGATGGATGAATTGATAGGTGAATTATTATATTAATTGTCAGTGTTTCAATGGAAGAATTTCCATCTATTCTGGATATTTAGGAAGATGCTTTTGGTTAAAGGAATGGATTTGTAAGTTCATAAAGAGTAAAATTAAATTTCTCTTAAGGCCAATCAATGAAATAATTAACTTCAAAAACTGATGACCAGTAAGAGTGAAGCGTCCTGGTTGAGAATTCACCCACAAGGATTAACACAGTTAAAGAGGAACCTTTCTTCTCCACCCCAGATGTTTTCTTACATGTGGAGGGGGCTCCAGTAATTCAACACTCCTGATCTCTTCCCAACTATTCACTCTCCCCTCCCCGAGGAGAAGGAGTGGCTTAATGAGATCGGTAAGCTTAGAAGGAGAAACTGGACATGCAGAGTCCAGCACCTTCCTCTCTCCTTTCTCTCCAGAACAACCATTTGTTCATGCTCTGGGCTTTAAGTTTCCGAGGGCAGGGCCTCACTGGCCGCAGCCTATGGGGGTCCAGCACCAGCTGGTGAATCAATCAGCTAGCTCCAAGGTCCAGTATGAGAAAGCTCCTCTGCCCACCAATTCTCTAAAATCAGTTTAATCAGTAATAAAGGTAATATTTTGCTCTCCCATCTGTCTTATCCTTGTCTTGCTTCTTTATTTTAATATATTTTATTGATTTTTTTTTACAGAGTGAAAGGGAGAAGGATAGAGAGAAACATCGATCAGCTGCCTCCTGCACACCCCCTACTGGGGATGTGCCCGCAACCAAGGTACATGCCCTTGACCGGAATAGAACCTGGGACCCTTCAGTCTGCAGGCCGACACTCTATTCACTGAGCCAAACCGGTCAGGGCTCCTTGTCTTTCTTCTCATTGATCCAGAGCTCAGTGAGAAAGAGAAGGGGAAATTCTGTTCTGAAAACAGGGAATGATCAGATCAAAGGTGGATTTGAAAAGAAAGAGGAAAAGAAGTCAAACCTGAAAACGAGTGTTAAGGAAAAACACACACACACACAGTGTGCATGTGCTGCACACAACAACACAATTTACCCAGGAGGGAAAACGGTGCAGGGGAGGAGTCGGAGGTTTGCTGCACGCCGCCTTCTTTGCTGAGTCACAGCTTTCCTGGTCATCTGAACACGGCGATTCCAGGGAGTCATAGGAGAACAATCCGTCGTCACAACTGGTGTCCATATTCTCCAAAACTTCTGTACTGTCGCCATCCACCAGATCCAGATCTGTTTCCTGGGGTCTCAGTGGCCGGATCATGCTTATGGCATTTCTGTTTGTACCAAACATCCTATCGGAACTTAACTGCGGCTGGCTTAGATGCCTTTTGGCCAGTGCTACACTTATACTGAAAACATTAGGAATCCTTAACTTGGGGGGTGGCAGGTTGGATGAAGGCACTAACTGGGTTCCTTTTCCAGGAAGTAGGTTAGGATGCTTTGGAGTCAAAGCTGGGGTCAAAATCGGGCTTGGGGTGTTGGCCTCACTCGATGACGATGAATAATCCAGCCTCTGAGACTGAAATTTTTTATTCAGTTCATCTGAGGAACTATCGTGCTCCTTTTTACTTGACTCAGGATTTCCCTTTCCAAGAAGACTATTCTGAGCTTTCCACTGTGCTTCCTGCTGCCAAGAATACAGCTTCTTGTGCTCTGGTCTCTTTATGCCGAAAGTCTCTTCTTCAAATATAGAACTGCTGTCATCGGACGCTGTCAGATACGGTTCACTGCCCATCCTGCTGCACCGGACCCCTTCCTCTGACGTGTGGCTGGACAGGGTGGACGTGTACCTGGACTTGGATCTTCCTTTGCTCCCGTCTTCCTCATCAGAACTCCAGTCACTCCCGGGAGCCCCAGAATTCTGGGAGATGCCGCCCTCTGTAGCGAGACTTGTTCTTGATTTCCGATTCTGCTCTGAGCCACAAGGGGTTTGACGCAAAGTTCTCTGACCTCGGCTGTTTTCTTGAATGTGGTTATCGACAGACTTTTCTGTAATTTCCATTTCTAGAAAAGCATATATCATATTTACATGTTTGCCTTTAATAATATAATCTTTCTGTGCGTTTAGCTTTCTGTAACTACACTGTCAAAACTGGAGTTTTCATAAGAATAAAGTTAATTTACATTATTTATTTTTTTTAGTTGTATGACTTTTTTAAACCCAAGTTTGGAAACAATAAGCTTTATATAAAACATGGAGCCCTGACACTTCAATAGCATAGTATCAAAATGAAACTGCTTTTATAAGCAAACATACTGGGAGGAAAACTGACAATAGTCTAAGGAGAGATAATCAAAGAAGCAAAACATGAAATAGGGCAACACTACCTATCAAAGAAAGCAGCCACTAAAATATGAACACTCTTAAATTGATTTTAGAAGCAAAGAGAATGACAACCCTCTTACATTTCTATTTCAAAATCATCACATGTAAATTTAAATATAATATAGTTTAAATAACAAACTTGGTTTCCAAACTTCAATACATGAAATATGCAAAACCATGAAGAAAACATAAACAGAGAAGGGTTTTCCTCCCTCTTGTTCTGGTTTAATCGTAACTTCAAAATGTGTTTTTATAATAAGAATTACACTCGTCTACAATGTCTTTAGATATGGCTTATTTTGTTTATAACATAATTAACAGAATAAACCACTGGCTTCAGAAACAGCGAACTAAAATTTTAGATCAAAGAGTACAAAATAAACTTTGAAACAGAAACATAGGTATGGCCTTTATAACTAAGGAAATAGAGGCTGAACAAATAAACTGCAATTTGGTATCAGGCACTTTGTTAAAACTGCAAATGAACGAAAGTTTCAATACAGGCAGCCTTCTCAACAAACAACAACAAAAATGCAAGTAAAGGCATAAAAGTGAGTAGCAAAGGAGCCTTCTAGCTGAAAAAACATTAGGCAGTTTTCAGAATTTCACAATCAAGCCTAGACTTTTAGGGCTATAATTTTTCTCCTTTGGGGGAAGCAAAGTGGGAACTGAAAATAGAGAAGATGCAAATTCAAGTCTCCCTGAAATACCTGGGGAAAGTCATCCTGGGTGGCAGAGCCAGCAGCTGCACCACAAAGCAAAATTTAGAGGGGCTTTAAGACTAAAAGAGGAATATAAATCTGCACAGAGGTTAGGGTTTCAACATCCAGGCAAATATTTTCCTCGTTGAAGCAATAAAGGGAAAATCAAAGCAGTTACAAAAATTGTCCCCTGGAGCTCTTTCTCTTCAGAAATTTGCAATGTCATATTTAATATTAGGTAATTTTTAAATATTTAAAATAAATAATGAACAGAAAGTTCATAGTACTCATCTGAAACTCTAAGCTGAAACAAGTACCATGTAGGTGCAACTGTGAACCTTTTTAAATTTTTTTTTTTTATTAATTTCAGAGAGAGGAAAAGAGGGGGAGAGAGAGAGAGAAACATCAATGATTAGAGAGAATCACTGATGGGCTGCCTCCTGCATGCCCCACACTGAGATAGAGCCCACAATCTGGGCATGTGCCCTCACCAGGAATCGAACTGTGACCTCCAAGTCCAGGGGTCCTCAAACTACAGCCCGCGGGCCACATGCAAATACAAATATTGTATTTGTTCCCGTTTTGTTTTTTTACTTCAAAATAAGATATGTGCAGTGTGCATAGGAATTTGTTCATAAGGTCGATGCTCTACCACTGAGCTACACCAGCCAGGCTATAAACCTTTTTGTAATTTTAAATATCACTGCTTCCTACTGCAGGAAGAAGTACCAAGAGGGGAAAATCAGTTTCTCCTCTACCTCACTGACAAAGACTCTCAAAAAAAAATAAAAATACATAGTTAGATACACAAAGTTAAATGCTGAATATCTCTTTAAAAGTATTCTCATAAGACATGAACCTGTCAAGAAAAAAAAATAAGAAAATTAGGATGAATCATTCAGATACATTTTGTGTATTTACCCTTCTGAGTGATGGAAAAATTAAAAAAGGAAATTTAAGCTATATAAGGATTTTTCCCTTTTAAAAAATGTCAAAGCAAACTCCGCTAGTTCATAAATACCTTCTACGTCTTTTCCTTCAGTGAACTCGGGTTCTTTAGATGGTGTCTTGCTCATTTCCTCCGATTTTACTACTTGAGGAGGACTCCTCGCTCGGGACGAAAAGCACCCGAAGGTCAAACTGCTTAGGCGCTGGCCTTCCGAAAGCTTTGGCGTGGAAACACTGGATGACTTCCTCCCTTGCGCTTCTGCAAGATCATTCATCAAAATCAAGACCTGAATTTTTCACAACAGCTTGATACACACAGAACCAAAGCACATAAAAACGTGGACAAATCACTCCTTCTGACCGAATAAAAGCCTGAAAATCCTAAAGGTCGTCTTTTTTCTTTTATTATTCGATTTATTTAAACTGAAAAAAGTTTTCACCCATTTCTCCCACCACCCATCCATCGCTTCTGGCAACCACCAATCTGTTCTCTGTGTCAATGAGCTTGGTTTTCCCATTTTATTTATTTATTTTTAGATTCCACATATAAAAGATCATAAGGTATTTGTCTTTTTCCGACTTATTTAACTTAGCATAAGGCCCTCGAGGTTCATCCTGTTGTTACAAATGCCGAGATTTCATTCTTTTTATGGCTGAGTAATATTCCACATATATATCTTGGCTTCTTTATCCATTCACCCATCAATAGACACTTAGATTGTTTCCATATCTTGGCTATTGTAAATAATGCTGCAATGAACATGGGGTGCACATATCTTTTTGAATTAGTTTTTTCATTTTCCTCGGATAAATGCCCAGAAGTAGAATTGCTGAATCATATATGGTAGTTCTATTTTAATTTTTTAAAATCTCCATACTCCTTTCCATGGTAGCTAAACCAATTTACATTACCACTAACAGTGTACAAGGGTTCTCTTTTGTCCACATCCTTGCTAACATCTAGTTACTTCTTGTCTTTTTGATAATAGTCATTCTGACAGGTACGAGGTGATATCTCATTGTCGTTTTGCATTTCTCTGATGATTAGTGATGAGGCCTGGTTGCCAAATGATTAGAGCAGCGGTTCTCAACCTGTGGGTCGCGACCCCTTTGGGGGTCGAACGACCCTTTCACAGGGGTCGCCTAAGACCATCCGAAAACACATACATAATTACATATTGTTTTTGTGATTAATCACTATGCTTTAATTATGTTCAATTTGTAACAATGAAAATACATCCAGCATATCAGATATTTACATTACAAATCATAACAGTAGCAAAATCACAGTTATGAAGTAGCAACGAAAATAATTTTATGGTTGGGGGTCACCACAACATGAGGAACTGTATTAAAGGGTCATGGCATTAGGAAGGTTGAGAACCACTGGAGTAGAGGGTTGGAAATTTCAGCCTCACTCTTCATCCTCTATATCCCTGACCTCAGGGAAAGGGAGAAAGGCTGACAGTTGAATTAATCACCATTGATTTTTAGAGAAAGTGGAAGGGAGGAAGGGAGGGGAACATCCACGTGAGAGAGACACATCAATTGGTTGCCTCCCGCACAGCAACCCAGGTACATGCCCTTGACCAGGAATCGAACCCAAGATCCTTCAATGCACAAGCTGGTGCTCTAACTACTGAGAAAGACAAGCCAGAGCGACTACATTTTTTAAAGCAAACATATCTGCAAATAAATGTTGAAATTAGTATTATCTCCTTTGTGTTATTTGCTACTGTCTACCTATGCTTTCTAATATGGACATGTGGTTATTTAAATATAAATCAATTCAAATTAAATAAAATGTAAAATTCAGTTCCTTAGTTGTGCCAGTCATATTTCAAGTGCTCAATAGTAAAATTCTATATATTAGTAACCAAATAAAACCAACGGAGCTATTTTAGTCAAAGTACTCATACCTTGTAGTTTTGCCTGTATTGTTCTTATCTCTTCGGTTTGGTTTTGGTTGATCAAACGAAGATTCTGATTCTCCAATTCCAGCTAAAAGGACATATGGTATTCTTTTAAATAGGAATAACATTTCTAAAATATACTAGTAAATTATAATATGTAGAAAATGTTAATACCTAACTACACATAAGCAAAATAAAAAAGATTTATCAGCATAAGTTATCAACTTATATAATTATGGCTTAAATATTAATTTTTCTAAAACTAAGAGTTTTAAGTGTTTTCACCCCCATGACTTTTCGCTGTAAAATTATTTTAAACCAAATTATTTTGGCATTTAATCTGCCATATAAACTAAATAATGTGTACTTCTCAGATACTGAACACAATTTTATGAAATACACATGTTCTATAATTTTTTAAAATTAACGAATTAGAGTTAAAAATCAACTAATTAGAATGAGGCTACTTATACTGATTACCATGAACCTATCAATATTTTTCATTTTAGAAATATATTGAACATTAAAATAAAAGCTACTTATCTAACGTTTACCAAAAGACAGCAGCCAAGCCAACTTTTCAGAATTTTGTTTCACTTAGACTGATCATATATTCTGATAACTTATCTATTTAAAATAAGTAAAAGGTACAGAAAAGGCAAAATATAACAGTAAGTACCTCATTTAACTTAAGTGTTACCCATTCTTTGATCTTAGCTGCTTTCTCTTCTATAATTTTAGCTTCTTGTATCCTTATTTGTTTCTGAAAAAACATTGTTTGTTTAGTTCAAATATAAGCTCACAGGTCTAAAAATGTCATATCATGCATAGAAAAAGGCAAATCCACTGAAAACCTATTTCCAAGTTAATACCTTTACCTTCAAATTACCAAATAGAGTAAAACTTCTTCAAAATAGACTCGCCCAGGCCGAAAACCGACTTCTGCGCATGGGCCACGAAGTTTCAATCGTACTGTACGTGCGCGCCCACACATGGTATTTTGTGGAAGAGCCACACTCAAGGGGCCAAGGAGCCGCATGTGGCTCGCGAGCCGTGGTTTGCCGACCACTGGTCTAGGGTTTATAACAATGCGGGGGGCGGGGGGGGGGGGGGCGGGTCAACCAGGTTGGGAAGAGAGTCAGAATCTCCTCTGGGGCATGGCTTTGTTTCCCCGTCAAACACGACTAGTTTTTAAAGATCCAGAAAAGAAAATGAAGATCAAAAAGCGCTAGCTCACATTTACCAACTGAAAATTGAGTTTGGTCACAAAACTCCTGAGAATGTGGCTACTGTATAAATTACAGTTGGTGGGGACAGGGGTGGTGAAGGCTGGAAACCACTGACCCAATAAAACACCAATCCCCACAGAAATGAAAAAAAAAAGCTGAAATTAAACAATTTAACATGTTTAACAATTTCATAGTGGTCATATTGAAATGACGCTAAATCATCCTAATGCAATTTTTTTTTGCTAATAAACTTTTAAAATGAACTAATTACAATACTTGATCTCAATAAAGTAGTTTATAAGCAGTGTGCACATTTCTAAGCAGACAGATTAGCCACAAACATATATTTAAATATAACGAGCCATCAACATTCCCAACACCCTAAACATTCTGAAACAAAGATTTACTTGAAACATTTTACAGACAGAAATGCCTGCTGATAACCAAGTGTTTTTAACTTAAACATTACACTCACACTTTTATAGTTAGGAGCATTGTCACATACAAATAGTGTCTCAGAATTACCTCAGACTAAAGGTGAGTGCCACTTACTTTCACCTCTCACCAATAAATGTGATGTAATTCTATGGGCTGACCAAATGAGTAAGATTTCTGACCAAAATTTAGAAGTTTAAGTTCTGTCTCTTTCATCTTTGTGATTATGCATAAATGAATGCATATATTGAGAACTGTTTAAATGATCGAATTCTTCCTAACCTGCTCTTCAAGTTGCAGTTCCAAGTTTTGTATGATATCATCTTTTTCCTGTATCAGGGTCTCCAGATCTTGACACTTTTTATATAACCTTGTCTCTGATTCACTGGTTTGAATATTAGCTGCTTTTAATTTCTCTTCCATAACTTGTACCTAAGTTCAGAAGGTAAATAATAAAATTAGGCATGGACTTAATTTATCATAGTATTAAATTTAGAATTTTACTTTAACATTAAATAGGTTCCTAAAAGTTATCATCATAAAAGGAAAATACTGCACAGCACATTTCAATATATATAACAATTATCAAGTCTGAAGACTACTTTGCCAAGTGGTGTTAACTCTGAGGTACAAAACGGTACATTAGAGATTTGCAGATTATTGCTATCATATAATCTACATGTTTAACAGAACAATAATAATATGCAAAGCATTTCATAAGAGTACAGAATCAGGAAGTTTCCAGCCCTAACGTTTTCATATTTTAAACAAAGTAGGAGTATAAAGAAAAGAAGGTGAGTGGTGACATAAAGACTCTAATTGGATGGCCTAGCACAGTGATCGGCAAACCGCGGCTCGCGAGCCACATGCGGCTCTTTGGCCCCTTGAGTGTGGCTCTTCCACAAAATACCACGTGCCGGCGCACACGTACAGTGCGACTGAAACTTCGTGGCCCATGCGCAGAAGTCGGTTTTTGGCCTGGGCGAGTCTATTTTGAGAAAGGTATGTTGAGATTGTTTGGACATATAGAGAGGATGAACGAAAGGAGATAGACGAAACAAGTATACAAAACGAGTGTGGATGGGAGAGTTGGAAGGGGTCGACCTCAGCGAACGTACCTCAATCAGATTGAGGACGTTTTTAGCAAAGGCCAGCTTAGGCGTACCCTAATTAAGTTAATAACAATGTACCTACCTATATAGTTTAAGTTTAAAAAATGTGGCTCTCAAAAGAAATTTCAATCGTTGTACTGTTGATATTTGGCTCTGTTGACTAATGAGTTTGCCGACCACTGGCCTAGCATAATAACACATTTTGAGGGAAAAATTAAACTTAGATGAAAACACACACACACACACACACATATAATGGAAAGTAAAAGGAAATCAAAAGAACCTTAAGCTCCACTGACGGAATCATAAAAAATATTTTAAAAATAAGAGTGTCAAGATATAGGTAGGAGAGTATGCCAAGTGAGGTTTATTGATTCACTAATTTAACAAATATTCAGTGAATACCTGTCACTGCCAGGCCTGTTTTAGGTCCTGGGAAGACATCAGTGAATAAAATGGACCTAAAGTCTTCGCTTGAATTGAAATTAAATTCTACTGGGTAAGAGAGATCACAAGTATAATAAAGGTATAAAAATTATACAGTATGTTACACAAGATGATAAGGGTAACGGGAAAAAAAGAACAAGATAAAAGAGTGTCTGGGGGTATCGTGGTGCCTCAAGTTTAATATCTAAAATACATTGGCTCTGCTTGGATCTTTTGGAAAACACATTTGAGCATATGAAATCTTAGAAGGGATGTGTGAGTGTTAATGATAGTAAGAAAGAAAATGAAGTGCTGGGCAATTTCTACGACAGTAAGACTTTTAGTTTGTATCCTCCAAATAAGTCAGAATGTAATTTTAGCAATGTTTCATATTATAGGGGCAAGGAAGAGAAATATGCAAAAGCATTTGAGGAATTAAAGATTATAGTTAGGATGAAAAACCTTAAGCTATTAAAAACACCTCTGAAAAACCACACAGTCCTTACTTAATATTTAAAATTACTTAACATCTAGAAGGATGATGTTAAGGTTAGTTTTGGTTTTTAAACCACGAATACAAGATTTCATCTGTGGGTTCAGCGTATAAACGTAAATTCAACTCCAATGCCAAAAGTGTCCTATTTAAATACCACCCACATGGCTGGAAACTATGAAAATAAAAGTAGATATTTTAAAAGATAAAAATGTATTTCACTATCTAAGAGACAATTTTAAGTTATCTTAAGGTTTAGATTTTTTTTTAAACATAATATCGCAGGCTTTCTGCAGAAACTGCAGACCAATAGTCAAGGACACAGGTCTACAGGAGAGATGCTGTTGTGAAAAACAGCTGGAGCAGGACCGTGAGTATCTAGGGTGGATCTGAAGATGGTACAGCCAGTTCTGCACAGGACATCCTGTAGCTGCGGAAGCAGAGAGAGAAAAGCAGAGTCCAAGTCCAAAATGCTATTTCTGTTCCAGGGATCCAGTAACAGATGATAAACCTAAAGGGGAGCAGAACAGATCTGCCCCAAATATGCCTCGTTGGCATACTGATTATTTGAATTAAAGTTACTTGAGAAACAGCCAGTACAAGAAGGATACTCTGACCCTCTTTGGTCCCCCCAAAGCAGGAAACAAATCTTTCATGTGAAAGATACCCTGCCTGTATCAGGAGGGCAGAAGGCATTCTTACCACCGGAATAAGAAATTTAGGGCCGAGAAAACGATATAAACAAGTCTTGTTACTTCGTCACCAATTTAGTGAAGCGCAACCCCCTTTTTCTTGTCAATTTTTCACAAATTGATTGTTCTCCCGTCTAAAAGGTATGAAAGCTGCCTGCTTTGTTCACTTCTATGAGCCTCATGTCTTTATGGGGCTTCCATACATAAATAATTAAATTTGGGGGTTTTATCCTGTAAATCTGTCTTACGCCAGTTTATTAGATCAGCCAAAGGGCCTAGAAGGAAATAAATTTTCCACGCCTATAAAGCTAAAGAAAACCAAAAATAACTGAGTAAGAATAGAAATAAACATTACCAGGCCTACACCTACAGTCTCTTTTTATTAAGTCAGAGCAAGCCACCCTACAGACCTTGGGCTGCCACATAAAACGGCCCTGTTATTGCCTAGGAAAACTCTGGTTTGGGAGTACGCATCTCCCTTGAAAAACACGTTCAGTTTGAAAGGCGTTCTCGTTTTATGAATGAATGCCACAGTCAGAGCTCCTTGGCTGCATCTTTGGCACGTGCAACTTTGTAAATTGATCAGTACTTTTAGACAAACAACTTTCCGAGACAAGGAAAATATTGGCAAAAATGGCAAAGTCTCCTAGGAGAGCGATCACAGAGTAGTGCGAGGCAACCCACTTGCTAAGTGGTCCTGTTAAGACCGAGTTCCACAGAATTCAGCAGTCGTCCTTGATAATGAATGAATAAGAGTTCTACAGAAAAGGCTTATAGAAAAACCAAGCCGCTTTCAAAATATCTTACCACAAGTCCACAGAAAATAGCCCGGTTCTTTTTTGATTCATTTAATCTGGACCATATAAAAATTTTAACTACTCAGAGATTGGCCAATAACAAACATACATGAATTCAAACTGGTTGTTAAAGAAACGCTTGCAAGGCCCTGAAGATCAGGATGACTGAGTAGTAATCATTTAATAGGAACCAAAAAGGATTTGGATACTAAGAACCAACTTTACAGAAAAGCAGATTAGCCCACATGTTAGAATGGTCATGGGGAACTTTAAATCCAGCTCCTACCAATCACAAACAAAGGCAAGTGATTGAACTCAGGACACAAGGAAAACACAGACTTCTCCAGGGGAAATTATTTACCCCTCTTTGGTTAGCATAAAACCGTGTAGTACCTTTGAGTACACGGTTAATCAGGTACTTGGGAAATGAATCCTGTGGATCATTATATCCAAATGTGCTACTTCTTGTTCTGTCTCATAGAATACTCATAAACAGTAGTGGGTTGACCTGCACACACTGCTTTCAAAAGTTGTGACAATGCCAAAACCGGTTTGGCTCAATGGATAGAGCGTCGGCCTGCGGACTGAAAGGTCCCAGGTTCGATTCCGGTCAAGGGCATGTACCTGGGTTGCGGGCACATCCCCAGTAGGAGATGTGCAGGAGGCGGCTGATCGATGTTTCTCTCTCATCGGTGTTTCTAGCTCTCTATCTCTCTCCCTTCCTCTCTGTAAAAAATCAATAAAATATATATATTAAAAAAAAAATTCTTTAAAAAAAAAAAAAAAAGTTGTGACAATAAAAATGTACTACAGCATTAAGTATAAAGATGGCCAATATGCCTCTGGGGAAATATGTGGATTTTTTTTCTAAAGCCCACGTATTTAATGGTTTTGCAGGTGATGCCTTTCATGAATAAACAAGAAGAAAAATGGTGAAAGCTAAAAAGTATCCTGTTGAGCTGGTTTCAGCTGACTACTGCTTTTAGTGGTGAAACATTCCTTTTTGGTTAATAAAGTACAGTTTAAGTCTTAGGATATGGCTCAATGACAAAGGACAAGCTGAATTTAAGCAACATAAACAATAGATAGGCCACAGTCCCATGGAAACTGTTAAAGATAGCAAAGAATTCAGTTGTCCTAACTTAATAATATTTACTTAAACTTGTGAAGGCCAAAGCAAGGTGCTATAATCAGTGCATGAGAATTCATCTGCTCTATTTATATTTCCTGTTAACTTTTAGATTCATTATGAAGTATTTAAGGAAAAATTCCATTGTAAGCATAAAAAATAGGTACTGAATAAATGTAAAGTGTTTGTCACAAAAAGAAATATATACAGATTTTGCTAAATTCTATAGAAACTGGGAGATTTTCAAATCTTAGTCCTTTTTTAGAGGTGGGAACTGATTTAAGGCAGTAGGTCTAAAATAACCAACTATCATGTTTTATTGCTTAAAAATGTAGCACAAAGAATTAAGTAACTTTACACCTGGTATCCTCAAAGGACAACGTCAAATAAGAAGTTCTTTCTAGCCCTGACCAGTTTTGCTCAGTGGCTAGAGCATTGGCCTGTGGACTGAAGAGTCCCAGGTTCGATTCCGGTTAGGGGCACGTACCTTGGTTGCGGGCACATCCCCAGTAGCGGGTGTGCAGGAGGCGGCTGATCGATGTTTCTCTCTCATCGATGTTTCTAACTCTCTATCCCTCTCCCTTCCTCTCTGTAAAAAAATCAATCAAATATATTTTAGAAAAAAGTTCTTCCTGTTAACTCATCAAATCAGTAGATGAGCCTAATGGCTATAAACTGCCATGGTTTTCTTCCCTTGAATTGGGGATGGGGTTTCTTTATTTCTACTAAGACCCAGTGAATCAAAGAAAAAAAAAAACACCTTGAAAATTACACATAAAATGTACTTAGTTTAGTTTAATTTTCAGAGCTAAATAAATGTGCCATATATGTAATGTAAGTATTTCAACTTAAGAAAGGGCAAACAAAGCCATCCTCAATTTCTTTCTTTCTTTTTCCCTATAGTATGAGCAGTTAAAGAGGAGAAAGAAAGGGTAGAGAGACATATAGAGACAGACAGGGGCATTAGAGGTAAAGAGAGATGTCATCAGGAAAGGCCAAAATCAGAAAGAAGATAAGGAGGTAGACAGGAAAGCCAGAGAGGCAGACAAAATGTGTGCTGCAAGGTGTGGGGCTAAACAGGGACATACATATAGGACCCACCACAGAAAAGAAACAAAACACTTGGTGTAGAATGACGGGGTGTCATAAAAATAAGAGTCTTTCATAGACTATAAGTAACCTTTAACAATCTTATTGTTAATTATTGGCTTTTTAGCCAATACTTAGATTGAAGTGGAGATATTACTATCAGCTAAAGAATATAAGCCCTGGCTGGTGGGGCTCAGTAGGTTGGAGCATTGTCCCTTACACCTCAAGGTTGCGGGTTCAATCCCTGGTTGGGGTGCGTGCAAGAGACAACAGAACAATGTTTCTCTCTCACATTGATGTTTCTCTCCCTCCCTCTTTCTAAAATCAATAATAATAATAATAATAATAATAATAATAATAAATAATAAATATAAAAACCAAGCACAGCAAAGATCCTTACCATTAGTACTAGTACTTCTACCAATACCTAAAGTTGAGGTTTTAGAGAATTATTGGTAATTTTTTAACGTGATGATGGCACTGTAGTTAAGATTTTTAAGTCTTCATTTTAGATTAATTGCTGAAATACTCATGGGTCAAATAAGATGTCTGGGATTTGTTTCAAAATAACCTGGTGTGGGGGTGAGGAGGGAAAAGTGGATGGAATTATAGAGTAACCATGAGTTAATTAACTGCTGAAGCTGGTATTGGGTGTTCATTACCTATACTCTTGTAGGGGTTGACATTTGGCATAATAAAGTTTAAAAAATTTCTTTTCAAGAATAATTAATTTAAGAAAACTAAGGATTAGGTTAGTTTGGGTTTCCTTGGAAACTTGTCAGGCCACTAAAACAATCCGCTGTATGAAATTAAATCTTTTAGGTGAAAACATAATTTGATAATGCTATTATCAAATTGAAGGACAGAAACATGATAAATTTAGAGCAAGAATAAGAAATTTAATATAAACTTCTTGGAGAAATAAGAATTTTGAAATTCTTGACTTGACTGAATCTGATAGACATCTTTTCATAAAATGTGATGTTATGGATTAAGGTTATTAGACAAACTTTAAAGTTGGTGGCCTTATCCAAACCACTCATTTTGCTGTTGGCAAGACCCAGAAAGGGTTAAGTGACTTATCAAGCATTTGACTTGTTTCCCCAAACCTATTAACACATTAAGTGTAAAATTTTGTATATAGTTTTCCTAATATAACTCTAAGCATTGTTCTATATTAGTAGTATATATTCTTTGTAATATTATTATTTTTAAAGTTTTTAAAAAAACATGTTTTTATTTATTTCAGAGAGAGGAAGGGAGAGGGGGAGGGAGAGAGATAGAAACATCAATGATGAGAGAGAATCACTGATCAGCTGCCTCCTGCACACCCCTTACTAGGGATCGAGTCCAAAACCCAGGCATGTGCCCTGACTGGGAATCGAACCTCAATCTCTTGGTTCCTAGGTCAACACTCAACCACTGTGCAACACCGGCCAAGCTATTATATTATTTTTAATTGTTGTGTAATGCTTCATGGAGTGGATATAGTTCACTCCTTTATTCTTCTATGACATGGCATTCATATTATTTCCAACTCTTTATTACTATAAATAAAGCTGCTATATTATTTACATACAAAACTTCATTTTGATTAGGATTACCATAAAACATATTTGATTTTCTCAAAAGTAAGATGAAACTTCCTAACAGAAGTATATTTATCCTTTTGAAAATCAATTAAGTGGCAAAATAAAGCTAGGTTCTCCATTTCTCTATGGATCCAGCTCATGAACAGTCAAAACGACAGTATGTAGAGGAGGGCAGAAGACTAGTTTGAGGACTGTTTTGGACAAAACAATGTTGATATTAGTAGAGGCAGGAAAAGGCATTTTTAACTAAAATTATACCCTACCTGTTGGAAAGCTTTTTCTGCTTGACGTTCAGCATCAATAACTTGTCTCTCAAGCTGTTGCATCTGTAAAGCGAGAAAAATAGAAAAAATAGAAAAGATCATATTTCCCTTTTGAAAGGCACTTAGAAATCTCACAATGTCATCAACTTTTTAAGAAATATTTAAAGTAGTTCAATGGATATGAATGACATACAATTTACCACATTAAAGGCTCTTTCAGTGCACATTTAAAAACAGATCAAATAAAATGCCAAAGGTTTGATACTTTTAATACAATGTAATATTTAACACATGAGTATACATCAATAGAATTTTCTCCACTGGACTGTAAATTAAAAATTATTTGTCAACACATAATAAAAACAATGAATTAACTTTAAGAGAATGGTAAAACCTCAAATGTCAGTCTTGATGTGTTGATCAGAAAGTCACAATGATATCAGAAAGTGGTGTATTCTCATAAGCTGTATTTCCTCTCTCTTTCTTGGAGAATCTAAAAATGACCACGACTGGGCTGTACTGAAAGATACTTAGGTCCACACTGGAACAAAGCAGAGCCCAACAGTCCTAAAAGTGATTAGTTTGTTTAACATTTTAACAATGACGTGGATACAGATGAGGAAAACTTACAACTATGTCTTTGAGAAGTATGGCAACAACTACAACTGGTTCTTCCTTGCACAACCCACTACACTTGCTGCCATTGAAAATCTAAAGTAGCTTCTGTTTCCTAGGGATGCATCCCTACCCTCCTATCTGGGCCACACGACAACATCTGGCGACTTTAAACACATGACTATGGAAGGAGGAATTGTCTTAAGTACAGAACCTATGAAAAGACTTAGCCTTCTAAAAAGTGTGCAGAGCTAAGTGATTTGGAAGTGATCTGAAGACACGCAGCTGGCAATCTGCCTGAAATATGCAGGAGTTCTTGCAGAAATGCAGGGAAAGAGATAGAACCAAGAGAAGCTCAATTTGGAATCTGAGATTCTAACAGGATTCTACACTGAATAGGAAATAAGCTAAGCAGTTTCTCCCCAGATTTTGAGTGTATTTATTTAGTTACATAACAATGGTTAAGGCAGGAATAATGAATACCACATAATAAAAATTCAATAGATGTAATACAAACTTTGATAAAAGAAAAATCACTACATTTTCACAATCTATAGTATAGATCATCAATGCTGACTGTGTCACATTACATAAATGTAAGTACACATGTAAGTATCTCCAATAAAGTTTAGGACACTTTAAAATCAGTTTATAGAAAAAAAGTACGAAAGGCAATACGTTAATTTTGAGTGACTGTTTTCATAATCATTCAAGCTGGAAAGTAACTTTGCAAAACACTTAATAAAGCAATACAGAAAATATTCATGTAAGTTTTTACTTTCACGATGTAAGCTATGATGTAAAGCTTAGGCTAATTCCATAACCAATCCACACTAAGTCACTAAAAGAAACTTGAATGATCTGCTGCCCATATCAGGCATTGGACAAAAATAAGTATTTTATGAACAGGCCACTTAATACGATAACAAAACCTTCTGTTTCGATTACTACAGAAGTGCTCTCTGTAGCCAGAGTGGACACAGCAGCAAATGGCAGGAGGAAATCTGCCACTGATCTTAGATCATAACACCACTGTGGTTAATGCTTAGTGTCTCAAGTATTGTAGACTGGCTACTTTAGACGGAATACTTTAGGACCTTTATACTTACTGCTGTAGACAGCAATCCCCCAAGTAGCTTTCTTCCTGACTGTTCCCCCCTTGGAACCCATAAAAGACTCTATCACCATTTTGTTATAATAAATAATATCTTCAGTCAGTAGCCCAAAATGATATAAATTAGCCTGCAAAGTCTTATTGTTAGTATACGTATAATTTCTGTTAGGCACTGTGAAATATTAGGTGAGGCAACAGAGACACTGAGATGTGGAATTTAAATAGGGTAATCATGGTCATATGAAAAGCAAACATTGTGCTGTCCATGGACTCCTCATTCCCATGAGAGAATTCTAAACCACCTCTGGGGAATCATAGTCACAGAAGGAAGGTCAAGTGGCCAGAAACCAGACAGTAATGCTGTATCAGCCAAAGGCAGCATTAGGTGATTTGGGCCACGCTGATACCTAAAGGAAAAATTCTCCCAATCTAACCCATAGGAAATAACATTCACTTCAACTTAAAATGAAACCTTCCTTCTTCCCTCCCTGACTCAGAAAACGAGTAATACTGTAAAGTAGGAAAACTACTTAAATCTCAGCTTCCCTGAAGAGTTTATATTTGGCATACTAGAGATATTTCCAACACCATTCCTTAAATTCCTTTAAAGACCTCTCCCACTTACAGCAGTATTTGCCCAAGACTTCAATAAGGCCTTTTTCTTCATAAACTTCAATATTCTAAGTTACTTAGAAATTATGATAAAAAAAATACAAAATAACTCATTTTAAGAAAAATCCCCTGTATTCTCCTACTCCATCTCCAAAAAAACCACATAAGGTATACATAACTAAAAATTCACCTTTCATTATAAAAAAAACACTCTGAGATCATCTCACACGTCTTTCCTAAAAAATTCAGAAAGATGTCTCCTATTAATTGGTAATTACATTTGTTGAAATCATCTCCTTGCACACTTAGCCAGTGTATTCATTTAGAAAGATACAGGAAAACAATAATGAGTTACTTCTATGTGCCAGGGACTCTATTTATAAACTGCATCACAAGAAAAGTGTGAAAGATCTAAGATTTACTGCCAGCTCTTGAATGACTAGCTGTGTGATATTGGGCATACTATTCAAATACTCTCAGTCTTAATGTTAACTTATTTAGGCTGGGAATCACAATAATTTCCTCATCAGGTTACTTAGGGGTTTAAATTAGCTAATGGTTGTACTAATTGCTTAGGACCTATAGCTAGCACTTACTGTTAGCTGCCATAGCCTGTGCCAATAAAACAAAACCAAGAATCAAAAACTACTGCAGAAAAGAAAAGTTGGCTAGAATTCCTGGCAAAGAGCTAAAGAATCAAATTAGTATTCTCTCAAGAATCCTCAGCCTTGGGCCAGCATCCATTTGGGGGGAAGGTGTGGAGAACTAGCAGGAAAAAGCTATGGAGCAGACTGGTCCTAACATAAAACCAATGGTTGTGAATGGGACCAGACTGGCCTCTGGAATGCAGTATTTGACTCAAGTTGGCATGCAGAAGCAATGCAATAGGGTTCGCTTTGAAAAAGTATGTACTGTTATGTAAATCATTATTACTACACACACACACACATCGTAACACACAGATACCGGCCCCAAGCGGAGATGGGTTTATATGCTGCATGGCTGAAAAGAAGACTGAATAGGTGAGTGGGTATGTCAGAGGAAGCAAGGAATGTGGTAATAAAACTAGATGGGAGAGGCCAGATAGGGTGATGGCTAAGCATTCAGGTTCTAAAAGCAGAATGCCAAGTTTCAAATCTTGGCTTCATCACTTACTTCTTGGCACAAACACAGGCAAGCTAAATAACTGCTATGCGCCTAAGTTTCCCCCTATGCAAAATATGGGTAATTCAGTACCTAACTCATAGGTTGTTGTTGTAATAATTAAAAAGTTAATTTACATAAAGCACTTAGAAGACTGTCTGGCACATCAGTTTCCTAATCTGTAAAATGGGAACAATAAAATTTATTACTTCACAGGTTGTTAAGCACATAAAAAAATCAACAAATACTTGGTATTTTTATTAAAACATGGGTGAGTACCAAAACTAATTTTTAATCCAGAGAAAAATATTGCATAATGGAATATAACAGAAAATATTGTGAAAAACGCTATTTCCATTTTGGTGTTGAATCTACTTACTGGGAAACCATGAGTAACTTGGCAAACTTATCCACTTTCCACTGTATAAGACACAACTGAGTAATTCCATCTCTTAGATCTGGCAAAGGATTTAAGTCACAGATACAAAAGACAAAAAAGAGGGGAGGGGGAGGAGGAAGAAAAACCCACAACTAAAATAGCAATTTGAAAATAATATTACTCTCAAAATTCATCCACTGACAAAGAAAAAAGAAAGTCTAGTAACATAAATTAATAATCAAAAGCTATTTACAATTTTACTTGTAGAGAAAACAACACTAACGTTTTAAAAAATGGGCACTAAAAAAATTTTGTTACAAGCCTTCTAAAAAACCAGAACAAATGTTGCCATCAAATTCAGAATTTAAAGGTCAACTAATTGGAAACCAAATAAGCATAACTTCTATTTAGTCCATAGAGAACCAAGAAAATTTTGAGGAGTCAAGAGTGTGCTAACTGCTGAGAGACTAAGGCAACACCTGGGAAGTTATCCATGAGGTTTAGCAACACGTATATAATTTATAATTTTGACAAAAGTCATTGTATGAGGTGATTAGAATTGTGAAAAATACCAGATAAATCACAGTACAACCTAAGAAATGATTTTTATAGAGAGAGGAGCAAAAGACAAAAGCATGTGTCACTAACTTTGAGTTAGGATAAGCTCCCCCAACTTGGAGATATTCAACTGGTATTTTCTTCAAGTTACAACTTTGATTATAATAGAGATAAGTGAAGCAAATTGATATTGGGTACTAACGGCATAACTTTAATCTTTGGACCTAAAAGATGTTAAAGCACAAAAATTTAAGATGATATTAAACTGAATGATGTTTTTCTGGGTTTTAGTGATATGTAGTTATATCATTAGAATACTTCTTTGCTAAGAGATTCTTAGCTAGCAGTGAAAGAAAGATTTAAGATGATCATTTTTGGACATCTGATACCTGTACCAGCCCTCCATCCAAAAGGATTAGGCAGACTGCCGTTGAAGAAGCCACCTGTAAATTACTCTGATCAGTTATGAATGACCATTAATATCATTTATCCATTCACCCAGACAGCATTGTCCAACAGAAATACTAGTACATAATGTGAGTCACATGTATAATTTTAAATTTTCTAGTAAAATTAAAAAAGTAAAAAGAAACAAGTAAAATTAATTTTAACATTTTTTATTTAACCCAATATCCAAAAATTATCATTTCAACATGCAATCAATATAAAAATTATTGCAAGAGAATGTAAAATATTTTACATTCTTTTTCTCATACTAAATCTTTGAAATCTGGTGTGTGTTTTACATTTGCAACACATTTCAATTTTACCTCGCTGTATTTCAAATGCTCAGCAGCCACCTGTGGCTAGTGGCTGCCATATTGGACAGTGCAGCTCTAGAATCCAAGTTCCCTGGAAATAGAAGCACGGCTTCTCTTGTTCACAATTGTAACTGCAGCATTAAGAACAGTGTCTGTCACAGAGTCAGCCCTCAATGAGTATTTTTGAATGAATGAATGCACAAATGAATGAATTTATCTATTCATTTTATACACATATATGCCCCCCAACTTCTTGTGACATAAATAAAATTTTAATTACATGATTAGAATTATTAAGAAAAGCATATAATTATCTTAAATACCAGCTGAGATGAGAGTTTAGTGGTACATAGTCAATATAAGTACTGTATATTTTCAAATACAGTATAAACACATTTTACTATCAATTGAGAACGTTCTTCTATAATCACTTTAAACATAACTTTCCTAAATATTTAAGTAGATCAAAATGCTGTCACACTTCTCTAATAAAATCAAATAAATTATAGCTTTTCTCTCTGGAGTAAATGCACTCTACATTCATCAAATACACACAATGCTTACATATTCCATTGCATAGTATTTGCAATGAAATGTCTTTGTCTTAATTTACTCTAAGACTGGCAAAATACTAGACCAAATATAGCTTCAAAGCCCTGACAGAAAGTTAAATTATAGTCGTTTTGTGTCGTGTTTATCCCCAAAAGTACTGAGATTATTTAACAGAAATGAAATAGGCCCTACATCGCTGCTGTTTAATAACACAGGTTAAGGAGAAAAGCTTACCTTCTCTGCTAGGAGCTCTCTTATCTTGCTTGCTTGAACTCTAAATTTCATGAGTTGGGACTCCAGAGCTACACATCGCTCTTTCCAATCTACTGGTCCTTCTGTCTCGGAAAGCTCTGCCATATTTATTCTATAAAAGAAAACATTCAAATGGCATAATACCAATGAGCATTCAGGGTAATTCATTAAATCCTCTGATGTACACATTCTAATAACCATCTAATCATATCCAGATACAAGTTTCAAATTCTAAGATAAACTCCAGAACTGGTGATAGCACATGGAAAGGACTTAGTTGGATACGGTATGCCAGGGTTGGAGGTCTAACTGTATTAATTAAATTTTCTATGTAACCTAATCTTTCTCTGTCTCAGTTTACCCAATCTAGAAAAAGGGGGACATGATAGTAAAAACTCATTCTTTTTCATGGGTATGTTATGAGGGACAAATTAAATAGTGCAGTTTTTAACAGCTCTTTGGACAGTAAAATAGCACCACAAACATAGAGTACTATTATTATTTTAGCTCTGCTCAACAGATAAGATTTTTAAAATCTATCAGCTCATAATTTTATCACACTCTTAAATTTACAGAATTATTACAGTTTTATTCTATTGGTAGCATGACAGAATTACCTAAAGAAACTTTATACCAGTGCTACAACTAAGGCTTGGATTTACTAGTATATTATAATTATTATCACCACCCTAAATTTGTCCAAGTCCAGGTTGTTTTTCAAGCCAAAAATGCTTTGGCATATTTAACTGGGCAAAGTATTATAACCCTGGACAAGTTTGCATAATTTTTATTTGGTACAAGAGGAGAAAACATATAAATGTAAAATTTAGAATCACCTACATTAAGCAAATAAATCTGGAACCAGTTTCTTATTAACTTTCCTTTTGGAGGACAAAGGTTTTGAAATTCTAAAGAGCAAAAAATAGTACTTGATTTTGAAAGCCTGATTGTTTCTGGCTCCGGGATTCATGAAAGTAATCTGAAATGTTTGTTAATGTTTTATCAGGTCATTTAATAAATAGCCTGGTAATAATATATTTCTGAATTGGTCTTGCTATAAACGGACAAAATTTGCATTAGAAGTGAATCTCCTGAAGAAACCAAACCTGTCATTTAATATATGTGACAGCAAAACTCTCAGAACCCAAGGGTAGAACTGCAGTTGAAGGTGTACTTATTCTGCGCTTTTGTTTTACAAAAATATGTCTCCCTCACATATTAACCAAATTTTCCCCAATATTTAGTGTAATATAACCCCTAACTTATACCAGTTTTCAAACCCACAAAAGGTTATTTTCCTAGCATAACTATTGTTTTATGCTTGCTCTGGCCAGGTGGCTCAGTTGGTTTATACAAAAGGTTGCGGGTTTGATTCCTGGTCAGGGCACATACCTAGGTAGCAGGTTTGATCCCCAGTTGTGGGGAGGCGGGCGTATAGGAAGCAACTGATGGATGTTTTTCTCTCTCCCTCTCTCTCTCTCTCTCTCTCTCTTCCTCCCTCCCTTCCTCTCTCTAAAATCAATAAAAATTGTCCTCGAGTGAAAATGAAAAAATATTTATATTGTTTTATGCTTAAATCAGTTTTCACATTAATACTTATATCACTCAATAATTTACAAATAAATATAAGCAAAGTTGTCCTACAGAAGTTACAACTTTATTAAGGGCACCACAACCATGGAAACAATTCTCTTTTCATTTCTTTTGTTTTTATAGAAGCATCACCCCATTGTTTTCTGAGTTTTTTCCCTAAAGATATTAGCCTAGTTAATGACCTTTTTCATTACCCACGTTAAATTTACTATCAATAATGTAGGAGTAAATAATGCAGTTTATCAATCACAGACTTTTTCTCAATTCTACTGCTACTTCATTTTTCTCTTCATTAGCTTTAGAGTGGACAAGGAAATAAAATGTGGATGAAATATCCTATATAATAAAAGGGTAATATGCAAATTGACCCTAACAGCAGAACAACTGGGAATGACTGGTCACTCTGACACACAATGATCACCAGGGAGCAGAGGCTCAATGCAGGAGCTGCCCCCTAGTGGTCAGTGCGCTCCCACAGGGGGAGCTCTGCTCAGCCACAAGCCAGGCTGACGTCTGCCAGCACAGAGGTAGTGGCAGGAGCCTCTCCCGCCTCCTCAGCAGTGCTAAGGATGTCTGACTGCAGCTTAGGCCTGCTCCCTGCTGGAAAGTGGACATCCCCCTAGGGCTGCCGGGCTGCCAGAGGGATGTCTGACTGCCAGCTTAGGACCGATCCCCTGAGGGGTCCCAGACTGCGAGAGGGCACAGGCCGGGCTGAGGGACCCCCTCGAGTGCATAAATTTTTGTGCACTGGGCTTCTAGTTAAAAATAAAAAGCAGTCCTGGAAAGACATCTTTAAGTCTTGAGCCATTCATATCATTGCACAAAAATGTAGGGACACTATTCTAAAACAAGAAGAAGAGTGTATTTCATGTTAACCTCTGCTCTACATTTAAAATAACTTGTTTATGTTTTACTGTAAAATTATTATAGTTAAAAAGTAACATATGTTTAACAAATGAAAATAAGTCAATATAATGCACCATATGAATAGAATAAAAGACAAAGAACACATAATCATTTCGATAGATTCAGAAAAACATTCAACAAAATCCAACACCTTTTCATGATAAAAACATCAACAGCCCAGTCAGTGTGGCTTAGTGATTGAGTGTTGACCCATGAACTAGTAGGTCACCGTTTGATTCCTGGTCAGGGCACATGCCCGGGTTGCAGGCTTGATCCCCAGTAGGGGGCATATAGGAGACAGCCAATATCGATGATTCTCTCATCATTGATGTTTCTCTCTCTCTCCTTCTCCTGTCCTTTCTCTGAAATCAATTAAAAACATATTTTTTAAAAGTCAACAAACTAGGCCCTATCCGGCTTGGCTCAGTGGATAAAACGTTAGCCTATGGACTGAAGGGTCCCAGGTTCGATTCCGGCCAGGGGCACATGCCTGGGTTGTGAGCTTGGTCCCCAGTGGGGGGGATGTGCAGGAGGCAACCGATCAATGATCCCCTCTCATCATTGATGTTTCTATCTCTCCTTCTCCCTTCTCCTCTGAAATCAATAAAGAAATATATATTTTTTGTAAATTTTTTTAAATGTCAACAAACTAGTAATAGAAAGGAACTTCCCCAACCTGATAAAGCCCACAGCTAACATCATACTTAACAGTAAATGACTGATCCACCTAAGATTAGAAATAAGACAAGGATGTCCACTCTCACCTCTTGTAGACAGCATTGTACTGAAGGTTCTAGCCAGGGCAAGAAAATGAAACAGAAAGCATCCAGACTGGAAAGGAAGAACTAGACTACCTCTATTTTCAGATGTCATGATCTTGTACATAGAAAATTCCAAGGAACCCACCAAAAAAAACTACTAGAACTATTTGAGTTCAGTAAAGTTTCAGGTACCAGATCAATATACAAAAATCAACTTCTTTTCTATACACTATCCAGGAAAAATCCAAACATGAAATCAAGAATATATTCCATTTACAACAGCATCACAAATAATTAAATACTTGAGTAAATTTAACATTAGAAGTGCAACAATTGTACTGGGAAAAGTGCCAAACATCACTGAAAGAAATTTAAAAAGACCTAAATAAGTGAAAGACAGCCCATATTCATAGATTGGAAGACTTAATATTGTGAAGATGGCAACACTTGCCATTGGATATACACATTCAATGCAATCCCTGTCAAAATTCCAGAAACTGACAAGCTGATCCTAAAATTCATATGGAAATTCAGGGGACCCAGAATAGCCAAAACAATGTTGAAAAGCTGTCGGACTCACATGATCCAATTTCAAAAATTACCATAAAGCTACAGTAATGAAGACTATGTGGTATTGGCATAAAGACAGACATGTAGATCAATGGAATAAAATCAAGAGTACAGAAATAAAACCTCACATTTACATTCAATTGAGTTTTGACAAAGGTGCCGAGACCATCCAATGGGAAAAGAGTAGTCTTTTTAAAAAATGGTGCTAGAGGAAGGTTGAGGATTAGGTGGAAAAGGTAAAGAGATTGAGAAGTACAGATTGGTAGTGACAATAGTCATGGAGATGTAAAGTACAGCATAGGAAACATTGTGCCCAGTGAGTACTGGAAATATCGAGAACACTTTGTAAGGTATATAATTGTTTAGCCACTATGCTGTACACCTGAAACTAATATAGAAAAATATTGAATTTAAACTGTAATGAAAAAATAAATTTAAAAAAATGGTACTAGACAACTGAATATCCACATGCAAAAGAAAAATTTGGACCCTCACACACACTTTATATCATATACACAATTTAACTTAAAATGGATCAAAGACCTAAATATAAGAGCCTAAGTTCTAAACTCTAAGAAGAAAACACAGGCATAAGTCTTTGTGATTCTGGATAGACAACAGTTTCTTAGATATGATGTGTAAAGCATAAGTAATTAAAGAAAAATAGATAAGTTGGACTTAATAAAAATTTTAAACTTTTGTGCTTCAAGGGACACCATCAAGAAAGTGAAAGATAACCCACAGAATCAGAAGAAATATTTGCAAATCATACATCTGATCGGGACTTGTATTCAGAATAGATAAAGGACTCTGACAATTTAACAAAAACAACTAAAAAGTAGGCAAAGAATATATTATATATAGATATTTCTCTAAAGTATATATACAAATGGCCAATAAGCACTTGAAAAGATGCTTAACATCATTAGCTATAAGGGAAAATGCAAATCAAAATCACAATGACATACCAAAATATACCAACAGGATGACTATAATAAAAAAAGACATGTAATAACAGTGTTGATGAGGATGTAGAGAAAGCAGAACTCTCATACATTGCTGCTGGGGGTGTAAAAATGGCATAGCTGTTTTGGAAAATAGTTGTAACGGTTCTTCAAAATTTTTAACATAAAATTACCATTTGACACAGAAACTCCAATACTAAGTATATACCCAAGATAACTGAATACATAAATCCACACCAAAATTTGTACACAAATGTTCATAGCACCATTATTCAAAGGGCCAAGAAGTGGAAACAAGCTAATGTCCATAATCAGATGAATGGATATTATTCAACTACAAAAAAAGGAATAAAGTATTAATGCATGCTACAATGGATGAACCTTGAAAACATTGCCCTAAGTTCCAAGTGTAAGAAGCCAGACACAAAAGGCCACATATTGTGATTCCATTTACATAAAATAGGTAAATCGAAGGAGACAGAAAGTTGGTTGGCGGTTGCCAAGGGCTGTGAAGAAAAGGCAATAGTGATCCATTTGCAGTTTCTTTTTGGAGTGATGAAAACACTCAGAATTAGCCCAGCCAGCATGGCTCAGTGGTTGAGCATCAACCTATGAAGGAGGTCACAGTTCAATTCCGGGTCAGGGCACATGCCTGGGTTTCGGCCCCATCCCCAGTAGGGGACATGCAGGAGGCATTGATGTTTCTATCTCTCTCTCCCTCTCCTTTCCTCTCTGAAATCAATAAAAAAGGGAAAGAAAATACTCTAGAATTTGAAGTGCTGATGGTTGCACAGCCTTGTGAATTTACTAAAAACCACTGAACTGTATACTTTAAAAGGGTAAATTGAATGGTTTGTGAATTATACCTCAATTTTAAAAAGAGCATATACTGTATTTACAAATGAGTAAAAAGTAACAGTTTAAGTGGATATATATTAGGTCAACATTTACACACTCAATGAACCATTGTTTGCAGTTATCCCTGTCAAGAATTTCACCATTAGCTCAAGTAATTTAGAGGTCATTCTTAACCTCAAATATGACAAGAATCAGACATATATCTTTCGAAGAGTACTTTGCTATGAAAATGACGCCATATATAAATGCTACGTTAAACATGCCTATTCATATCTTCGGTTATGCTAATGGCCTATTTTACAATGAAGTAGCAAAACCTTAACATAGTGTTGGCATTGAACGTCTGCATTCCCTATTAATAAGATCATATTTAAAAAAAATTTTTTTCAAAACTAGATTGGTTGGCTAATAGTCTGCCCTGAGGTCTAGACACCTGATGTCTTCATTTCATTCTGTAATTTCAGTTAGTCTGAAGAAACTGCCGTGTGAATGCATCATTTTGAGCAAAGACTCTAATTTTGAACCGTGTCCGACATCCTTTTCCATTACCTCTGATTTTATAGAACCAATTGTATAGCTTTGGGAGCCGTACCCACTTGCTAAATAAAAGTCATCACTACAGCGGACAGGAAAATGCCTTGGCTTTCCAAACGCCCCCGGTGACTTCTGGAAATATTTACAGACACAAAATTAACTGTTGACAATTGCAGAGCGAAAGCTCTTTTCTTTGAATCTTTGACTTCCTGTTTCTCTTCCAAATCCCAAAAGGGAAAGAAAAAGAAAAGAACCAATTCATCTACGTAGGCTGACCCCGATGAAGCTCAGGGTGGCCGCTGGTACTCTTTAATTCTCTCCTCTTAGGGCACAGCTTAACTTGGCCAGGTAACTGTGTATTTTTATTTTGTTTTTTCTAAAGCAGAAAAGATGTCTTTCTTGACCACACTGAGGCATGCCTTGTTTAAGGAGCCTCCGGACCAGCACCCAGCCCCACTTGGGCAAAACCTGTGATCCAGACCAGCCGGGCTCCTCGCCCCACAGCTCCTGGGGGGACACACACCGCTGTGCGGTCCAGCCGTGCGACGGGCATTTGCACAAAGAAAGCAGTGACCTGCAGGTAGCACCGCCCTGGGACTTGCACAGCGTAATAAAAGATTTAACTTTTCCTTCCACGGCGTTTCGCACATCGCAGTTCCAATGTTCCGTCTTTTCTTTAAAGTGGTTTGAGGACTTCGGGGCCAGCGCAGTTGCGTGGTAGGGCACCCCAGGGCACGCGGATATCCCGGCAACCCCAGGTGTAGAGAACAGTTCTTTAGTTCAGAGAAGTTTCGTCCCGGCGGTCCCGGTGGGGCTCCCCACCAGCGGAGGCCGAGCCGCAGCATCCCTAACTGCGTGGGCCCCTGGGCCGGGGACGCGGGGCTCCCGGGCGCGTCCCCCTGATCGCCGGCTCCACGCCACCAACCCGGGCCCCACTTTGGCAAACAAAATGTCACGGGAGACCGGGGGGCTAGGAGCCACCGCCCCCAGATGAGACTCCAGTCTTGGGGGGCAGCGAGGGGGAGGACGTACGGAGGGGGAAGCGGGAGGCGCGGGGGCGAGTCTTGCGCCAGCCGGTCCCAGCCCCCGGGTGCCCGCCCGCCGCCCCCATCCTCCGGCCGGCGAGCCCCCCGGGAACGCGCGCTCTACAGGGGGCGGGGATCCCCGCGCATCCGAAGCACTGAGGTCGCCTCTTGGCCCCCCGCCCGTCCCATCAGCCTACCTCGGTTACGGGTCCCCAGTGGCCGCGCCCGAGGTCCCAGCCGCGCCCGGTGCGGGGCTCCAGGGGCTCTCCACCGGGGCCGCCGCACGCCGAGCCCAGAGCGGGCGGGGGCGGGGCACGCCTCCTGCCCGGACTGGCGGCCGGAGTAGCCCATCGGAGGTCCCAGCCGATCGCCCGACGTCACCTGGAGGTGTGGCTATGCCTTGGACTCCTCCCGGCGCCAGGAGCGGGAGGCAGTTTTGTCCTGGAGTGTGTGCCCCTAGCCTTCGCCACACCTGGAGCTCAGACCCTGTGGGGACCGTCACCTCCTTTCTTTTCCTTCTGCCTCGACCCCGCGCCCACCTGTGTGATCTCCCAGCCTGACGTCTCTCTTCTTGGCCCTCCATCCTTCACCCTTCTGCCAGGTTAAGCGTCCTGAAGTTTTGAAGTACCCCCTGCCAAAGACCCTCATTGCCTTCCTTTTGCTTAAATCATCAAAAACAAGATTCCCTGGTTTCGTATTGGAGGCCTCCCTCCTACCTTTTCAGCTTTATTTCTCACAGCTGCTCTTCACCCAGCTAAGCTGTTGCGTACCTCCCCACCCCCAGAGAAGCCCTTTTGGAACGTTTACTAGGTGTACCGTTAATAATGTGGATTTGTGGCAATAGCTGGAGTTACACACATGTTGATATATATGCAATTTGATATGTATGCTATTTTGTTGTATTGACAATAAGCTTCAAAACTTCATATGTCAAATTTTCTGAAGGTATTAACATCATAGATATTTTTACACTTAAAAATGTCGAATTCTGTGCCAAATATAAGAGCATTTGTGGGAACTTTTAATTCATTACTTTACTTTGAAGAAAAGTGCTGCTGAAAGTTATCGTATACTTCGGGAAGCTTATGGTGAACATGCTCCATCTCAAGATGCTTGTGAACGCTGGTTTAAACGCTTTAAAAGTGATGATTTCGATGTGAAAGACAAAGAACGTCCAGGTCAACCAAAAAAGTTTGAAGACCAACAATTACAAGCATTATTGGATGAAGATGCGTGTCAAACTCAAAAATAACTTGGAGAAAGATTAAACGTTGCTCAGCAATTTCCGATCCTTTACAAGCAATGGGAAAGTTTTTATAGGAAGGAAAATGGGTGCCACATCAACTGAACGAAAGACAAATGGAAAACGGAAAAGTCATCAGTAAAATGTTGCTTCAACGGCACGAAAGAAAGTCTTTTTTGCATCGAATTGTGACTGGCGATGAAAAGTGGATTTATTTTGAGAATCCCAAACGCACAAAATCATGGCTTGATCCAGGTCAACCATCAACATCGACTGCAAGGCCAAATCGCTTGGTGGGATCAGGAAGGTGTGGTATTATGAGCTTCTAAAACCAGATGAAACCGTTGATCGTAAAACCACCAGAATGGGCCAGAAGACAACGGCAAAGTAATTTTGCTTCCTGATGACACACCATCACACACTTCAAAACCAGTTAAAGACACGTTAAAAGATCTTGCCTGGGAAATATTAACCCATCCGCTGCATTCACCAGACCTTGCTCCTTCAGATTACGTTCGGATCGATGGAACATGCACTTTCTGAGCAGCACTTCAAAACATATAAAGAAGTGGAAAATTGGGTCTCTGAATGGTCTGCCTCAAAAGTAGAAAAGTTCTATTGGGATGGTATCCACAAATTACCTGAAATATGGGGGAAATGTGTAGTTAGCGATGGACATTACTTTGAATAAAGCACTTTTGATGTGTCTCTTGAAATTATCGTGTTTTCTTTGATTACGAAATCTGCTTTTTTAACTGGTAAAGGGTCAATTCTCATTTTTTTAAAATATATTTTATTGATTTTTTACAGAGAGGAAGGGAGAGAGATAGAGAGTTAGAAACATCGATCAGCTGCCTCCTGCACATCTCCAAGTGGGGATATGCCCGCAACCCAGGTACATGCCGTTGACCGGAATCGAACCTGGGACCTTTCAGTCCGCAGGCCAACGCTCTATCCACTGAGCCAAACCGGTTTCGGCTCAATTCTCATTTTTAACCGGTATCCATATTGTTAACTGGTACACCTAGTATCTACTATTGCCTATGTTCACCTTGAGAAGTTCTAACTATCCTCTTCTAAGACACAGGTCAAATCATCTTCTCCATGCAGCCATGCTTCTCACCCCCACCTCTTCTCTTGTTTCTGCTCCCTGAGCACTTAGGTTTTTACTCCTCCTGGCACTTAGCTCATTCTGCCTGTTGTAGTGCCTTTTATTGCTCCATTAGACCTTTGAAATTTATTTTCTTCCTTTTGGATCTTTCTCAGCAGCCAGCACAGAGAATTATACAAGTAGATGAGTGATAATTTAAGTCTAATTAGATTTTACTTCCCATAATGGGATCTGGAGAGGCCAATCTGGGGGCGGAAGGGAGGAAGGGAAGGAGGGGAGAAGGGAAGAGAGAGAGAGAGAGAGAGAGAGAGAGAGAGAGAGAGAGAGAGAGAGAGAGAAGAGGGAGAGAGGAAGGGAGGGGGGAAGAGAAAGAGAGAGAAGAGAGGGAGAGAGGAAGGGAGCGGGGAGAGAGAGAGAGAGAGAGAGAGAGAGAGAGAGGAGAGGGAGAGAGGAAGGGAGGGAGGGAGGGAGAATTCTGACTGTTATGGGTAATCCTTCCCCAGGTTCATAAAACTAGGTCAAATTGCTCTCTTTGGTTCACAGTTGGCCAATAGAGGGTGTCAGAGGCTTTTCCCACTACAATCTTTTTTTTTTTTTTTTTTTTTTTTTCCTAAAGCTCATTTCACCTTATATAGAAAAAGCACGAAAGAGATAAAAGATTTACAAAGTTCCTTGCAGGGAAGGCAATAAGTAAATATGACTAAAAGGCCAGTAAGCGAGTATCAGGCTTCCATATTTCTTCCAGATGAGCACTAATTTTGGACTGGATCCCAGACTGCCCCCACACATCAAATTCCTTTTGCCTTCTGTGGGAGCTGATGATGCATATCATATGAAAAATTGTCTCCAAACAGCTTTGGCAAATAAGCAGGCTGGACGGGGCTTATTTTACAGAGCACACAGGAGTTAAATAAACACAGTTTAAGTAACTTGCATCATTTAACACAGCAAGTTAGTAGAGCCCAAAGAACTAAGAGCAGGAGAAAGAGAGAATGCCAAAATAGAATCACTTCCGCTGGTGAGTCAGAATACTAAATAGACAAGAGAGCTGAGTGAGGAAAGTCACTCATGAAAAGAAGCTTTCTAAACTCTGCTACCACCCATGCAAGGCTCAGCCAACGTTTACTTACTGTCACCTTTTTCTAGAAAAACATGACAAATTGAATTTGTTTGGCTGTGAAGAATACAGTGTAGCAGCATCCTGTTTCTGGCTGTGCTAAGAAAAATATATGGTGCAAGGGACTATTATTTAGCAATAAAAAGAAATGAAGTGCTGATAAATGCTATAACACGGATAAACCTTGAAAATATTATGCTAAATGAAAGAAGCCAGTCATAAAGGATCACATTTTGTCTGATTCCACTTACATGAGATGTCCAGTACAGCAAATTTATAGAGACAGAAAGTAGATTAGTGGTGATGAGGGGCTGGGAAGGATAGGAGTGATGGCTAACGGAGAGGAGTTTCTTTGGGGGACACAAAAACATTCTAAAACTTGTGTTGATGATTACATAATCCTGCCAGTATACCAGAGGCTACGGACAGGCACAGTTTAGATGAGTGATTTGTATGTTATATGAAACATCTCAATACAGGTGTTCTGAAAAACGAAAACTACATGTTGAATTTTATGTTTTCTATATTAAGTAGCAGCAGTTGGAAAATATCTCTGACCAGCCCTCATGGATGTTAATGGCATTATGCACCTTTGTTTTATAGCATTTACCTCAGCTGTAATATTATACTTATTTCTGGTTATTTGGTTGCCTGTCTTCTCCCCCCACCCCCCAACCCCCGCCACACACACTGGACTGTAATGAGAGTAGAAACTGTCTGGTTTTCCTTTTTACTATATATCCAGCATATATGGCGCAATGCCTGGCATGTAGTAGGTACACAATAAATAGTTGTTAAATGAATGAATGAAGGTGGCAAGGGAGATATAATTTATTAAGTACACATAATATTCCAGGCATTGTACTAGGTTCTGAGGGATACAAAATGAGCAATGCCAGACATGGTTTCTGTCTTCACGGAACTGTGGTCTAGGGGGAAATATGCATGTTCATTAATGTCCACACAAATCAATGCAGGGATGGGCAAAAGTAGGTTTGAATTCAACCACCTCAGGAGGCAGTGGGGCTAATCCAAGCAGTCACTGAATTCAGGTTTGTGTATTGATTTTCAAAGACGACAAGAATGTGTAAACAATGAAGGCTGGCACATCGAGCGCTTACGAGATTGCACCTAAGTGTGCTGTGTCTTTCCTTTGATAAAGCTATTGTAATAATCGTAACCTGTGTGTCTTTTTCCATATGAACTGTAAACCGACCGTGCCCACCCCTGAATATAATTACAAATTGCATTAGATGTTTCGAAGGAAGAGCACAAGTTGCTCTACAACCGAATAATAAAGGGATTTGGCCCAGTCCTAGGAGACAGGACGGCCTTTGAGAAAAAAGTTGAGCTGAGGTGTGAAGGAAGTAGCCAGGCAAAGCAAAGGGATCATGGGAAGAGTATCCCAGACTGTGGGAACAAAAGCTACCAGCCCCTGCAGTGAGGAGAAGCCTGAGACATCGGAGGGGCTGAATGCCAGTGAGGCAGGGACACAAGGGGCAGGAGAAGAGCAGAGCAGGAGGTGGCTGCAGAAGAAAGGGGTAGATCGTCTGGGACCTTAAAGAGCAGGGCTTCTGAAACCTCAGTGGGGATCTTGTTAAAATGCAGATTCAGACTCAATAGGCTTGAGATGCGGACCAAGATGCTGGATTTCTAACAAGTGTCCGGAGTACACTGTGCGTAGCAAGGCTGTGACGACATTATTCCAAGAGCACTGGAAATCCACTGAAGTGTTTTAAATAGTGACAAGGTCAGATGTGGCAGGCGGGCAGAGAATGCATTAGAAAAGAGCAAGAATGGATTCAGTGTGAGCAGTTGGTGAGGGATTTGTCTTCCTGGTGAGAAATGGTGGGTGCTGGGGACTGGTGGTGATGAACAGAAGCAATGGGTGGCCAGAGCTGTGCTTAAGGAAGCTCTATCTAGCATGGTGGAGAGAGTGGCTAGGAGAGGGAAGAGCAGTTTGGAGGCTCAGGAAATAACCAATGAAGATCTGAACTATGATGCTCATAATGAAAATGAAATGGAAATCATGGTGGGAATTAAGAGACTCTGGGTGGAATAGATACATATAGTAAACAACCGGTGGCACTTGCAATGCATTGGGCACTGTTCTGAATGCTTTATCATATACTAGAGGCCCAGTGTACAAATTCAGCCTGGCCTGCAGGATCGGGCCAAAACCAGTTCTCTGACATCCCCAGAGGGGTCCTGGATTGTGAGAGGGCGCAGGCCAGGTCAAGGGACCCCACTGGTGCACAATCGGGGCTAGGGAGGTATGTGGGAGGTTGGCCAGCGGGGGAGGGACTGTGGGAGGGCTCCAGAGCGTGTCTGGCCCATCTCACTCAGCCCTGGCTGGACCCCAGCAGCAAGCTAACCTAGTGGTCGAAGTGCCTGCCCCCTGGTGGTCAGTGCATGTCATAGTGAGCAGTTGAGCATCCTTAGCATATCATTAGCATATTATGCTTTGATTGGTTGAACGGCCGACTGGTTGACCGGACACTTAGCATATTAGGCTTTTATTATATAGGATAATCTCATAACAACTCTGTGATATAGGTGCAATTATTATTCCTATCTGACATATGGGGCAACTGAGGCACATAGAGGTTAAATAGCTGTCCCAAGGTTACATGGACATTAAATAGTAGAACTGGGCATTCTGGCTTCACAGCAATCTCTATGCTGTAGCTCCACTTCTTTCAAGAAATCACATAAATCTACAAGGTCTAACAACTAATTGGAAGGGGAAAACATAAGGGCCTGGGAGGCCTGGAGAGTACTATGTGAAATACGCCAGTCAGAGAAAGACAAGTGTAACATGATCTCACTCATATGTGGAATCTAATGAACAAAACAAACTAATGAACGGAGTGGATCCAGAGACATGGAAGCATGGAACAGACTGAGGAATCCTGAGGAAAAACGTAACCAGTTTTGTACTGTTCGTTGGCAAAATTATTTTGAGTTGTTTGTCTACAAGAAGAGAACTATAGGGAGATAATTTGTTCTTCCCTCTCCTTGCAGAGGGAACATAAATAGCTTTATATAAAAATAATTTCATATTTGCAGGGAGAAGAGGTCTAATAAGTTCATCTTTGAGCAATGCTCCAGGGCTAAAGAGTTCCAAAGTCTCCATAGACCAGTTTGAAAAGTTTGAATGAGCTTTTCCTTCTTGTACAAATCTTATACAAATCTTATAAGGACGTCTCTCTCAATCTTGTCATTGTTCACTGAGAACTGCTCTGTTTAATTTCATCCACACCAAATAGGAGTTTCTGTTCAGGTCTGCATTAGGGATGACTGGGCTTTAGTCAAGCTCTGGAGACAAAGTTAACCAAGCACCGTTCTCATAGACCACTGAGTTCTCCAAGGTTTTCTCAATATAAAACCACACCTCTTCCAGGCTACCTGTACACTTGCTTTTCTGACTGACACAATTTTCACCAGGACCATTGGGAAAGTATTGGCTACTTTGGGGAAATTTTGACATGAACAAGGTTGTTCATTCAAGAAGTGCCTCAGATTAAAAAGAAGAAGAAAACTTTTTAAGGTGATTGCCTTGTTTGCCAAAAAGAAAGAAAATTTTGTTTATCCTAAGAAACAACCCCTCCTTGGTTTTTGTACTTTGGGGATTACTGAAATCTTGATGCTTTAATTGATGGCTTGATAAACTTGTCAAGGATTCAAGTTATGTCAAAACTAACTGCTTGCCACTCTCCTTTGGGTGTATATACGTAAAGTGTACTTTTCTATATTTATATTTTTCCCCACTCCTTGATGAGAGAACACAATTAACTTTTTACAAAAAACAATTTCATATTTGTCTGAAGCTGGCTTCCTCACACTTTTGCTCTTTCTTGTCCTTCTCTTGGAAAACTTTAAAGGTTAATTAATTTTAAAGAGGCATTCAGTTGTTATATGCTCACTCTAGGAATATAGTCCAGATAAGCAATCAAAGAAAGAAAAGAGTTATTACTCTGTATTTCTTCTTGTTGACACTAAAAAGTATATTTATATAATGGCCTGCATAAAAGCTAGCAGATAAGAAGAAAAGGCTTTAGTTTTAAGATAAAAGAAGTTTTGTCATGATTTAGTCTTAAAAATTTAGTGTCTACACTCAGGGGGAAGACTCAGTGAGCACCAAAGCCCCATCGAAGCAAGTCTAGCCCCAGAGGGGTGTCTCCAGCACAGAAGTTCTCCCACTGCAGACACAGCTGATTCTCACAGCCAATTGACGGGGAGGTCAATTCCTCACAGTGATAACTACAACAATCAAGGCTTAATTACCACAAGACTGTGCACAAAGCCCACAAGGGGGTGCACCAAGAGTGTCTACCTCAGGTAATTGGGACACTTAGCACAGAAAGGCACTCTATCGACACAACGAAGCATAAAAAATGCCGAGACAAAGAAACAGGACACAAACGACAGAATTGGAGGAAAGCAAACTGCTGGATATAGAGTTCAAAACCACACTTTTAAGGTCTTTAAAGAACTGTCTAGAAGCCGCCGATAAATTTAATAAGGCCCTCGAAAAGATTGGTGAGATCGCCGATAAATGTAGTGAGATCTTCAAGAAGACTGGTGAGAGCGCCGATAAATGTAGTGAGATCTTGAGGAAGACTGGTGAAACCCTTGATGTTGTGATAAAGAACCAACTAGAAATTAAGCATACACTGACTGAAATAAAGAATATTATAAAGACTCCCAACAGCAGACCAGAGGATCACAAGAATCAAGTCAAAGATTTGAAATACGAAGAAGCAAAAAACACCCAACCGGAAAAGCAAAACGAAAAAAGAATCCAAAAATATGAAGATAGTGTAAGGAGCCTCTGGGACAACTTCAAGTGTACCAACATCAGAATTATAGGGGTGCCAGAAGATGAGAGACACCAAGATATTGAAAACCTATTTGAAGAAATAATGACAGAAAACTTCCCCTACCTGCTGAAAGAAATAGACTTACAAGTCCAGGAAGCGCAGAGAACCCTAAACAAAAGGAATCCAAAGAGGACCACACCAAGACACATCATAATTAAAATGCCAAGAGCAAAAGACAAAGAGAGAATCTTAAAAGCAGCAAGAGAAAGAAAATCAGTTACCTACAAGGGAGTACCCATACAACTGTCAGCTGATTTCTCAACAGAAACTTTGCAGGCCAGAAGGAGGTGGCAAGAAATATTCAAAGTGATGAATACCAAGAACCTACAACCAAGACTACTTTATCCAGCAAAGCTATCATTCAGAAGTGAAGGCCAGATAAAGAGCTTCACAGATAAGAAAAAGCTAAAGGAGTTCATCACCACCAAACCAGTATTATATGAAATTCTGAAAGGTATCCTTTAAGAAGAGGAAGAAGAAGAAAAAGGTAAAGATACAAATTATGAACAACAAATACACATCTATCAACAAGTGAATCTAAAAATCAAGTGAATCAATAATCTGATCAACAGTATGAACTGGTGATTGTAATAGAATCAGGGACATAGAAAGGGAATGGACTGACTATTCTTGGGGGCGGGGGGGAAAGGGGTGTGGGGGTGAGGGAAGAGATTGGACAAAAATCGTGCACCTATGGATGAGGACAGTGGGTGGGGAGTGAGGACAGAGGGTGGGGTGGGAACTGGGTGGAGGGGAGTTATGGTGGGAAAAAAGAGTAACTAATGTAATAATCTGAACAATAAAGATTTAATTAAAAAAAAATTTAGTGTCTATATATATAAAAAACCAAGTGACCGGAATGGTGAAACAACCGGAAGGACCGGTCACTATGAGGCTCACTGCGGCGGCCAACTGGCCCAATGGGGGCCCCCGATCGGCCACCTCCACTCTTATCGAGGGCAGAGCCAACTGGCCAACCACTCTCAGCCCCTCCCCACCTGCCGGCCTGGTCCCGAAAGGCCCCATCGGAACTGGCTGGCCAGACCCCACCCGTACACGAATTCGTTCACTGGGCCTCTAGTACAGTGATCGGCAAACCGCGGCTCGCGAGCCACTTGCAGCTCTTTGGCCCCTTGAGTGTGGCTCTTCCACAAAATACCACATGCGGGCGCGCACATACAGTGTGATTAAAACTTCGTGGCCCATGCGCAGAAGTCGGTTTTCGGAAAGGAGATAGACTAAACAAGTATACAAGACGAGTGTGGATGGGAGAGTTGGAAGGGATCAACCTCAGGAAATGTACCTCAATCAGATTGAGGATGTTTTTAGCAAAGGCCAGCTTAGGAGTACCCTAATTAAGTTAATAACAATGTACCTACCTATTTAGTTTAAGTTTAAAAAATGTGGCTCTCAAAAGAAATTTCAATCGTTGTACTGTTGATATTTGGCTCTGTTGACTAATGAGTTTGCCAACCACTGCTCTAGTACCATATAAAAATAATGTCAACAGAATAGTTAGGCTTGTTCAAGACCAGAGTTAAATTTCTTTTGATTCAAACTTCTTACATTTCCTACATTGGCTTTAGGGATTAAATAAATTACCATTGTTTTCATAACTTGCTTTAAGTAAAAAATTATATGTATTAAGTTGTATTCAATTAAATGGGATGATAATGAATGTCTTTTCAAAGGGTTTAATTTTATGCATTTCTGACAATGCTACAAATCACAAGAATTTGACATGTCAACTAAATTATAGTAATTTCCAGATCTTTAACTTTAAAAGTTTAGACAAATGATTAAATTAATTAATAAATAATCTTTGGGTACATAGACAGTTCCTAAAAAAAGAAACAAATACAAAACCTGGTCACTAAACATAATTTTAAGTTGCACTTTTTTGCTTAAATGGATAATAGATGAACAAAACATGCAAATACATTGAATGATATTACACACACACATGTACACACACACACACATACACACAGGTTAGTTAATTGTTTTTGCTTCCTCAAATTTGTTAAAATTGTATGAAATAAGTGCTGAAGGAGAAAATATAGGTGAACAGATTTTGTTGTTTTTTTTTTAATATATTTTATTGATTTTTTACAGAGAGGAAGGGAGAGAGATAGACAGTCAGAAACATCGATGGGAGAGAAACATCGACCAGCTGCCTCCTGCACATCTCCCACTGGGGATGTGCCCTCAACCCAGGTACATGCCCTTGACCGGAATCGAACCCGGGACCCCTCAGTCCGCAGGCCGACGCTCTATCCACTGAGCCAAACCGGTCTCGGCAGATTTTGTTTTTTAATTCTCTAGTTCTCTTTTGTGTCTGAAGAAAAGAAAAGTTGGTTACTTTGGTTAAATATGGCAATTAATATACTGTTTCATTACACTAGATACAATAATACTTTAAAAATACAATGGTAATCACACACACAATGGTAACACATACAATTTTCTGGTGTTTATTAAGAAAGTTGTAGTTTAGTCAATGGTAAATGTATTATAATCAGTGGTTTCCTCCCTTGTAGCCCTTAGCAATGTTTTTCTTCAATACTACATGGAATTCTTAGAGAACAGAAACTCTCTCGAACACTTTGAATCCTTCAGCACTAGGAACTCAAGGGCCTGGCATAGAGTAAGCACTCGCTAATTATTTGTTGAATGAACAAGTGAATGATTAGTTCTGCATCTAAATGTAATTTCCCAATTCTATTACCTGGAGAAGACAAGACTGGAAAATCTCCTAATTCTTCTACATCAAGGAAAGAATAACTGCAGAGTAAAAATTATTATAGCCCTGGGCGGGTAGCTCAGTTGGTTAGAGTGTCGTCCTGATACACCAAGATTTTGGGTTTAGTTCCCAATTAGGGCACATACAGAATTAACCAATGAATGCATGAATGGGTGGAGGAGCATGCCATCTCTCTCTCTCTCTCTCTCTCTCTCTCTCTCTCTCTCTCTCTCTCTCAAATCAATAAATAAAAATTAAGAAAATAAAAATTATTATTAATATAGATATGTAGGTATATCTATTTTACCCATCCATCCATTCATCCATCCATCCATTCTTCTACCCATCTACCTGTATTTTAGCTCCTAATTGATTAGTAAAAGAAGTGAAGAACCACAAATGTGTCTCATTTCATAAACTTAATATTTGTCACCAATTTTTTTTCTTTGAAAGCAGAAACTGAGATGGGGCTTGACATGCATGATATTTATTAGGGGCCAACTTCCTGTTTGAAGGGTAGGATGTACGTTGGAGAGAGAACTGTGATATTGGCCCCCCAAAGCCTCAGGAAATGCCATGGGAAGTCCCTACCAAGAATGCCATCAGTTTATCAATAAATGGATGGAAGGGTGTGGCTTGGGCATGGCAACATGTTGGGGAAACCCTGGCGGGAGTAACAGCTGGAAGCTGTCGGCTCACTGACTTCTAAGCAGCCTGGGCAGCAAGTCTTTCCTTGAAGTAGGACTTCTGTATTTACCAACATCTTATTTCACAAATGTACAGTCATAATTTTAAATGAGATAGATTACATTCAAATCTCCCTAACAAGAATATGTATATTTTAAAAGGTGTGGAAAACATCAAAGATGTATGATGGAAACCAGTATCTTGGAAACTTACTACAAATACATTTTCTTCTCAGAGACATTGAAGTTTGAATCATTGCCATGAGGCTTCCTTTCTTTAAATTTAATGGGTAACACTTTTAGGCCAGAATTTTGATTTACTTTGTCCTAAAAGATATCCAACATTTCCATGGCAGATTGCAGCTCATGTGCTCCTTTGAGGGGTTGCGAATTTCATCTTTTCCATGACATCAGAAGCCAACTATCCAAAAAAAAAAAAAAATAACTTAAGCAGATTCATATGGTGGCTCTGCACTTTGAAGTTTAGTACTATTCTTTTCTGTTATAAAATGACTAGAGGCCCGATGCACGAAATTCGTGCAAGGGGCTCGCCCCTCACAGCCCCAGCTTCATCTGGAAGGACGTCCGGAAAGTTGTTCGGCTGTTCAGTCTAATTATCATATCAGCTCTTTATTATATAGGCTTCTTCAAACCTATTTTAAAGCAATGAAGCCAACTGCTTTATTAAAATATTTCTAGTATAATAGATATTAGTGAAGAATTTTAACATTATAAAAATTATCTTTTAGTGGAAAAACACTCCTGAATTTAAGAAGTTTTCTCTTGTACTCTTTTTCTATCTGTGTCATTCCAGATCATTCTATTCTGTTGCTTTTTCTTTCTGACTGCATTTCTTACTATTTCTAACTAATGCTTCACATTTTTCTTTTCTAGCTTTTGCTTTCTTAGCTTACATAAATATTGTATCAATAAGATCTAGAGGCTACCAATAACACAGTAAGGGTTGATTCTGCAAAAAAAAAAAAAAAAAAAAAAAAAGCATTAGATTCTTATAAACAATTAAAACTATCAGCCAGACCCTCAAACCTCAAGACTCTGAAGACTCAGCTGTGCACCAGCATCCCTAGCTGTCATTTGAGGTTGTATTCTTTTTCTCAGGTCAGTTTATTAGATGCTGTTGGAGCACTTGTTTGCCACAGACTGTGACAGGGACTAGAGGAATTAAGATAACCCTAGCCCTCCAGGATCCTGCTATCTGATGAGGGAGACATTCACAAAACAGATCATTTCAATACAAAGTTAAATGCTAACAGAGAGGTATACTCAATGTGCAATGGGAGCTCAAAGTAAAGTCACTTAGCTCAATCTAGGTGATTAAAAAAGGTATCTAAAGACGATGACAGCAGATTTGTGTTAAAGGATGTTTAAGAGTCACCCAGTCTCTTATTACAAGCCCTCCAAGTGATTGTGATACGGGCCAAAGTTTGGGAACCACTGCTCTACATCAGCAGGGAACATTTGACAAAGCCTGGAGTGGGGTGCAGATTGGGGAGGAACTCATCTTGGGTGCAAAACTTAAGAGGGTGCTAAAATCCTCAGTAATCAAGATAAACAGTGTTTAATGAAAGATTTTAAAAAATCAAAGTTAATGCTAAAAATCCACAATGTTGTTTGTTTGAAGAATCTGTTATTGTGCGATGGGAACAGTTGTTTCCAATCAGCTTAAGGTTCCCAGGACCTACAAAGCTGTCCCATTTCCTATCACGCAGATCGGGTAATGCGGGGTTCAGGGGCTAGCTTCACGGGTGTGAGACCCATGCAGTTAAACACGGTCCCCACTCCAAAGGACACCATGCTTAGAAAGGCCCCATACCTAATTTAATGCCCTCCTGTCACTGTCTTGAAATTCTTCATTAATTTTTGAAGAAGGAGACCTGCATTTTCATTTTGTACTGGGCCCTGCAAAGTTTCTCTGGAATGGCTTATGGGTGTCTTTCTTTTTCTCCTTCAAATTTTACATCAGCATGGAGTGAAGTCAGTCTTTTTGTTGTTGTTGTAGAACTTCCATTAACTTTTACACTTGGTTCAAAACATGGGAGGACATTTTGATACGTGTATATAGGGCACACATTTCTCTTCTGCCTCAGGTCCCAATAAGGCTCAACACAGTACTGTTCCGGAGACATTTATGATCGTCACGACTAAGGAGTGCTACTGACATCTAGTGGATGGTGACCAGGATGCTACTAAACATCCTACAAGGCACAGGACAGCATCTACAACAAGGAATTAATTATCTACCAGGCCCAAAATGTCAGGATTGCTGAGGGCAAGAAACTCTGCTCTACAGGGACAGGTCGGGAGGTTGGTAACAGTGTCTTGAAATGGGGGTAGTGACAGCAAATAGGGAGCTATCTTGAACTTGATGATTAGTTAGAGGGAAAGACTCTCAGAGTTTTGCTTGCTCAGGTCACCAATTGGGATAGAGAATCCAGAAGGAAACTCTCGTTAGGTAGAAGCAAGGCAAGAAGAGGTTAAGAGTTGGAAGAAGGACATCCAAATGGAGACGTCCGTTTGAAGGCCAGCGTCTCAAGCTGTGAAGAGATGTTAGAACCGTCAACAGGCACTTCCATGACGGTCCTCTGCCCCACCCAAACCTCTAGCACAATTCCATCTCTCCTGCCTCAGAATGGACACCGCAGGTAAGCCAGGGGGCAAGGAAGGCAATTTTGGGCTTTTTAACTCCTACATGATTTTTCTGAAATTTTTGGTAGAGAAAGTTTTGTGCATTTCAAATATGTAAGCCCTAAAACAGGGGTCCTCAAACTTTTTAAACAGGGGGCCAGTTGGAGGGCCGGACTATAGTTTAAAAAAAAAACTATGAACAAATTCCTATGCACACTGCACATATCTTATTTTGAAGTGAAAAAACAAAACGGGAACAAATACAATATTTGTATTTGCATGTGGCCCGCGGGCCGTAGTTTGAGGACCCCTGCCCTAGAGGCTCAAGGTATAGAGTTCATTGTCATAGGTAACAGGCTGGGGTGACAGGCAAATCCAAGTACTTTTCTCTGAGATTGAAATAAAGATTCTACAGGTGGAGAAAGAGGAGAGACAAGCAAATGTGCAGGAGGGAATGGCTGGGACCCTGGGATCGGACTGTGGGCACCAAATGGACAGGAGCAGAATCAGCATCAAGACCACCCTGCACCGCCTAACCAAGCGCCAAGGAGCTGCTCTTCGTGATTGCACCAACATGCTATGTCCGGGGAAAACAACCAAAGACCAGCACGCCCCTGCCTATAGACCACCCTCCATCCCAATCCATCCCAATAGCTGAGAACACGTGTAGGTCCTAGGATAGAGGGAAAGCCCCGTCGCCTGTTCTTGGGAGAGCTGAAGGGATCCACAGTCCCTCACAGATGAACGCCGGGTGATCGCCCACTGCTTTGGTTACATTTCACAGGCAGGTTTCTCCAGAACTGTTGCTGGATGGCTTTTTTCCTTCTTCAGAGAGCGAGCTCACTTTTCACCCCAGCTATTTTCAGCCTTCTTAATTGCCATCAATAAAAGGCTTGGATTTTTCTTTGTTGTTTAAGCTTATGGAATGTACTTTCTAGCTAAAATTTTCTGTTTCCTGGTTTTTGAAACATTCGTTGGTTTGTCGATTCTTTAACTCTGCACCTCTGGGTAACGTTGAAGACAGAGATGTTGTTTTGTTCAACATCGTATCCTTAGACTGTGGCACAGGGCCCAGAACATAGCAGGGGTCTGTAATGGATGCTGTGATGTGTTGCCCGGACCCACACCCCCCCTCCCCACTTTAGGACCAAGGCACTATTCCCCCAGATGCTGTTCGTGTCAGCTGTTACAGCTCACTGCCTGATCCAATAACTAGTTGATGCAGGACAGAGGTTCTGTCCCTTGCCAAGTCAACCCCAGAGCTCCTAGTAGGATTGGCTAAAGCTTCTGTGGCAAATTCATCCCAGCTCTATCCTTTCTGACCAGTCGTCTCCCTCAATCCCTTACAAGGGTTGCTCTCAAGAGTGCTCTCCAGTAGCCCTCCCTCATGCAAATCTCTGCCTAGAATCTGCTTCCTGGGGAACCAATTTAAGACAATGTTTAATAAATATTTGTTGAATAAATGGATGAAGGGACTCTTCCATTGTAAACTATGAGGTTCCTCATCCTGAGCAGAAATAACTGTGAAAAACCTCTGACCTTTATTTGTATATTTAACATTTTATTTTGTCATCTCAGGCCCTAAAAGTCAGAGCCTCATATTCAAATCATTCACCCTACTTATAAGATGGCAGTATCAGTACCCAGTTGTTTTAGTTATATTGTCACTTGACCACCAGATGGCAGGGGTGACACTTGGAAAATCTGACCTTAGGCCACCTACTTCAGAATTCAACATTAAACCCATTTAGTACCATTAATTCCTAAACTCTTTGTAATTATGGCATCATTTCATTTTGTAGGCAAGTGTCACCACATGCTTGCCCTCATTTGCATATAAAAAGAGGAGTTTGGAATATAATGGAAAGAGCCCCGGACTGAGCATCAGAACCACTGCACGCTGGCCATTTGTCCCATTCGACTATGTTTCATCAACAAAATGAGACTCCCAGTCCTATATGCTCCACAGGTCTGTTGAGAGGAGGGACCACATGTGGTTGTTCCCAAGTCCAGGCCAGCTCTGGGTGTGGGGTAGGGATGGAGTCCTGTAGGGACTTTGCCTAAGGGACTAGTGTGAATGATTGCCTCTAAGGAGAACGTTCTGATACATATGCACTCCAGTCTAAGGCCCTCTGAAGTTTATTCCTTCTCCTGGACCAGCACAAAGTTTTCCTGCATGTTGGGGTGCAGACAGTACAGCTTATTTCTTCCAAGAATCCTCAACTCCTGACCTTCTTGTTTATCTGTGCTGAGAGCAGGAATAAGTAGCTGAGTTTGGACGAATTTTTCACGCTGCTGTGGGATGGTCACGTCACTGCTGGAATTCGCCCATTCTCACACCACTGTCCAAAGTAGAAAGAGGACCAAGAAAGTCTGGTCCAGGCTTATAAGCACCTGGGCTAGGGTAGCGGGGGGCCATAGCTGTCAGCTGGCCCGATCCACCAGAACCACGTGTGACTGAAAGGCTGTGATAAAAAAATGTGTATGTGTCGAGGATATGCAGACAGATTGCTACTCAGGTGCTGGAGAAATACAGCTGCAGCCCAACTAGTGAAGGAGTCTGACCTCACCAGGCACTGTATCGAGGGGAGGAACTTCGGTGATCATGTGACACACAAAACCTACCACTGCCTCCACTTTTACTTCGGCCAAGTGGCCATTCTTCTTCTGTTCAAATCTGGTTAAAAGTGTGGACTGTGCCAGGCACCTAGTGATCCAACCCCAAACAAGGACTACAGTCTAAATTCCAAATTGCCCCCTTGTATTTGGGCCTGTCTGGCCCAAATGAAAAGGTACACCTCATATTAAATTTGGACTTTTTCTCTTCATCTTCCCTTGTCTGGATCAATAGTGTGATTAATCTGTCATTTATTTGGAGTACGTTATTTTTTTTAATTGGTTTATTAAAAGATATTATTTTGTATGCTTATTTGGCTTGTGAAATTATTAAAATTCCCACAGTGAACCTGTACCAAATAATTTGCTTACAAAGACAGTACCAGTTTCTGGAGCATAATTTTGCTGACTCTCCCAAAACAAAACAAAATAGTTGTATATATGCAAATATTTATGTGTACTTGGTTCAAGGTATAATGTATTTATTTTTTTCTTTTAAATATATTTTTATTTATTTCAGAGAGGAAGGGAGAGGGGGAGAGGAACTGAAACATCAATGATGAGAGAGAATCATTGATTGGCTGCCTCCTACATGCCCCCTACTAGGGACTGAGCCCATAACCCAGGCATGTGCCTGACCGGTAATCTAACCTTGACCTCCTGGTTCATAGGATCAATTTATTTCTTACTATCTGTCCTGGTAAAAAAATATTATAAAAACAATGCGGTAGAGAAAGTTCTGCACACATTCATCAACAATCCAAATCTCCAAAGGAGAGGAATGGAAAGATGAATGTGGTATATTAAGCAACGGAATACTAGATAACAGCAAATGAAAGAAACACAGAGACTTGCTTTTATGTGGATGAATGCCAAAAGCAATTCTGAAGGAAGTCAAGTCCCAGAGAAAACGATTCCATGGAAAAAGCTCAAAATCAAATAAAATAAGGTTTTCTATAGTGATACAAATGTGGCAAATCTACAAAGAAAAACAAGCGAAGGTGAAATAAAATTCAGAAAAGTAATAATAAAAACTTAAGATCACCAATGTGACTAAAGGTTTGGGGAACTGTAATGTTTCTCAGTTGTTTTGCAAATTAATTGCATTTGAACAAAGCATCAGCGTCTATGCCAGATCTTTCCCCCATCCCAGCTCTTAGGGTGGTGCTCGGCACCTAATTTTTGTATTTATTTTTAAAGGTCCGTGTAAACTATGCATTCTAAATAGTGGGTAACTTTCAAGGCTAGCGTCTGGCAACGCTCCCACAATAGCACTTATCTATTTGCTGAATGAATCGTTGGCGTACGTTAGCTCATTCAATATTTCTCATTTTCGTCAAAATTCAAGATTCCTATTGTGGCTGCAGTTCAAAGCCCGCCCCACCCCCTACCCACTCTTGCAGGCTTTTACATGGCTAGGCTCCTTGTTCCCGAGTGGCGGAGGCAGTTTTCTCCTCCTCTCTGCGCTGAACAAGCCGAGTGGGACAAGGTCGACTGTCTGCGTTAAGGAAAAGGTGTTTCCCACCATTGGGATGTGGGGCGGACCACAGTCTAAGCTGCCCTCCGGGGACTGAGGTGGGCAGATTCCAACCTGCCAGGCTAGTCCCAGCGCCGGAGGGCAGCTACCGCGCACTCCTCAAAGTCAGAGTCTAACCAAATCCCCACTCTGACTTCCGCTCCCCGGTGACATCACGACCTTTCCGGACTCCTGATTGGAGGGTTCCATGAGCGCAATTCTCGCGATGACTCCTCCGACAGGTCCTCCTGTTTCCCTCCCGTCGCCGCGACCCGGTAGTCGACCGACCACGTTGAGAGCCGCCGAGACACCGTAGAACTGTACGAGCTTCCGGGATTCACCTCGGCGGCGGCGACTCTTCTCTGACGCCCACGGGCACGAGGTTTGGATCTCAGGCGTCCTGTCTGCCAGGCCCGCGGTGGCGCGTGACTCTCCATCGCTGGGTTAGGGGCCACCAGGTGACTGACACCAAGTCCCGTTGTTTAGCATCGCGAGATACAGTGTCGGGGAAACTGATTGCTGGTCGCTTAGGTTTCCTGGGAGACAGCATTTTAACCAATACTTCCCCCCCCCCCCCCGTCATTCCACGGACTCCACACGGTTGGAAAATTGCCCAGAGAATGTTTGTGGGAGTCAGCCAGGAAGATGTAGGGTTGAAAGGGAAGCTGCCGCGGGAACCCAGGAGGAGTTTGATTGCTGAGCATCTTCTGGCCACTTAAGCAGTGCCTTTCGGTGGGCGTGGGGTTTCCCTACCCGGGAGGCCGCGTTCATCGGGACAAACGTGTAGGCGCCCATTGAGCACGCATAAGCTCGGCGCTTTTTTTCTGTATAGTCTCGACGTTCCCAAGATCAAATCCTGCTGCAAAACTTGCTCCCCATTTACCAGAGAATAGCCTCCCCAGTTATCTGTCTCTGTCCCTTCTAAACTTTGATCAATGATCTCCATTTTTATTACTCTTTTATGTTAAGTGGCTTTTCACATGCCATTGCTATATTGAGATCTTCTTTTGCAAATGGACCATAGTTAATTAGTGTCAAGACTAGCTTGTCACTTATATATAGAATATACTTTCGATACTAGGTAGTCCACCTTTCTGCCGTTAAAAGCGTGCATCACTTCTAGAACATCTCTGGTAAATGTTTGTTAATTAACTCACATGTTTTTACCTAATATTTATCAAGCACCCTAATATGCACCAGGTTCTGTTTTAGGAATTGAGAATTAAAACAGTGGACAAACCAGATAAAAGTTGCTGCTTTCATGGAGTTGACGACTAGGGAAGCACAGACAATATACAAATAAACCAGTCAGTGTAATTTCAGGCAGTAGTAAATGCTATGAAGAAAAAGTAATGGAAATTGTGTGTGAGTAGGAATGGTGGCATTTTACTTATTCTTAAACACTTTTTAAAAATTAATTTCTAGAGAGAGAGAGGGAGGGAGAGAGACACATTAATTTGTTGTTCCACTTATGTATGCATTCATTGGTTGCCTCTTGTATGTGCCCTGACAAGAGATCGAACCCACAACCTTGGAGTATCGGACAATGTTCTAAACAACTGAGCTACCCAACCAGGGCTAGGAATGGTGGCATTTTAGATAGAATGGTCACAGAAGAGTTCTCTTGGGAGGGGTTATTCTAGAAGAGACCTGAAGGAGTAGCCTTGCAAGGATCTGGTGGAATGAGCATTAACAGGCAACGGTATCAGGACATGCAAAGGCCTGTAGGTAGGAATAAGAGCAGCGGGAAGAGCTGAGCCCCTGAGATGGTGAAGAGAAGATTAACTTGAAGTGTAGGGAAAGTCAGGACCAGATATTTAGGTCCTTGAAGGCCAAAGTTTCAAGCTTGGATTTTATTCTACGTGTTAATTGGCAGCCTTTGGAAAGATGCAGAGAGTAATTAGATTTGATTCAAGTTTTTAAAAAAGATTGCTTGGATGACTGTGAAGAGAATGGAATTTTCAGAAGCCAGGGTAGAAGTGAGGAGACCAGTTAGGAGGCTATAACAGGAGTCCAAAAGAAAAGGGATATTCCCAATGTTGGGAATTCTTTGTTTACAAGGCAGCCCATTCTATACTTGGAACATGGAGGTCTTCCTCTAAATTGAGCTGAAATTTGCCTCCCTGAAGCTTGTCCTTTTTCTAATCTGTAACAAAAGACTTCTACACCCCTTTTCTCCTAACCAGTCCACCCGCCATTTAAGACACTTGTCCTGTCCTCTTTTCTCCAGACCACCTTTGATTAACTAAGCTCTTCTCCGAAGGCGGTGCTTTCTAGGCCCTTCAGAAGCCTGGCTGGTCTTTGGAAGCTCCATTATTCATTATGGATCTTTTTTTTTTAAAAAATATATTTCATTGATTTTTTACAGAGAGGAAGGGAGAGGGATAGTTAGAAACATCGACGAGAGAGAAACATGGATCAGCTGCCTCCTGCACACCCCCCACTGGGGATGTGCCCGCAACCAAGGTACATGCCCTTGACCGGAATCGAACCTGGGACCTTTCAGTCCGCAGGCCGACGCCCCATCCACCGAGCCAAACCGGCCAGGGCCATTATGGATCTTTAAGATGTGGCCACCATCACTGCACCTAATGCTCTACATGTCACCTGACTTGTGGGATGACCAAAGGATCATGCACTCCCTTAATCCACCTGACTTCTAACATGCTTTTTAGCAGTCATATTGTGCTGTTGGTTCACAATGAGCTGTTTCAAACAACATATCGAACTGTTTCAAATCACATTTCACCTCCTCCTGCACCCTCATTCTGCATTTCTATATTATGTTTTTCTAATCTGAATGCAGCATTTTACATTTATTTCTAGTTCATCTTGGTAAATTTATTCTAATTCATTGGGCTGTTTTTTAATCCTGATCCCATCATCCAACATGTCCTCCCAGCATTGTATCTTTTATAAATTAACATTACATTCTTTTACAAATTCACTATGTTATGTTCTCTAATGTCTGCATCATATAGATTGCTAAAAATGTTAACTGCACCAAGAAAAGAGCCCTGGGTAGCATTTCCCTAGTGACTTCTCTCCAGATGGCATGGTATGATTAGTGTGTATTTTTCAAGTACATTTGTTCAGTACATGATGAACCCAAGTAACTAAAATAAACTCTGTTTGTTAACTAAAAGCAAACTCACAAGGACAGTATGCGCATTTTTTTTTTATTAAATACTTTGCACAAATCAGGATATAGTATATTATGATATCTCCTGATCTGTCAGTCTAAGACGTTACTGGGGTTAGTTAGATAGACTTTATTTTTGGAAAACCATGCTGGTTTCTTTTGTTATTATTAAAGTGAAGGCTTGCTGTATTTTAAAATACAAAGACTGGCTTATATTAGGTAAAATTAACTATAGACAATAATAAACTCTTCTTGAGCTTAAAGTTTTTCTTTTTCAAAGCAGAAATCCTTAGACCAGTGGTTCTCAACCTATAGCAACTTTGCTCCCCAGGGAATCATGAGGCAATAACTGGAGGTATTTTTTGGTTGTCACAACTTGGTGTGAGGGAGATGCTACTAACATCTACTCGGTACAGGCCAGGGATGTGTTAATCATCCTACAGTGCACAGGACAACAACTCCACAGCAAAAAGTTATCTGACCTAACATGTTCATAGTGCTAAGGTTCAGGAACTGCATTAGGACAACATCTTAAACTCTTCTTTCGTGCAGTGGCTGCTTTCTTTTAAAATGGTGGTAAAGAAGAGGAAAGAAATACAAGTTACTGCATTGACCATTTGTCATCAGGACCTTGAAACTTTGAGAAGTAAGTGATTTCTGACTATTTCTTTTCTAGGTTGCAAATAGAGTATTTTATGTCTGGGACTTCATATCACCTAATGTGCACACTTGCTATTTTTTTTTCCATGTTCTTTTTTTTAAAATATATTTTTTATTGATTTTTTACAGAGAGGAAGGGAGAGAGATAGAGAGTTAGAAACATCGATGAGAGAGAAACATCGATTAGCTGCCTCTTGCACATCTCCTACTGGGGATGTGCCCGCAACCCAGGTACATGCCCTTGACCGGAATCGAACCTGGGACCCCTCAGTCCGCAGGCCGATGCTCTATCCACTGAGCCAAACCGGTTTCGGCTTCCATGTTCTTTATATTCAGTTTTGGATGTAAAATGGTTTTCTTAAAATACTGTTTCAGGCTAAGTTCTGCCTGGTGTTTTGGGTTTATAAATACTTAAATTTTATAGAATGCGTAACAAAGGCAAACTCATATCCATATACTGTTAAATCACTGAAGAAATTTTTGTGTGTATGTTATATAGCTTTGGCTGATGTGGAAAGAGAAAATCTGGCTTCTTTGCTGTTACATTGTGTACAACTCACTGATGGAGTGTCACAAATTCGTTATGTTAAACAGGTAAGGCCAAATTGATATTCATGGATATATCTTGAAGATTACCATGCTGTTATGGACTTTTAAATTTAATTGATAAGTTTTGAGTCCTGATTATTTAATATTAATATAGCATTAAAGAAAAGGTTTTTCTTTCTGTTTATTGTATGTATTTTTATTCAAAGTAGCAACAGAAGCCATATTCAGGCTTCTGTCACCATTGGAGCTGTAAGTAGATAGGATAATGTGATAACTATACATAACTTTTGTGGCGATAAATTTTTAAAAAATGATTTCTGTTAATCAGAATCTTCAAAATTTGTTTAGCAGGCACATTAAAAAGTTAATTTAAAATGTAAAGACTGTCCTTACTAGTATTTCAATATTAGGATTTATCATTTGAACTTGCATAATATTTTTTTGGAAAGCAATTAAATGCATTATTGGTTTTCAGTTGTGCTACAGAATTCCTGTACCTTAAGCCATTGACAGGTCTGTAATTCTCAATGGAGGTGGGTCTGGAGGGTAAAGTGGGAGTTGGGGGGCATGTTAATAAAGTTAATAAATACTGAAATAGGTGTTTAAATCAGTATCCTTAACAATGCGGAGTAGAAAATATTTCACATGATAATTGAGAATTAAAAGAGTAGTTGAATCCATGTTACTTTGTTATGCTTGATATTTTAAAAAATTACTATGACTTTGAATTTTTGGATTATAGATTGTGCCTTTACTGGAGAAGGCAGATAAAAACGGCATGTGTGATCCCACTATTAGAAGTTGCCTGGATATTTTAGCAGGCATTTATCTTTCTTTGAGTCTAAAGAATCCCTTGAAGAAAGTCTTGGCAAGGTAAGGAGAAAAGGAAAGGAATTGGGCCATATAAACGTTCAATTTGATAAAAAATAACCAATATTAAAAATTCTTTCCCTGGTTTGGTTTTAGACTTGGTACTGTTTGTTTATACACCAAAACCACACTTTTATTTACTATAGTTTGATAATGTAGTTTATATGTTAGAGTAAGTCATCTCCTAGAGCAAGCATGTCAAACTTGCGGCCCGCGGGCTGCATGCCTCGTTTATTTGGCCTGTGTTAGCCTTTGAGTTTGACATGCTTGCTTTAGCAGCGGTTCTCAACCTATGGGTCGCGACCCCTTTGGCGGTCGAACGACCCTTTCACAGGGGTCGCCTAAGATCATCCTGCATATCAGATGTTTACATTACGATTCATAATAGTAGCAACATTACAGTTATGAAGTAGCAACGAAAATAATTTTATGGTTGGGTCACAACATGAGGAACTGTATTTAAAGGGCCAGAAGGTTGAGAACCACTGCTCTAGTGGCTCTTCTTTTTCAGAATATTTCCATTTTTTATTTTTTTTCTTCTAGAAAAACTTCAGGACGGTTTAGCCAAATTTTAAAAAAATGCGTACTGGTTTTGATTTAGATTAATTGATGTAAAATTTAATTTAATTTATTCATTCAGTAAATTTTTACTGATCACCTACTATGTGTCAAAGTATTCTTCTAGGCTTTGGGGATATAGTGAATAAGTCTAGAATGAAGGTTACATTCTAAGAGGAATAGAAAATACACAAAATAAAGAAGCAAAATATATAGAATTAGGTGGTATGAGTGCTGTAGAGAAAAATAAAGCAGAGAAGAGGGAAAGGGAGACCCAAGGATGGGATGAGGGTTAGAGTTAAAACAGTGGTCACTTTAGATATCTTTGCTCAGTTATTGATAGGGTGATATTTGAAATTGACCCAAAACAGATGAGGGAATGATTATTGGTTATATTTGAAGGAAACTGTTCCAGGTGGAGGAAGTAGCAAGAGCAAAGGCTTTGGCATGTTGTTGGAACAAAGGAAGACCATGTAGCTAGAGATAGTGAACAAGGATCAAGATGAGAAGTAACGGTGGGACCAGATCGACAGTGTCTTACAAGTCATTGTAAGCACTTTGTTTATTACTTTGGGTGGGACATTATTGGATGATTTCAGGTAGAGGAATAATATGATGTTTTGGTAATAGCACTCTGGTTACTCTGTTGAGGATACTCTAAGTTATTTTCTGGCAGTATTGTGAAGGTCTGGTTCAATAATTCCTTCATGTGTAATGATTCCTCTCCTTCTTCACATATCCTTATACTACTGAGCTGTCACGATTTTCAATATTTGCTTCTTTTTCTAGCTCACTAAATTGCCTGCCTGAATTTTTTCTTACTGAGGCCATACAAAGTTTTACTTCTCGTCTTCAGGAAGAATTGAATACTACTGATCTATACTCCTATAGGAAAGTAATTGACAATATATCTTCCTGTATGGAGAACTTTAAGTTGGGTAAGCCAGCTCTTTTCTAGTAATTTTCCTGGTTAACACCGGTCACTACATCATTGTTTTTAAGTGATGTTAATTTTGGTGCTGAAACTTCTTACCGGTGTTAAATTTTCTCTCTCACAGGTATAACAAGCATTAATAATCTTCTTGAAAATGGTAAGTCCTATTATTTTATTTTATTCTGAGAGGTGACTGCTTGTATGAGTCATTTTGGAACAGGTTCTTATAAGTTTCTTGGCAGTAGATAGAGTACTGCAGATAACTAAGGTATATCATGTTCCTTTTAAATTTCTACTTCTATACTATGATATCATTTTAGGTAACAGTGATTTAAAATATTTTCTTGTTCTGAAGTTAAAGTTCAAAGTTTTTAAATTCTGTTTTATCAGTATATTCTTTTCCTTTCAGTGCTTCATTTTCTACAGAAGAGTTTAATTGAAATCACAGAAGAAAATAGGCAAGTGTTACATGTCTGCATGCTTGTGCATACTTGCAGTTGTACATTGTCTTTGTACAAAGGAAAATTTTTAAAAGTTCTATAATGTGCTCCTTTCTATCCCTCTCCATAAATGTTAGACCAGATTATTTAAATTTATTTTTTAGAGGTTTGACATTTAATTTTTAAAAATATAAGTTACTATGAGACTAAATGAGAAAGGGAAGAATTTATTTATTTATTTATTTATTTATTTATTTATTTATTTATTTATTTTGTTGTTGATCCTCGTCTGAGGGTATTTTTTCCATTGATTTTCAGGGAGAATGGAAGGGAGGAAGAGAGAGAGAGAAACATCAGTGTGAGAGAGACACATTGATTGGTTGCTTCCCACACTGGTCCCAATCAGGGCTGGGGATAGAACCTGCAACCCAGCTACGTGCTTTTGACAGGGAATTGAACATGCGACCGTTTGGTCTATAGGCCGATGCTCTAACCACTGAGAAAAACCAGCCAGAGCAGAAAGGGAAGAACTCTTTCCTCTACCTGAAAGTTTCTTTTTCATAGCATCCTGTTCTTAGTTTGTGGATGAAATACTCTCTGTAATCTTTCTGAAGATATTAATGATATTAATATCAGCTTTTTAAAGTATTTTATCTTTACATAGCTTCTGTTTCTTCCAAGTTGCTTTTTTTCTGTTTGCTGTTTTGGTCGCTATATTTATTGCTAGAAGCTTTCCTCAGAAGTCCGGTGATCCTAGGCTGAGCACTCATGTTTAAGAATGGGGCACTGAGAGTTGATTTGAATTTCTGTGCACATGGGTGTGGTTGATTACAGGTTTTATTGTGGGTTAACCAGTTGGGCTCTTTCTTTGGGGAACCCCTAATGTCAGTCTTTTTGCATGGGTAGTAGACTAACCATGGAAGAATCTTCAAAACCATTGGCTTAATATTCTGATTATTGGGTCTGAACGCTGAAGTCCTGGCATTTGGCATTTATTTTGCATATATTTACCTAATTTCTGTTTGTAATATGGTATTGCTACTTTTTCTGTGTGTGCTGTCTTCCTGTCCAGACACTTGATGTTTTACAGTCCCTAGAGGTAGACCAGTTGTTTGCTGGCTTGGAGGTATGATCCAGTGTTTTTATTTTATTTCACCAAACTTGTCAGTCTTCCTGCTTTCAGCCCTACATTTACCTCCACATCAAGAAGTACCTGGTGCCCACAATTCCTTAGGCTTTTGGGCCTGCAAATTGGGTAGCTTCTGGATTTGTTCTCTGGCTTAGTAGTCACTTTTCTTGATTTTGCTAAGTTAGCTATGACTTATCCATCTGCTTTGTAGCTTTTACAATTGTATTATTGTCTCATTGTCTATTTGTTGTTCTTGTGTATTTATGTCTCTTTATGTTTCAAATACCTTGGGTGTTGGTTCAGGGCGGTTCTGGGGAGAGTAGGAGTAATATCTGTGGGCTGTCCTTAACCCAAGGTCTCCTTTTGCCTTACAAAGAAGGAGCTCCTTCTCTGTCACCTTTTAGGCTCTTCTTTCTCAGTTTCTCTCTTAAACGTGGGTTCTGTCCTTTTAATTCTCCTTTTTAGGCTATTTAATATCATCCACTTCTTTGATAATCAGCCATTATCTCTGTACTTATGATTTCCAGATTTATCATTCCAACTTAGCTCTCTTCCCTGAGCATTAGATTTATATAGTCAGTTATGTATCTTAACTTGAATATTTTCCATGTGTCTCAAGTTCAATGTGTCCAAAAGAGAATTCACAGTCTTTTTATCCCTTCCCATAACCTATAGTAGCCTGTATTCATTCTACTTTCTGTCTGTTTGAATTTGCATGTTCTAGACACCCCAATAAATGGAATACAATATTTGTCTTCTTGTGTCTGGCTTATTTCAATTATATTTTAAAGGTTAGTCTATGTTATAACATGTATTACAATTTCATTCCTTTTTTTGGCTGAATAATCCTCCTATCTAATAAAAGAGAAAAATGGTAATTGGCGTACGACGATACCCTTTTCATTGGCTAATCAGGGCTATATGCAAATTAACTGCCAACTATGATTGGCAGTTAACTGCCAACAAGATGGTGGTTAATTTGCATATGTAGGCACAATGCAGGGAGGCGAAAGGGAAAGCAGGAAGAAGCCCCCTGCCACTGACAGTGATCAGAAACCCAGGGGGGAGCTAAGAGCTGGGGGGCAGGGCAAAGGCGGCCCTGGGGCCGCCTTTGCCCTGCCCCTCAGCCATGATCGGAGAATCAGGCGCCTTTGCCGCCCTGGCCAGTGATAGCAGGAAGTAGGGGTGGAGCCAGCGATGGGAGCTGGGCACGGTCGAAGCTGGCAGTCCCGGGAGCTAGGGGTTCCTTGCCTGGGCCTAAAGCGAAGCCCACGATCGCGGGGCCGCTGCAGCTGCGGGTCACTGCTGCCCGGGCCGGACGCCTAGGCCAGAGGCGTTAGGCCTGGGAAGGGGCGGAGCCTGCAACCGCAGGGAGCTGGGGGTCCCCTGCCCAGGCCTGACACCTCTGCCGGAGGCCTCAGGCCTGGTCAAGGGGCCGATCCGGTGATTGGTGATCGGAGGGTGATGAGGGTCAACTCCTCTGGCCAAGGCGTCAGGCCTGGGTGGGGGGGCGGAGCCGGGGATTGGGGGGATATGATGGTCCCCTTGCCCAGGCCTGAAGCCTGGGTTAGAGGCGTCAGGCTTGGGCGGGGGGTGGAGCAAGTGATCAGAGGGAGATGGGGGTCCCCTGCCCAGGCCTGATTCCTGGGCCAGAGGCCTCAGGCCTGGGCGGGGCCAGAGCCAGTGATCGGGGGGGAGATGGGGGTCCCCTGTCCAAGCCTGACACCTCTGGTGGAGGCGTCAGGCCTGGGCAAGGGGCCGATCAGGTGAACAGAGGGTGATGGGGGTCTATGCCTCTGGCGGAGGCGTCAGGCCTGGGCAAGGGGCCGATCCTGCGATTGGAGGGTGATGGGGGTCAACGCCTGAGGGCTCCCAGTATGTGAGAGGGGGCAGGCTGGGCTGAGGGACACTCCCCTCCCCACACACACCCAGTGCACGAATTTCGTGCACCGGGCCCCTAGTATTCATATATACATATACTAGTATATATCACAGTTTTGTTTATCCGTTTATCTGTTGATGGACATTTGGGTTATTTCTATCTTTTGGCTAATGTGAATACCGCTGTTATAAACATTGGTAGACCAGGGTCTGCCTGAATCCCTATTTTCAGTTGTTTTGGTCATATACCCAGGAGTAGAATGCTGGGTGATATGGTAATTCTATATTTAACTTTTTGAGAAACCCCCAACTGTTTTCCCTGACTTCTGTTTTCATATTATCACTCTGTGTTCTGCTCTGTTGAGAATTGGCTTAGAGGAGCAAAGATAGAAGCTGGGAGACCAATTAGGAGGCTATTGCAGTAACCCAAGGGAGAGATGAGAATGGCTAGGCTAGGAGTAGCAGTGGAGGTGGTCTGATTCTGGGCATATTTTGAAGGAAGGTAGAGCCAACAGGGTGGAATGAAGAGAGAAGTCAAGGATGATTACAAAGTTTTTGTAGTTTAGAGATCCCAGCAGGTGGAACAGGCTTGGAGTTAAAGATAGGTTCATGCAGTTTGAGGTGTCCGTTAGACATCCACATGAAGATAGTGAGTAGGAAGCTTCAGATACAAGTCTGGAATTATAAGGAGAGGTCTGGGCTGGAGATAACAATTTGGGAATTGACAGCATATAGATTATAATCTAAAGCTAATGAATTAGCTAGATGAGATCAGCATCAGGGGAATGAATTAGATGGACAAAAAAGAGGACTAGGGCCTGAGTCATGGAGAGCTCTAACAGAAAGAGGTCATGGAGAACAGCATGAACTAGCCAAGGTGTCTAAGAAGTGATGGTGAAGCAGGAGAAAGTCAGGTTAAGAAAGTGTATCAAGGCTGAGGCAGTGTTGACGTTTATAATTTGTTGTTCATTTTTAATTTGTTATTCTTACACTAAAAAAGAGAAGTGAGGCTAGTCATTGGCTGGAAAGAGGCAAATGTTGCAGCAAGTTAAGAGTGTTGAAAATTTTCAATAAATGTCTACATAATTGGAATGTACATGAGACTAGAAGAGAAAAGCATAAATGTCTGCTATAATCTAAAATGGAATTTGGCCCTTTGATTGAGGAATGTGCTATTTTGAAGAGTGATAGAAATGGTGACATTTTTATTTGACTTTTCTTTTGTAATGATGTCTTTTCTTCATTGTAGAAAATTTGCTGGAAATCATATTGTTCAAACGCAGTTGATGAATGACTTATTGGTAGGCATTAGAGTTTCAGTAATGTTAGTACAGAAAGTTCAAGGCCTCCAGAGAATTAATTCAAACGTTTCCAGTTCTCCCACATGGCAGAGTATGTGTGAACTGCTGAGTATTTTTACCAAGTTTTTAAATGATGGTAAGTGTAAAAAACTGATGATTGTAATTGTCACTCAATTTTTGCTAATAATGGTATGAAATATATGATACTTAACAGAGATGTAGAACTTCTCCTTCCTCAGCCCCTCAAAGTGGGGAAAGGCCTGGGATTACAAGGTTTTAATGCTTTTTCTTTCAAATGTGCCAATCAGCAAGGGATAAGGTTGAAGGATTTTTCTAAGTGTGTGCATGTATTGTATATAAAGAAGAAAACCTAACATTCTTAGTGTTGAAAGGCTACAGTCTTTAAGCAGCAAAAGAAAATTCTGGAGAAGAAATTTGCAAATTTGGAAGGAAGGTATGGAGAAATTGGTGTAATCCACACATTTCTACTTAGCAGCAGGTATTATCTCAGCTAGTGACAGTAGTCATTGTGAGGCTGGTCATTATGCCTCTTTAAACTCATATGTTGCTTCTGTTCATGTGAACTGTACCACTGGGGAATCAAATAGTGAGAAGACATGTCTTCTTTTTTTAAAAAAATATATTTTATTGATTTTTCACAGAGAGGAAGGGAGAGAGATAGAAAGTTAGAAACATCGATGAGAGAGAAACATCGATCAGCTGCCTCCTGCACATCTCCCACTGGGGATGTGCCCGCAACCCAGGTACATGCCCTTGACCGGAATCGAACCTGGGACCTTTCAGTCCGCAGGCCGACGCTCTATCCACTGAGCCAAACTGGTTTCGGCGACATGTCTTCTTATTAGAGTATTTCAACTAATAAATTAAATGACAGAGTTAGACTATCACCAGACACAATGTGCCCCTTAGAGTCTTGCTTTTACCACCAAAGGGATTGGACTTGAGACTGGCCCTGCTTCTAGGTCACCTGCCAATTTTCAGGAATTACAGAGGAACATGTTGAACTTCACCAGGAGTAAACAAATGCAATATTCAGATTGTGTGAAACTCAACAGGTCTGGAGGCCAGAGTTCTTCAGAGAAATTGTAACAAAAAGAAAGGGGTGGAGAGGGCACATGTTGATTGAAAGACACTTAGACACATATCAAAGTTTTGAAGATTGGACAAGACTAAATTATAGTGTTTAGAGCTGCATGTTAGAGTAATAAAACTTTTTAAAAACTAAAGACATCATTATTATGAAAGGATATAGAAGGAAAGTTATTCTTATTAAGACATAATTCACAGGCATCTTTCCTGAGGATAGTTGCTTTTAAAAGAGAAATTTGTTAAACCTGAAAAAAATGACTACGTGGTGAAATGCAGAGAAGACATGATTTTAATATCAGGCAGCCTCTTTTCTGAAAAGTTGATGGCATCTAATCAATGCTATTTTCCCAAGGGTTATAAAGCTTCCTGTATCAGTAAAGTGTTTAGCTATAAGCAGAAAACTGAACTTCAGGGACTTAAGCATATGTGCCTTCCCTCCTTCTAACATAACAAGAAGTTCAGGAGCAGGTGATCCAGAACTACTGTAGACAGTCTAGAACCCACACATTTCTGCTTTTTGGCTCATAAGCAGGTTGGCTTTCCCCCGCATGTTTGCTGCCTCGTGGTTGCCATATGGCTGCTGTAGCTCCAGACAGCATGTCTCTGTTTAAGTTAGGAAGGAGAGCCAGTTGCATCTTTACTTTTAATGAGGAAACGAAAAGTACCCAAGAGATTTGTGCTTACCTCCCATTGGCCTGAACCCTCATATGGCTACCTTTAATTGCAAGGAAGATTGAGGAAGCAATTATCTTGCCTTTGGCTGGGCACATGGATGCCTCAATCAAAGTCATAGTTCTGTTAACATGGATAAAGGACATAATGGATAATTAGTAGGCAACTTATAGTGGATATTTATAATCTTTCAACAGGTTAAATAATTCACCATATTATTTCGCATACTTTCTGACAAACCAGAGGCTAATAGAAAACAAAATGAAGGTAGCAAGTCAAGATTGTCTGGGTGCATGCTAATGATAGCAAAGTTTGTAATTAGCACTGATGCAGGCTCTTTATACAAGCCCTGAAATCACTATGAAAAAGTAATGTAATGGGGCTTGGGATGCAGAAGCATTGGTGGATGGGAGGGGACAGGCGATGTTGCTGCTAGATGTGTTGGGAGACTGTAGATGGAGAGGAAGAAAGATTGGATGTTAGAGGGGAGAGGAAGGAATCACATTTATTGAGTATTTATATGTTGAGCATAAAGCCTTATGTTCATTATTCATTTAAATATTATAACAACTGTGTCAGATAGGAGTTATATTTTCCCATTTTACAGAAGAGAAAGCAGAGTCCCTGGGAGCTGAGTTGTAAGGCCTATTCACCTACAAAGTAGTCAAGCTGGAAATTGCACCCAGGACTCTTACTCTGCAGCATCTGCTCTTTCTACTGTACCAAATATCCATCATTATTTAATACATGCTATTTACTTTTTTGCCAAATAGATGACCTCTTGCAGACAATTCACAGTACATCTGGATTAGCTGTTATTCTTTTTATTAAGGCTATGTTTCATCCACCTGAAAAGATTCCTGATTTGGTGAGTGGATCTCCTTTTTAGAATTGAATTTTATTGATCGTTTGACGCATGTTTAAAAAATATTTTTAAAGAAATGAATTCAAATTTTTTTTGCACAATCTTTCTGATGACCTTTTTCTCATATATAAGAGGTAGTTGCAAAAATTCAGATAAAGCAGAAATAACACAACAGTTACCTATAAATCCATCTCACAAAGATAATCACTATCAACATTTTTATATGTATCCTAGTTTTTTTCTAGAGCTGGTTGTTAAGTTCTCTCAGCATTATAAAATATTTAGAGATTAATGTACACATATACAGTAATAAGTTTTTTTTATAAGTATGAATTTTTATTAAGAATAACCCAAATATTGTATTTTAGACAGGAAGCATGCTAGAATCAGTTGTTCAGTGAAATTGATCATATGGAGAGTATAATTTGATAATTTGTGCCACAATCCTTATATTTACTACTTGCAGTTTTTTTCTTTATTGTCTAGAAACTTATTTTAGCTCTTTGCCTGACTTTATGCAAAATAGATGTGTGCCATGCTCTGAGATCACACAGTAATTATTGGATAAAATTAAAAATTTTCTTTCTAAATCACCTCTTTTTTTTTAAAAATATATTTTATTGATTTTTTACAGAGAGGAAGGGAGAGAGATAGAAACATCGATCAGCTGCCTCCTGCACATCTCCCACTGGGGATGTGCCCTCAACCCAGGTACATGCCCTTGACCGGGATCGAACCCGGGACCCGAGTCCGCAGGCTGACGCTCTATCCACTGAGCCAAACCGGTTTCGGCTCTAAATCACCTCTTAAAAGCATTAGTTAAGCTCATCCACTTACAGGTGGCGATGTGTTCTACCAGTATATTCAAACCAGCAAAACTGTTCATGCACTTAGATTTTGTTTTCTATTGTTATAATAATCGTAACACTTACGGCTTTTTCACCATTAGGTTCATTTCTTAGGATGTTTAGGGGGAAAGAGAATTTTGGATTTCTATTTTGAAATATCTCTGAAAAGTTTTAGAGGCTTTACATGTATTAGCTCTGTTATATTTTTCAGATTAGTAGTTTGCTTCTCTGTTCTGTGGACTGCACGAGCGCCCCGGAGTGGTTTGTGCACTCCTGCAGGAGCCTGTGTGGTGCTGATGTCTCCGAGTCAGCTCTCCTGTTCCTGTGTCAGGGGACACTCACCATGTTGGACTGGCAGAATGGGAGGATGGGCCCAAGTGGGGAGGCCCTGCTCCTGGATACTGTGCATGTTCTGTTCACCTTGAGTTCACAGTGAGTTTTGATGCTGCTGTCTCATATTTTACTTTGCTTGTCAGACGTTTGAAAGATGGCAACTGAGCCAGCATACTTAGTATAATTCAATGAAAAGTGGTTGGCATAATCCTAAATCAAAAGGGAATGAAGTGGGTGTGAAAGTAGAACAAGAAAAAATGGATGATGGGAGGAGGTTTCTATATGTATAGTGCATTATAGTTTATAAACAACTTTATCATAGGTAATTCAGTGTGATCTTTACATGTCTGATAGCTAGGCTAGGAAACCTCATTTCTTGAATGGGTAAAGCGAATGCTTTAGAAAAGTAAATGCTTTAGGCTAAAAGCATGTTTCCAAGAAGCACCTGAGCCAGAACTGTTCCCCTGTCTTTTGACTTGTTTATATTATATTTTATTCTTTTTTTTAAATGTTTTTCAGGCCATAATGCCTGAAAGTGTTCATGTGCTTCACATGTCAAACCATAGATACAGCTTGATAATAATGAATATGTAGATAAAGGGAGAAAACTACAATGTTCTAAAATAAACTACATGTTTTTCAGTTTACTTGTATTTTTAAATTGTACATATTTTTAAATTTTGTGCATATTTTAAACTTTATTCTTCATTTTGTAACAGATTAATTGAGATATAATTTGTAGGGTTTGTGTAGAGTTTTCTTGTATATTCACAAGATGGTGCAACTATCACTATAATCAACTTTAGAATATTTTCAGAAACCCCATTTCAATTAACTTTTAACCCTAGCTCCTCACTATGTTTTAAAATACCTGTGAAACAATCATCACAATCAAAAGAATTAACATTTATATCACCCCCTAAAAGTTTCCTTGTATCTTTTTTTTTTTTAGATTATATTTTACAAAATGAATAGATTTAGATACAAATTTGAGGTCTTTTTTGGCCTTGTTTATAATTATTGTTGTAAATTTAATGATTGAATTTTCTGATCATTCTTTGTATTTTATATCTTTAAAGTTTAAATGATTATAACATGAAATTTCTTTTACTGGTCACTTTATAATAATACAGCTCATTTTTCTTTAGGATCAAGGAATCAACTCTAGAAATGTTTCTGTCTAGAATTTTGGCATCTTGGACTAACTCCGCCATACATGTTCTTGAATCAAGCTCCCCCAGCCTAAAGGACAGTCTGAATGGGAATGCAAGCATAGCTAGAAGACTTTTGGAATATGTCTATACCCACTGGGAACACCCATTGGATGCTTTGAGACACCAAACCAAAATCATATTCAGAAACATTCTCCAAATGCACCAGCTCACTGTTGCAGAGTCAAAGCTAGAAAAATCAGATTTGGCTGCTGATCCTTTCATTTTTGAACTGACCCAGAGTCTCCTGCGATTGGAATGGCATATTAAAGGGAAGTACATATGCCTTGGTTGTTTAGTAGATTGCATAGGAACTGAACATATTTTGGCATTAGCTAAAACTATTCCATCGCAAATCTTAGAGGTGATGGGAGACCAGTCATTGGTACCTTATGCAAGTGACCTCTTAGAAGCCATGTTTAAAAATCATAAGAGTCATTTGAAATCTCAGGCTGTCGACAGTACTTGGATTGATCAGTGGCATGAGACTTGGGTTTCTCCTCTCCTTCACATACTGTGTGAAGGAAATCTGGATCAAAAATCTTATGTGATTGATTATTACTTGCCAAAATTATTGAATTGCAACCCTGAAAGCTTAAGCTACATGGTAAAGATTCTTCAGACTTCTGCTGATGCTAAAACTGGTAAGAAAATGCATTTTTGTTTTAGTAATTTCTAATTAGGATTCTTAAATGTAGTTACCCAGGCAGATGTTGACTATATTCAAATTTAAATAGTAAAGAAGGATATTAACAGTAAGGATTTCAGATTGAAACCAAATGTTACTACACATAGCTGAATAGGGTTTTTTGATTGAAGCCATTTCTACAGGCTAAGGATAGATTTCAGTTATGATTATGAGGTTTATTTTATTATAGTAGTCCCTCCTTATCTGCAGGGGATACATTTAAAGACCCTCAGTGGATGCCTGAAGCTATGGATAGTACCGAAACCCATGTATACTATGTTTTTCCCTATGCATGTACTTATGATAAAGTTTACTTTATAAATTAGACAGTTTCATGGAGTCATTTTTACTATAAATCTTAGCAACCTCAGCATACGATTTTTTCCCCCTTATTAAGTCAAGAACTTTTATTTTTTTCACTTAAAGAAAGCACTTTATGACTTTTCTTTGGCATGCCCGAATTGTCAGCATCACTATTCTTTGCTTCAGGACCATTATTAGTTAAATAAAGGTTACTTATTTTACACAAGCACTGTGATATAGCAACAGTCCCAACTGAATTGGCCACTAAGTGACTAACGGGCAGATACGGTATACAGTGTGGATACACTGGGCAAAGGGAAGAGTCACGGCCTGGGCTGAACAGAGCGGGACTGTGCTATATTTCATCACCTACTCAGAACGGTGTGCAATTCAAAACTTGTGACTTGTTTATTTCTGGAAATTTTTATTTAATGTTTTTGGATCATGGTTGACCGTAGGTAACTGAAACTGTAGAAAGTGAAACTGTGGATAAGGGGGGACTACTGTACTAGGTTTTTAAAATTCTTTTGTCAAGTTCTTATTTTTTATTTGGTTGACAGAATGGAATAAAAGTTTGTGTGTTTTATATAAACATTGAAGTGATAAAAACATAATTGAAAACTGTTTTGGCAAGGTTAAACAGGTAAAATGGCTGTGGCAAGTTTTTGCCTGTGGGAAAAAGACAAAACATTGAGAGGCGTCACCTCAGGAAACAGCCGTCTGTAATAATTTAGAATGGGGTAAGCATCCCATGGAAACTCTGTAACTGAAGGAGTCACTGCATTATAGCACAATTCAGTAATTAATGCCTAAAATTATGATCCTGACTCATTATGCAAATCTTAATATTATTCTGTTTAGCGAAGCAGGAATATGGCACCCTACATCACATTTTAAGAATATTTGCAACTAAGCTAATTAAAAACTTTCAATACTTAAAAGAGTAACTATGAGATAGTTGAAGAGTCTGATTCCTATACATAAAAATAAGTCATTGTTTTAATTTTTAATAATTTTTCTTGCCTTATTGAGAAGCCATCTGAAGTCCAGAATGAATATGTTCTGAAGTAAGGTAGGATTGACTTTTAGCTCAAGGTCTCCTGTGGGCCAGAGCTCCCTGTCCACTTAGTAATGGCTGATGTCCTCGTCTCTGGAAGCATCATGTTCTTTGTGATCCTCCTTTTAGCCTCTTTATTAGAGGGGGAATCAGTAACTCCAAAATATGCAGAGAGGTTCAGTGTTTATCTTTAGAGAAATAAAACACAGAAATGTTTCTCCTGTTTTTGGTTGGAAGTCATTCAGTTATTTTTACTGTTTTAAATATTTCTCCACCTGATTTTTTTTCCTGATTCACTTCCTGATTTGTTTTCTAACTGTCAAGGTAAAAGTAAAAATATTAGCCAGAAATTACGATTTTTTCAAGTTAACAATAAGGGGGATTTTGTTATTTGAAATTGACACAAGAACTATTAAATCTTTTAAGTAATGATTATTTTATAATAGGAACTTTAACTCATGCTAGATTGAGTTTAAATATGATTTTTGAAATATGTTAGTTATAAATATGAAAATTGTGGTAGTATTTACATAGCACAGTACTGGTCTTTGTTACTGCTTTTGAAACAAGAGCTATCTTTTCCATCTTTAGGGTCATATAATAGTAGAGGGGCTCTGGGAGCTTTGATGGCATGTCTGCGAACAGCTAGAGCTCATGGACATCTTCAGTCTGCAACGGATGCCTGGAGGAGTCTTGTGTCCAGTGCAAAAATAAAGCAGGGCTTAATTCATCAGCACTGCCAAGTAAGTAAACAGAATAACTAGCAATTCACTCATATAGTAGATCCCTGTTTTTTTTTTTTTTGGTTTTTTTTCCTGGTTTTTTATTCATTTGTCAACCCAATACAGAGTCCCCTAAGTTATGCCTATCACTGCTTTAAGGGGTTCATAGGATGATGAATGGAGAATGAAAAGTGAAGACCTTGTACTCAGGCTTCTTGGCATTTAGTTGAAGGAATAAGAAAACCTGCATAAAACAATTAGAGACTCTTAGAAAAAAATACAGATACAAGAGTGCCTTTATGGGTAAGGACTTGGGAAACTCAGGAGAAGAGACTGATCAGAGCAGTGGTGGCTCATTAGGAAAGTGATGAATTTGATTAGAAGAGGAAGCATTGGAGCAGCCCACAGATTGACAACCAAGGACAGGAGGATGATTAAGGAAATTGTTTGGCAGGAGTGAAATGTTTTTTCCATTTTATGGAAGCCTCCACTCCTAGGCTGAAGGCTTCAGTTTTCATTCAGTTGGTAACTAGGAGCCAGAGCCTTCAGCAAGGAAGTGAAATTAATGCCAACAAAGATGAGTTTGCAAAATGGGAGTTAGGTGTACATGACTAATCTGAGAGTCGGGGATGGGTCCTGGGGTAAAGTTGTCACTGAGGAAATAGAATAAAAAGAATGAAATTTAACATTACTGTGGCATAAGAATCTTTCAGGTTGTTTAATAAATATCCAATCTACACATTTGATAAAAAAATTTCATAGGCAATAACCACAGGATCTTCGGGATTAGGAAACCTTTCTGGAGTACATATGGGTAAACTGAGGTTTACTGTTTTTTGTTTTTTTTCCTTTGGTAGCCTATGTAAAAAATTAAACGTGTCAAGTGGTTTAGGCTTCACTTATTTCATTGAAAAATTAACATGTTATTGCTTGATGTATTTTAGGTACGGATAGATACACTAGGCTTGCTTTGCGAAAGTAATCGAAGCACCGAAATTGTTTCCATAGAAGAAATGCAGTGGATTCAATTCTTTATCACATACAATCTTAACAGTCAGTCTCCAGGAGTGCGGCAACAGATTTGTTCTCTTCTTAAAAAGGTAGAATTTCTCATCAGAAATGATTTTGCTCTGGAAATCATTTCTCAAAAGAGTCCAGATTTTGGGAAAGTGTGAGAATAATGGTGATGGGCTTATAGCACCACATCTCTTCATGACCCTTCCATAGAACAGTTTACATTTGGGATTAAAGTCCAGAGTGAAAAGTCCTTTCATTTTGGTGTAATAAGTCAAACTGGAGCTCTTATTTTGAAAGGCAAAAAGAAATCTAGTGATGAGTTTTTAGGGTATAAGTTATTTGAAGAAATCTTTTAAAGCACCTCATGAAACGGTCATTATTGAATAATTCAGCTTGAATTAATCATGTGATACTTTATGGGGTAAAGAATTGGTAGAATATAGAAGTGAATATATCGTCTTTAGGTTCTTGCTGACCTAAAGGAAATAGAACTGTGTTTTAAAGACTTGTATTCTGATTTGCAGTGTAATGTTGTGTTTTGTTTTAACAGTGTAAATGCTAATTTTCTGTCAAAAAGAGACACTGTGTAAATATTAAGAGTTTATAAACCAGTACCTTCCTTGCCTGAAGTTTTAGTTTAAAGAATTTAGGAAGTTTTTCCTTTGCCATTTAAAGTTAACATGTGGCTTATTTTTCTCAAAAGTTGTTTTGTAGGATACAGGAAAGTTCTCAGGTGCTTTATAAACTGGAGCAAAATAAATCCAAACATGAACCAGAGAATGAGTTAATCAAACAGCACCCTTCTATTTCTTTACATCAGTATAAGGTAGGTGATATATTTCTAGACACATGGATTCTTAAGAAACCCAGAACGATGATGAATATGCATTAAAGGGAAATAAGTGGAAGTCTCTTGGTAAGTAGTATTTATGTGCTTTTTTATTCAAGCCGGGTTTTACATATTCCTACTGGTGCTTTCGTAGTTCTCTTCAGGTCACCTGAATTGTGGAACCAGTGCTGGGCTTCAGGTCTGTTAGGAAGCAACATCAATGAGTTAGCCTCAATCATTTACAGCTTGTGTGGGCCAGATGGATTTAATTCTGTAACAGAAAGGTAACCGCTGGCCCTGAACTACTCCACTCCTCCCCAGGGCAGAAGACTGCTGAGTCTGGGCCTCCTCCCTTTATACTAACATGACTTTCGGTGGCTTGGTGTTAGCGACTCCTGGCTCATGGTCCAGCTATGGAGGTTTTGTCTGTCCCATTTTGGAGTGAGCTTTGAAGAGTAAGATTGACTTTTAGGATACGGTGTTAGTGGGTTGGATGGAACCCCAGGTACAGCAGCCCCAGTCTGGGCCAGGGCTCAGCTCGACAACCTTTAATTTCTGTCCATCAGAACAGAATGAACTTTCTACCACTGATTGCTTACTCCAAATCTAGCCTCTTAGAAGTAGATTCTTATTGTTTTCTAAGACCCATATAGAAGACAGAGTTCATCTATTTCATTTACAGAAACAGTAAATTGATACATTGGAGCTATAGCATAGTGAGTACCTACTTTAAACGTTATGGATGGGCCTTAGTTTTCAATTTTGTGTTAAAAGGTACAAAATAATCTGAGGAAGAATATTCCTATACAAAGGCTGAAATCAGTTTCATCTTTGTAAAATTCCAACAATGACGATTGGAAAAGCACATAGGTTTAGTCCTAATTCTGCCATCAACTAGTTGGTTTACTTGGAGTCTATTCAACTGTAAGTGGGATTAGTAACCACTGTGAAAGGTTTGTTTTGATGACTAAATGAGAAAGCTCTTTGTGAACTCTAAGTCACTCTAAAAAGCCTTGCTGGCAGTCATTAAAAGTGATCAGAGTATGTAATGAGCACTTGCTGTGTGTGTGTGTGTAAGAGTTATTTTTTAGCCTTTCTGAGATAACTGCTAGATGATCTAAGATAACACATTTCTTTAGCTTCTTTTTTTTTTAATTAAATCTTTACTGTTCAGATTATTACAGTTGTTCCTCTTCCCCACCCCCCCCCCACCCCCATAGCTCCCCTCCACCCAGTTCCCACCCCACCCTCTACCCTTACCCCCAGCACTGTCCTCATCCATAGGTGTACGATTTTTGTCCAGTCTCTTCCCGCACCCCCCACACTCCTTTCCCCCCAAGAATTGTCAGTCCACTCCCTTTCTATGCCCCTGATTCTATTATATTCACAGTTTATTCTGTTCATCAGATTTTTTATTCACTTGATTTTTAGATTCACTTGTTGATAGATGTGTATTTGTTATTCATAATTTGTATCTTTACCTTTTTCTTCTTCTTCCTCTTCTTAAAGGATACCTTTCAGCATTTCATATAATACTGGTTTGGTGGTAATGAACTCCTTTAGCTTTTTCTTATCTGCGAAGCTCTTTTTCTGACCTTCAATTCTGAATGATAGCTTTGTTGGGTAAAGTAATCTTGGTTGTAGGTTCTTGGTATTCATCACTTTGAATATTTCTTGCCACTCCCTTCTGGCCTGCATAGTTTCTGTTGAGAAATCAGCTGACAGTCGTATGGGTACTCCCTTGTAGGTAACTGATTTTCTTTCTCTTGCTGCTTTTAAGATTCTCTCTTTGTCTTTTGCTCTTGGCATTTTAATTATGATGTGTCTTGGTGTGTTCCTCTTTGGATTCCTTTTGTTTGGGGTTCTCTGCGCTTCCTGGACTTGTAAGTCTATTTCTTTCACCAGGTAGGGGAAGTTTTCTGTCATTGTTTTTTCAAATAGGTTTTCAATATCTTGCTCTCTCTCTTCTTCTGGCACCCCCATAATTCTGATGTTGGTACGCTTGAAGTTGTCCCAGAGGCTCCTTACACTATCTTCATATTTTTGGATTCTTTTTTCGTTTTGCTTTTCCGGTTGGGTGTTTTTTGCTTCTTCGTATTTCAAATCGTTGATTTGATTCTTGTGATCCTCTAGTCTGCTGTTGGATCTCTGTATATTATTCTTTATTTCAGTCAGTGTATGCTTAATTTCTAGTTGGTCCTTTTTCATATCCTCAAGGGTCTCACTAAATTTGTCGGCGGTTTCTAGAAAATTCTTGAAAAACCTTATAACCGTGGTTTTGAACTCTATATCCAGTAGTTTACTTTCCTCCATTTCTCTCATTTGTGACCTGTTTCTTTTTCACCGCATTTTGGCTGCTTCCCTGTGTTGATAGAGTGGCTTTCTGTGCTAGGTGTCCTATAGGGCCCAGTGGCTCAGCCTCCCCAATTACTTGAGGTGGACACTCTTGGTGCACCCCTTTGTGGGCTTTGTGCACAGTCTTGTAGTTAAGCCTTGATTGTTGTAGGTATCACTGGGAGGAATTGACCTCCAGGCCAATTGGCAGTGAGACTCAGCTGTGTCTACAGTGGGGGAACTTCTGTGCTGGAGACATTCTTCTGGGGCAAGACTTGCTTCAGTGGGGCTTTGGTGCTCACTGAGTCTGCCCCCTGAGTGTGTCCCTTATGGATTTGAGGAGTTGTAATCTTGATGGTCCCACTATGACCACTGGTTACACTGGTTCTTGGCTCTCTAAGGAGGTGCTAATTTAGCCTCTGCCTGAGGCTACCCAGCAGGAGCTATGGAGAGATCTGCAGATTCCTCTTCTTTGTTTGGGGTTTGGAGGTGCCCAGATGTGGCCCAGCTGTGAAGCAATGCAATCTGCTGTGGGGCCTTGGGCCTTCTTTTGGATGTTCTGGGTCTCTCTGACCTAGCTGCAGTTTGTTAGGTAATTTTAGATTGTAAAGGGCCAGGCCATTTATATGCAAAAGCCTCTGCACACAGCTTGGGTGGGGCGGGGTCTCAGGGAATCAACAGGGGAGCAAACAACTATGGTGGATCCTTAGTTCTACCCTAAGAGGCCCCGGGTCTCAGGGTCCTGGTAATTGCCGCAAGCACCTCTGAAAGAAAGCCGCCCTCAAGTTCCGCCCGATGCCAGACAATCCAGTTTCTCCTCGTATGAGTCTGGGTCCCCAGAGACTTGCCCAGAACTGGAGTTCAGAACAGTCAGGAGCTTGTGTCTCCCTCCCGATTGAAAAAGACAACCGAGTCCTCAGTCACCAGTCCTTTCCATGTGCGCCTCCGTACCTCTGCACTTTACTTCTGCACCTCCTCTGAGTCTCAGTGTGCTTTTCTCTTTCCTTCTAGTTGTAGAATTTCCACTCAGCCAGCCTTCCTGTGGTTCTGGATGATGGCCGTTTTGTCTTTTAGTTGTATTTTTGAAGTGGTTGTGCGAGGCAGCAATTTCAGGTGTTTACCTATGCCGCCATCTTGGTTTCCTCCTTTAGCTTCTTTTTGAAAAGGTAAAATGACATTTGTCTAAATTAGGTATTTAGAAACACAAGACCTATTTTATGGATTGACATTCTGATTTTTCATGTATGTACTTTTTTTTAGTTTTTGCTTATGGACATATATTTTTTAAATACTAGTCTTTAGATAGAGTATTAATCAGCTATTCATTTATAATTAAAACTAGTTTAACTAGGATATTTTTAATAACTACCCCATTCCTTTGAAACTAATAAACTCTTACTTAGGGCCTGTAAGGGCCTAGAGGGTAAGTCCCCAGAGTTGTATATCCTTGACCAAAGAAATGAATTCTGGGATCCTGTCTAGAGTCATTTGAGAGTAAAGCTGCTTATATCTATCTGTTCAGTTACAAATATATGTTGTCAGGGCATAGTATACTAGATGCTTCAGAACCACAGCTTTTCCTTATAATTTCTCTTGATCTTACACAGAAAAAAATATCATTTTAATTAGAGGGAGAAGATTTTATCTTGGATAAAGTATTTCCCACTTTGCTTTTTGTTTGAAAATTGCATTTTACTAAAAGTTTTTATTTTTTATCTTTGTATAAACAGAATGGTAGAGCAGGAGTCTAAAAAAAAGGACAGACAGAAGACAACAGAATAGTTGGATTTTTAAATGAATTATGTCATTATAACTAAATTTATCAAGTATTACATTTATCAAATTTTTCAGGTAACATGTATTGGATATTTCTTTGGTCATTTTAAAACTTAAAATGTATACATACTTTTGATGCCTGAATGCATCACTAAAAATGTGTGGTTATTTCCTTGTGTGGAACATCGGATTTGTACTTGTTGGCTCTACAAAGATGGAGTTCATTACAGTCATGATATAGCTCATGGTTAAGGGTGTCAATCAGCAGTGTTAAGGGAAGTGAATAACTAGTATTGTTTCTAAAAATATTTTTTCCTTAATTAAAAGAAAAAAACCCCATTCTTAAATGTGGAACTTTGGTGATAACCTGTTGTGAGTTAACTCAATTATACTTACTGTAATTTATTTTTAGAATTTCATGTCATCCATTTGCAACAGTCTTTTTGAAGCATTGTTTCCTGGCTCTTCCTACCCAACTAGATTTTCAGCTTTAACCATTTTAGGCTCAATAGCTGAAGTTTTTCCTGTCCCAGAAGGTAAGTTTTCAATAATGTTTGGGGAAGTATTTATTTTTTCTTGCAAAACACATTTTTTTCAACATTTTGTTTTGCTTGAAGCTTGAGTTTTGTTGCCTTTTAAGGCTCTTAGGAGAGGTTTTAGTCTCACTATATAATTCTTCTGTGGACATAATTAAATTTGTCAATAAAGACACATGAGGGAAACTGTAGTTATTATTTGCCAAATCAAAACTACAGTTTTCATGGACTATGCTTATTTTGTTCTCATTGTGCTCCAACTTATATGTTGGTGTTCTAATCTAGTGCCCAATCTGTTCTTTAAGTTAAAAAAAAATTTCTCTTATGTATTACAGTGAGTCTTTGTGGTTAAAATGTGGTTTCCCTGTACATGCTCTGTTCAGTAAGTCTCATTCTGGTTTCAGAAAGACTATAGGATGATATCATTTCCAGGCATCCTGTTTTAATGATGCCCTTTGTTTCTCCTGCGGGATACTCAGCTGAACATTGAATCTCGTTTGTGCTCAGTCCTTCTTAATTGTGGTCAAACAGAAAAATATCCTGCTCTGCTTCTTCTTGGAAAGCAATGGCCGGAGGATCAGAGAACTTTATAATATCGTTGGATTTATTTATTTATTTTTTTAGTTTAAATATTTAGGCAAAGTATACTTTTTTTTAGCTGGGAGCAGAGTTATTTGATATTAATACAGGCTTGCTTCATTTGAAGAAAACCATTTTTCCCCCCAAATTTTTATTTGAAAAAAATTCAAGCCAAACAGCAAAGGTTCAAGAACAGTTCAATGTACAACTGTGTACCCTCTACCTAGATTTATCACTTGTTTATATGATGCCATCCTATATAATAAAAGCCTAATATGCTAAGTGTCCGGTCGTCCAGTTGGCTGTTCAGCCAATCAAAGTGTAATATGCTAATGATATGCTAAGGCCGCTCAACTGCTTGCTATGACGTGCACTGACCACCAGGGGGCAGACAGTCGACTGGCTGACCAGTCACTATGACGTGCACTGACCAGCAGGGGGCAGATGCTCAATGCAGATACTCCAAAGAGTAGGTTAGCTTGCTGGTGTCCGGCCGATCGGGACTGAGCAAGATGGGCCAAACACACCCTGGACCCCTCCTGTGGTCCCTCCCTGGCTGGCCAACCTCCCATGTCCCTCCCCGGCCCTATCGTGCACTGGTGGGGTCCCTCGGCCTGGCCTGCGCCCTCTTGCAATCTGGGACCTCTCAGGGGATGTTGGAGAGCCGGTTTCAGCCCAGTTGGTTGCTATGACATGCACTGACCACCAGGGGGCAGATGCTCAATGCAGGAGCTGCCCCTTGGTGGTCAGTGCGCTCCCACAAGGGGAGTGCTGCTCAGTCAGAAGCTGGGCTCATGGCTGGCAAGCGCAGCAGCAGTGGCAGAGACAGGGAGTGGGCCTAAGTCATCAGTCGGATATCCCCTGAGGGCTCCGGGACTGTGAGAGGGCACAGGCCGGCTGTGGGGACCCCCCCCCCCCACTCCAGTGCATGAATTTCGTGCACTGGGCCTCTAGTTAATATATAAATGGGTTCTTGGAAACTGCAGCTTTAAGTGAAACAATGTGTAACGAAACCAATTTTACCACAGGCTAATTGATATAAACAAGAGTTAAGTTTCTATAGCGTACTTTTGGCCACAAAAACATCACCAAACTTCTAAAAAAAAGACCTGAAACACTTCTAATATTGAGCATTGAAATAAATGTGAGATTACATGTACATTTAAGAAAGACTAATAAAAACAAGTAAGATAATTCTTTTCTAACCCATTTATTCCAGTCAGGGTCTCAGGTGGCCTGAGCCCACCCTGGCAGCTCAGGGCACAAGGGACAGGATGCCTTTCCATTGCAGGGCACACTCACACACATACACACCGACACTTACTCAGACTGGGACAATTTAGACACAGCTGTTACCGAACATGCACATTTTTGGGATGTGGGAGGAAACTGGGCTGCCCATAGGAAACTCATACAGACATGGGGACAACTTGCAGATTTCACACAGAAAGTGGCCTTTGCAGGAATTAAATCCACCCCATGTCAATGTTATTAAGAAAGGATGTTGAACAAAATGACATTATTCACGAATTTGCCATATTTGCTTTATCTATCTCTCATTAATTTTCTAACTATAACACAACGATCAAATTTTGGAAATTTAATGTCGATATAATGCTGTTATCTAATATACAACCTATATTAAAAATTTGCCAGTTGTCCCATTAAGTGGCCTTTTTTAGAAAAAAATTTTTTTACCTGTAATCCAGAAACTAGTTCAAGATCATACATTGCATTTCGTTGTTATTATCTCTTTTAGCCTCCTTTAATCTGGAAAGTGTCTTATTTCGTGACATTAACATTTTGGAGGAATGTGTCTCAGTCTTCTTGTTTCCTCATGATTTCACTCAGGTTTTGCATTTTTGGTATGAATATCTCATAGGTGATGTGATGTTTTTCTCAGGGCATCATAGCAGGAGGTACATAATGTTGGCTTGTTTATGATGGTAAATTTGATCACCTGAGGAGAGTAGGTGTGGGAAGCCGAAAAATGACCTCCAAAAGGTATCCACATCAAATCCTAGAACCCATGAATGTGAGCCTTACTTGGAAAAAGATTCTTTGCAGAAGTGATTAAGTTAAGGATCTTAAAATGAGATAACCGTGGATTATCTGGATGGGCCTAAATGCCATCACAAGTGTTATAAGAGAGAGGTAAAGGGAGATATGACACATAGAGAGGAGTCAGTGTGACAGTAGAGACTGGAGAGCTATGGCTACAAGCCATGGAATCCTGGCAGCCACCAGCAGCTGAAAGAGTCAGGCACCATTCTCCCTTTGAGCCTCCACAGTGAGCATGGCCCTAACAACACCTGGATTTTGTACTTCTAGCTTCCAGGACTGTGAGAGAATAGATTTCTATGGTTTTAAGCCACCAAGTTTGTGGTAATTTGTTACAACAGCCTCAGAAAATGTTAATAGAGGCATCCATCAGTAAAGAAAATTTCAATGGTACTACAACTGAACTTAGGAAATGAAGTTTTGCTACAAGTGATTGCTTATCCAGTTAACAAAAAGTTTTCTGTATAGTTGCACCTAGGTGTAGGGGAAGTAACACTGGGCTGAATTATGCTGGTAATTTTTCAGTTGAGAGAGTAGTTTAACATATGTAAATGTACTTTAAAAATGAAAAACCTGAGTCATATTCCTAATGAATGAGTCACATATAATTGGGCAGTGACTGACATCACAGTATTTCTGTTTATTAAACAACGTGGGGATAATGCAGTGGTGCAAGCCACACTATATCCATTAACTTTAAAGGAGGCTACAAAGGTATGACCATGAAATACTGGATGGGAAATGTAAATTTATTTTTCATCTTTATCACAATAACTTTAATGTGGGTTTCTGTATTATTTTATAGAAGGTCTGTGATTTGGGATTAGTCAAATGGTTTCTTCTTTTCCTCAAATATATCCTAGTTCAAGAAGAATAAGCACATGCATCTTTCTTACTCAGAATAAAATATCACAGTATTTATGGTGAAAAACTTGATTCCTCAATTAGATTAAAGGTGTTAGTTCAGTAAATATTTATTTAGTTATTATATGTCATGCAGCTGTGGATACCCAGTGTACGAAACAAAGTGCTTCCCATTTTTGAGCTTAGATTTTTGTGAAGGGAGTCAGACCCTGCCGAATAATAGGTATGATTTTAGATGGGGATAAGTACTATGAAAAAATATTTCAGGAAGAGAAGGGGAGGGAGATATGGATTGCCTGGGAGGATGGGCAGTGCTAGCCGTTTCATACAGAGAAAGCTTCACATTTGACTAGAGCCCTTAAAACAACCAGTGGGTAAAGAAGAACTCACAAGGGAATTAGAAAATACTTTGAGAGGAATAAAAACAAAAGCACAACATACAAAAACGTATGGGATGAAGCTAAAGCAGAGGTCATAGATTTATAGCTGTACATGCCTACATTTAAAAAGAAAATAATCGCAAATCAGTAAGCTATACCTCAAGGAATTAAAAAAGAAGAGCAAACCTTACTGGAAGCTAGCAGAAGGAAGGAAATAATAAAGATTAGAATGGAGATAAATGAAATGGAGTATAGAAAAACAGTACAGAGACTTAACGAAACCAAAAGTTGGGGTTGTTGGTTTTTTTTAAAGATCACCAAAATTGACCAAGTTTTGACTATACTAGGGAAAAAAAGAAAGAAGGCGTAAATAACTAAAATCAGAAATGAAAGTAAGGATGTTTCCACTGACCTTACAGAAATAAAAAGGACTATAAGATAGTGCCGAGCCAGCTCAGCCAAGGGTTCACAAGACTGAGGGGGGCTGGAAGGGTGGTGGGGGAGGGTCACGGCGAAGGATGAAGAAAAGCCTGACAAAGAGAATAAACTGGGTCTAGGTCAGGGGTGGGCAACCCCTGGCACGCGTGCCAAACATGGCAAGCCAGTAACTTTTGCTGGCACGCGAAACCCTCTCTTATAATCTTCCATTTACAATTTTTTTCTTAATATTGACTTTTTTATTTTTCAGATAAATTCACTGTAGGTGCATCTTAGATAAATAAATAATTTTACATAACAAGTTATCTTAAAGACCATAGACATGGATTGACGAGAAAGGGGAAGAGCAATTTCTGTGCCTTTGCCTTAACTCTCCCTGCCTTCCTAGATCTGACCAGCGTTTTGGTTTCATCCACATACGCTTGTGAATCTTTGTTCTCAGTGATGAATTTTGTTAAGTCTTGTAATAGATCTTATCTGGGTAGCTAATGGGCTGTGGGAAGTGCAGCAAGTGCTACTCAAACAAGTGAAACTCACAAGAACATTGTAACTATGGTGACCACTACCTTGTTTACCTCTGACTATAAAATAAAGGCTCAGCTTGCTGTCTGGATCTCTCTCTGTGGCCTCAGCCAGGCACAGGATCCACCTAGACCAGGGGTGGACAACCTTTTTGTGAGTGCGTACCAAAACCAGCAAAATCTCTGACTCAAAATTCTTCTGCGTGCCAGCCCTAATTTTTTGAGAACATGTTACGCCTACTTGATATCTCTTAAGGTGTACATATGTGAAGAACCTTGAAGAAATAATAAAATTCATTTGAGCGACAAAAACAGTATATGATGAAAAATACATTTATTTTTTAATGTATACATGTACACTGATAGTCCGACAGAAAACTTTATGATTCCATTTGATATTACCAGTGGGACTTTTGCTGCTGCATCACTGATGACAGAGATTTTACATCAGGTTTATATTTCGTGACCTTCAGAGATATGCACGAGCTACTACTTTCATCCGTCAGGCTACTCCTATTACGAGACTTAACAAAATTCATCACTGAGAACAAAGATTCACAAGTGTATGTGAATGAAACCAAAACGCTGGTCAGATCTAGGAAGGCAGGGAGAGTTAAGGCAGAGGCATAGAAATTGCTCTTCCCCTCTCTCGTCAATCCATGTCTATGGTCTTTAAGATAACTTGTTATGTAAAATTATTTATTTATCTTAAGATGCACCTACAGTGAATTTATCTGAAAAATAAAAAAGTCGATATTAAGAAAAAAACTATAAATGGAAGATTATAAGAGAGGGTTTTGTGTGCCAGCAAAAGTTACTGGCTTGCTATGTTTGGCATGCGTGCCAGGGGTTGCCACCCCTGACCTAGGGAGTGTCATAAAGTCAAGCCTAATTATGCTAAGAGGGCTGTGCCCTCTAAGCTGGGACTTGTTTGTGGCTCTGCCAACAGATCAGTCTAAGGCTTAACCCTATAGCCGCGCCCTACATAAGACAATGCTATGAATAATTGTATTTCCAATAAATTAAATAACCTAGACGAAATAGACATATTCTTAGAAACATAAGATTATTGACTCAAGAAAAAAAATAGAAAAGTTGAGCAGACCCATATCAAGTAAAGAGATAGAGTAATGCAAAGCCTCTCAGCAAAGCCTAGCAGTGGCTTCACTGGTGAATTCTATGGAACATTTAAAGAAGGCCTAACACCAGTCCTCAAATGCTTCCAAAAAAATGGAGAGGAGTGAACCTCTGCTAACAGCAGTTCTCAACCTGTGGGTCGCGACCCCTTTGGGGGTCGAACGACCCTTTCACAGGGGTCGCCTAAGACCATCCGAAAACACATACATAATTACATATTGTTTTTGTGATTAATCACTATGCTTTAATTATGTTCAATTTGTAACAATGAAAATACATCCTGCATATCATATTTACATTATGATTCATAACAGTAGCAAAATTACAGTTATGAAGTAGCAACGAAAATAATTTTATGGTTGGGGGTCACCACAACATGAGGAACTGTATTAAAGGGTCACGGCATTAGGAAGGTTGAGAACCACTGTGCTAACTGATTCTCTGAGGCTAGCATCACCCTGAGACCAAAGCCAGACAGAGTCCACAAGAAAACTGTGGGCCAGTCTCCTTTATGAATATTGATGCAAAAATTCTTGTCAAAGTACTAGCAAACCAAGTCTAACAGTGTTTTAAAAGTGTTATATACCTTGACTAAGTAACTGGAATTTAATCCCAGGAATGTCAGGGTGGTTCAACATAAAAAAAATAGTCAGTGTAGTATACCACATTAGAACAAAGGGAAAACACACACACATGATAATCTCAATTCATGTAGAAAAACTACTGACAAAATTCAACACCCTTTTATGATAAACACCCAGCAAACTGGGACTAGAAGGGAACTTCCTGGGTATGATAAAGAACATTCATGAAAAACTCACAGCCAACACCATATCATACTCAATGATAAAGGCAAAGCCTTTCTCCTATGATCAGGCACTAGACACAGATGCTCACTTTCACCACTGCCATTCCCCATTGTAGTGAAAGTTATAGCCAGAACAATCAGGCAAGAGAAAGGGAAAGAGGTATCTGAATTTGAATAGAAGAAGCAAATTTGAACAGAGGTGTGAATGAAGTGACAAAAACTTCACTTTCTTGCTCTGGTTGTTTTACAGGGTTATACTAACTTGTGACTTAAGATTAAATTAAAAGCAGTTATATTGAACAACATTCCTCAAGTTAAGTAAGCATAGGAATGTTTTCAATTATTAGCAGGGGCTGATTTGTTAAATGCTGTTAAATATGCCTCACATTCTGCTCTGAAACCCATTATTTGCCATAGTTGTTCCGTCTTGATCTTAGAGTTAAATGAATTCGGTGACTGCCATCATTCTTTTGTGATAGTTTTCCTTTTCGTTTCTTGGTTGGCCAACATTAGTCTTTTTTTGGGAAGAGTTGGGAAAACATAGTTCTTATATTTTTGCACATTGAAAAATATTTATATTGCTGTTATACTTGATACTGGAATAGGATTTTGATACACGGGTTTCACGGGTTTTTGTCACGCCTTCTTTCCCTGAGGATTTTGTAAGCATTGCTTCACTGTCTTCTAGCACTACCTGTTGCTCTGGTGAAGAGTGCAGCTAGACTAACTTTTTCCATTTTGTGGCTGAATTTAGCTTTTCTTTGCCTGAATGGCCAAAGGATTTCTTCTTTATCTTTGATGCCCAGTAATTCTATTAGGCTGTGTCATGTTGATTATTCAGTGTCAGTTCAACCAAGACATGGTAGGACTTTGGCTCCTAGGTTAAGAAGTTTTATGATGATTTTTAAAAAAGATGTAATTCTTAATTTATTGGTTTTTATTCAAGAAATAACTTAGTTGTCTGTTATATAATATGTAACCTTTTGAAAGAGAATTTTTTAAACAAATTAAAAAATTTTACTTCCTATTGGAAAACGTAATACTTATTATTTTAGCATTTTATGAAATAAGTTAATGGAAAAATTATTCTTTTATGCTATTATGGGTTAAGTATGAAGTGTGAATTTTTGTATGAATTTTCTATAAATTTGTCCAAATGATTTGAAAATGTTGATTTCCTTTTCTTTTTATTGACTTTTAAATGTTTGTTTCTTTGTTTATTTATTTATTTATTTATTTTTTTAGGTCAAGTCCAAACAGTGTATCAGCTGAGTCATGATATTGATGTTGGTCGTTTCCAAACACTAATGGAATGTTTTACCAGCACTTTTGAAACAGTGAAACTCTTAGCATTTGATCTTCTGATGAAGTTACCAAAAACATTTATACAATTTCAGGTATTTAGACTTTTCCTATGTAGATGTGTATGCATGAAAACTTTCTGTTTAAAGCAAGCATGTCAAACTCGCAACCAGTGGGTTTAAATGAGGCATGTGGCCTGTTAGCTGCGAGTTTGACATGCTTGGTTTAAAGCAACAGTTAAAACAGTGGATTGTCCAGGCTCTTTGCATCTGCCTTCTTATATCTTCTGGCTGTTTCAGTTATCATTAATACATCTACCCTTATGGGGTGATGGATGAGGTAGGGATCGGTGGTGGGGGAGGAGGAAGTATTGTCAAAGAAAACAAAGTCCAAATCAGTGAGCATTGTTTTTTTGTTTTGATAAAAAAGGAGGTGTAGGAGGCAGTAGGTTTTATTGTTCACGAGATTATTGGTAGATTTCAGTCAACTGTGGTCTCTCCAGTTTCCTTGGACATGTTAATATTTGATCAAAACACAGCACTTACAGTAACTGGAGTAAAAATTTCTGAGATAATCTCCCTGCTTAGTAGACTGGGAAGCTGAGTGTTAAGTGAGGCAGAAAACATGTTTCTGGTCTTCCAACAAGCAATAACTGAACTGAGACTGAAACCCAGAGTACTTGAGGTTAACAACCAGTTCTCCCCCGGGAGGTCGACTCCATCCCCAGCCCCCACTCTCTTCCTGACACTTTGCATTTCCCACCTTGGGGTGGAAACCAAAGATAGGCTTGGAAATGAGGGCACAGCATAGAGATGGGTCTGTAGGGGCTCCCTAGCTCAGGGTTCTGCTTTGCCCTTTAGGCTTATTCTGGGGCTGTGAGCTCACCAGCAGCTGTGGGGTCACTGGCTTTAGAGCTTTGTTATGGCTTTCTGTTAGAGCTGTATAAAGGCCAAGGGCACCTGCAGGGGCTGCAGCTGGAGCCTAGGGGTCCAGCTATTAGGCTATGTTTGGGCATGGCAGCTTGTAGATGCAGTGGATTCTGTAGGAGCACATGTCACAAGGTGTCTGTCCCATGGCTTCTAGATGGCATCGCAAGATCTCAGAGTATCTTTTCTAACTTGAATCCATGTTGGAGTTGCTCTCCAGTGTTCACCTATCCCTGTGGTCTTTCAGGTGTTCTGGTGAGTAGAAGCTTCTTTGGTGCTTCAGCTTCTAACTTTTGTACCATACGGAGTTCTTAAAGAAGATACTTTCTCACATTCCACTTTCTTTCTCCTCTCCCACACTCCCCTCTTCCTTGATCCTTATTTTTCTTTGATTGCACTAGACTTGTAATACACATTTATGCTCATATTTATAAAACTACTAGAGGCCCGGAGCACAGATTCGTGCACCGGTAGGACCCCTTGGCCTGGCTTGCGGGATCAGGCTGAAACTGGTTCTTTGACATCCCCCAAGGGGTCCTGGATTGCGGCACAGAGAGGGCACAGGCCAGGCCTGGGGGACCCCACCAGTGCACCATTGGGGCTGGGAGGGAATGAGGGAAGGCTCCAGGGCATGTCTGCCTGTCTCACCCAGTCCCAATCAGCTGGACCCCAGCAGTAATCTAACCTACCGGTCAGAGTGTCTGCCCCCTGGTGGTCACTGTGCATCATAGCGACTAGTTGAATGAAAGGTCAGACAATTAGTGTATTAGGCTTTTATTATATAGGACTAGAGGCCCGGTGCACAAAAATTTGTGCACTCGGGGGAAGGGGGGTCCCTCAGCCCGGCCTGTGCCCTCTCCCAGTCTGGGACCCCTCAGGAGATAACGACCTGCTGGCTTAGGCCTTCTCCCGGGTGGCAGAGGGCAGGCCCAATCCCTAGGTGCAGCCCCTGGTCGGGCTCAGAGCAGGGTCGATTGGGGAGTTGGGGCGCTGCCCCATCATGCACAGAGCAGGGAGATTGGGAGGTTGCGATGCCACCCTCAGTCACGCTCAGGGTAGGGCCAATTGGGGGGTTGGGGCACCGTCCCCTGTCACACTCAAGGCAGGGTCGATGGGGAGGTTGCGGCGCCATCCCCTGTCATGCACAGAGCAGGGCCAATCGGGTTTGGGGCACTGCCCCCTGTCACTCACAGAGCAGGGCCCATCAGGGGGATTGGGGCTCTGTACCCTGTCACGCATAGAGCAGGGCCAATCAGGGGGTTGGGGCGCTGCCCCCTGTCACGCACAGAGTAGGGGCGATAGGGGAGTTGGGGCACCGCCCCCTGTCACACACAGAGCAGGGCCCATCAGGGGGTTGGGGCACCGCCCTCTATCACCCACAGAGTAGGGCCGATCAGGGGGTTGGGGCGCCGCCACTCTCACACTCAGGGCAGGGCCGATGGGGAGGTTATGGCTCTACCCCATCACACACAGAGCAGGGCCCGTGGGGGAGGGGGGTTGGGGAGCTCCCCCCTATCAGGCACAGAGCAGGGCTGCTCAGGGGGTTGGGGCGCCTTCCCCTGTCACGAACAGAGCAGGATGGATAGGGAGGTTGTGGCCCCGCCCCCTGTCACACACACAGCCACAGGGCGATCAGGGGGTTTGGGCGCTGCCCCCTGTCACGCTGATCCCGGTGCCGGGAGGCATATTACCCTTTTACTATATAGGGTAGAGGCCTGGTGCATGGGTGGGGCTGGCTGGTTTTCCCTGAAGGGTGTCCTGGATAGGGTGGGGGTCCCCACTGGGGTGCCTGGCCAGCCTGGGTGAGGGGATGATGGCTGTTTGCAGCTGGTCACACACCCTTCAGGGTGGGGGTCCCTACTGGGGTGCCTGGCCAGTCTGGGTGAGGAGCTGAGGCTGTTTTCAGGCTGGGGGTGACTGAACTCCCAAACGCTCCTTTTTTCCTTTTTTTATTTTTTTTATTCTGGGCCAGCTTTAGCTTGAGGCTTGGCTCCAGCTCTTAGGCCGCCTCCACTCCTGAAAGTAGGTTTCTGGCCTTTGCTTACAATGTTGCGAATCTGCTGGCTGAAGTCCCGCAGTATCTGTTACAGTGTTTGAAACTGCCAGCTCAGAGGCCTGCAGCCGCAGGTGGGGAACATTGGAGTCCTCTGTCACTGAAGCAAGCAAGCCTCATGTTAGTTTCAAGCTGCCTGGCTGCCGGCCGCCATCTTGGCTGACAGTTAATTTGCATATCTCGCTGATTAGCCAATGAAAAGGGTAGTGGCAGTATGCCAATTACCATGTTTCTCTTTTATTAGTGTAGATACCTCATTCCTGGCAAATATTTTGAGAGTATCTGGAGTGGGGAAGGTACATTACTGCATTTATGAAAGACTTGGTCCTTACATGAATTCTGAAGGGTCCTTAGGGGACCTCTGTATCTCTAATTTGATAAATGTGTGCTTGGTCTTTAGATACTACTGCAGAATTCAGAAAACTGAGTAGCACATGCGCTTGCTGTAGGATTTGGGTAGTTCTAATATCTGGTCTGGCTTGCATATTGGTAAAGTGATCTTAGGAATAGATAGTCAAGATATTAAATATTAATTACATATTTCCAAAGTCTTTTTTGGATATGCTTAATATTAATATAATTAATTTTTAATATAGTTAACTTTAAAACATTTTTGAATGCTAATCTAAGCTCTCTAAGGACTTTTATCTATATATGTATATATATATATGTGTGTGTGTGTGTGTGTGTACAGATACATACATATATAGTAGAACTACATATCCAAGGTCTTCCTTCATATCATATTTTGATTGACCTCAGATGGTAGAACAAAGATATTTTATATTCCAAAGGCTATCAAAGGCTATATATTGTGTTCTTACTAATTGGTTAGTTAAGGAATTCAGAGACTTACTGTCAGTTATAAAAAATGGCTTATATGCTTAATTGGTCCTTTCAAAAAGTGGCTTTTGGCCACTATCTTTCAGTTTTTTAGGTCATAAAAAATTAAACGTATCAAAAGGCAAAGAATTAAAATAGAAATAAACTGATATTTGAATTAGTACATTTGACATAATTAATTATGAGTGTACATATAATGAAATTAAAAATTAAGTTTATGATGATTGTTTTCCTATATTAGATAGTTATGGAATAATCCTAATCAAATCAATATTATGATCAGTGAAACCCTGAGTTCCAGCATGGTGAACATGTACCATGTTCAAACCTGGAGTTGGGACTAGGACCACATTTCCTGTCCTCAGCCCACTGCCTTTCCATGCTTTGTTTTGTCTTTTTTAGGATGAGCTACGTGAGTGGATTTGTATATGAGATATAGGTGTGGGAGATCTGATGCAGAATTTCGGAGGCTTGTCTGATTATTTTCCATGCATATACATGGATCAATGCCAGGAACAGGCTGTTGGCTTTGTATTTTTGTATGGATTTGTGTTTTCCTCCTTCGAACTAGCTCTATGAGAAGGGGGAAGGAAGAAGGTTGGGTATGCTGCCCAGGTAAAACACACCTGGATGCAAAAGAACTCTGCTCCATCTAGAAATAACGGAAATGATCTAGCTGTGGTCATAGCAGAATTGTATAGGAAAACATAAACTTTTGCTAAGAAAGAGGTACTTTTTGAAAAAAAGCTGTATCACTGTTGAATTTCTCAACTGATACTATTTTCGAGACCCTGATTACTAGAAGTAATTAATAATAATCATTAATCACTGTGATAAAAACTCTAACCTATATTTAGGGAGAAAGGGAATTGATGTTCTTATTGAGTTATGTGGCAGGCCCTGTTTTTAAATATGTATTATTCCTTCAAATTAAAGAAATGTTTTAGTGACAGTTACTGAGTCTGTGCTTTATTCTAGGATTCAGAGAAACTGCAAGACTTATTCCAGGCAGCACTGGCTCTCAGCACCAGCACCAAACCATATGACTGTGTAACGGCTTCCTACCTGCTGAATTTCTTAATCTGTCAGAATGCCCTGCCGTCATCTCTGTCGGCCTACGTAAAAGCTCAGCAGGCTGCATGTGGAAATGGAGATAAGTCTGCTGCTGTGGTAGAAAGGAACACATTGATGGGTTTGTATTGAGTAAATGACCTTTTGCTCTTATTTATCAAAACCAGTATCTTACTCGTTCACTACTCATTTGGTTAGAATATTTAATGGTTAAACATTTCTTTGTGGTTTATTTTATTTAAGAGTTTACCAGCATAGTAGTTTACTAGCATATAAAAATACCACAAGTTTCTTCTATGCATAGTTTACTTAGCTCTAACATTTGTTTTTAAACAGATGTTCGTGTTAAATAAGTAAATATACAAATATATATTAGTAAAGCTATTATGAAACTCTCTACTAAAAATGTACTTTTTTTTTTTTCCTGCAGAAATTTTACCATGGCTATATCCAGATCATCTTTGTTATTTCTCTATAGAACAGAGAGTTCCTTTGCTCTCAGGGTTTATGTTTTAACTGCCTGTCTTGCACTTTCTTTTATTCTTTCCATATAGCTAGTTCTAAAATCCAGGGCCTGAGTTGGTTTAGATATAGTGCTTTTCAACAAATATTTGTTTGGGATTTATGTACTTAATTTTAGGCTAATAAGTCTTCATTTTGGAATTATACTAGAAATAAGGACAGATAGGAATATTTTTTAAAGAGAGGTCAGATAGTTGAAAATTATTTTCTCCGACATTTTTAACCTTTATGAAATATTTTAAATATTCCAAGAATATTTAAATATATATAGGATTTAAATAGTAAGAATTTAAAAATTTAACAAGTTTTTTCCCTAGCTATGTGATAACACCCAGCTTAAATACACCAGCAGCCACACACCTTTGAAGGCTCTCCTTTATCCTAGTTCTCTCTCCTCACCATATAATTACTGTTCTGTTTTATATTAATCTGTCATCTGGTCTTTACCAAGGTTTTACCACCTGTGTATATATCATTAAACAATATATTATTTACTTTTACATGACTTTGAATTTTATATAAGTACTACTACATATTATATACGTTTACTAAAGTTTATTAATTTATTCTCTTGTTGATGGACTTCTCTTTTCTAAATAAATAATGCCAATGTGAACATTCTGAATAGGCAAAAAAAGACAAATATGAAAAATAAGCACATGAAAAAATGTTCAACATCATTAGCCATTAGCAAATCAAAATCACCGTGAGGAAGCACTTCACACCCCATAGGATGACTGTAGTAAAATATTAGATAGTATCAAGTGTTGATGAGGATGTGGAGAAAGTGGATCCGTCATAACTGCTCCTGGGAATGTAACATGGTGCAGCCACTTTGGAAAACAGTCTGTAGGTTCTTCAAAAGATTAAATACAGAGTTACCATACGACTCCACAGTTCCAGTTTTTGGCATTGTCTTAGCTTGTTATAGCTGAGGCTGCTATAACAAGCTACATAGACTGTATGCCTTAAACAACAGACATTTATTTTTCCCCAGTTCTGGAGGCTGGGAATTTCAAGATTAAGGTGCTGGCAGCTTCCATTCCTGGTGGGGACCTTCTTCATGGCTTGCAGACAGGAGCCTTCTTGCTTTGTGCCCACACGGAGGGGAGAGAGTAGGTTTTCTTCCTCTTCTTGATACTGATCCTATCAGGGAGGGCCCTACCCTCATCACCTCATCGAAATCTAATTACTTCCTAAAGGCCCACCTCCAAACATCACCACATTGGGGGTTAGGGCTTCCACATGAATTTTTTTGGTGGGGGGGATATGAACATTCAGTTTATAATGGATGCATACTTAAGAGAAATGAAAGCATGTCCAGACAAAAACTCATACACACAATGTTTCTAAGAAAGAATGAAATCTTGATACATGCTACAACATGGATGAACTTTGAAAACATTATGCTAAGTGAAAGAAGTCACATATTGTATGATTCCATTTATATAATATGTCCAGAATAGGCAAATCTATAGAGACAGAAAATAGATCCTTGGTTGCCTAGGGCTGGGGAAGATGAGAGGTATAGGGAGGGGAGTGACTGGTAAGGGTGAAGGGTTTTTGATGGGGACGGATGAAAATGTTACAAAATTGATTGTGGTGATGGTTTTTCATATCTGTGAATATACTAAAAAAACACTGATTTGTGCACTTTAAATGTATATATGATATGTGATTTTATCGCAATAAAGCTATTATTGAAAAAAAATCTGCTGTTCAAACAGCACATGGCACCTGGGCGGGCCTAGGGTCTAATACCCCAGGTAGAGGATTCTAGGAGGAATGATTCAGAGTGAATGCTGTAAATAGATTCCGGAAATCAGGGAAAGACACTCAGTTCTACCTTAATTTGAAATGGATAACAGGGTGGCTACCCTGAAAGATCTTTTTTTAAAATTCAAAACCTCTCGTATAAAGATCAGTTGAGTTGGGTGTTTTCATGGGAACTGTTTTGCTATTCACAAATTTATGAGTCTTCTTAAATTTGCATTACTTTGTGTGTTTTTTTGTTTGTTTGATTTTTCTAGTTATCAAGTGCTTGTTGGAAAATCTTGAAGAAGAAGTATCTCAGGCTGAAAATTCGTTGCTTCAGGCAGCAGCTTCATTTCCAATGTATGGGCGAGTTCACTGTATAACAAGGGCTTTCCAGAAGTTACCTCTAAAGTAAGTGTATCCACAGTTCTCTCCTAAACACTCATTTCTGGGCTTCAAACTCTTATTGGAATATGTCCTGGGAAAGGAATGTATGGGCCTTACAGATAATTAAAAATGTACATATATATACACACATTTTAATTTCTTTTTTGTTTCTTAATTTTTATTTTTTTAAGTGTATTTTTATTGATTTCATAGAGGAAGGGAGAGGGAGAGAGAGATAGAAACATCAATGATAAGAGAGAATCATTGATCGGCTGCCCCCAGCACACCCCTTCCTGGGGATCAAGCCCGAAACCCCGGCACATGCCCTTGACTGGAATTGAACCTGGGGCCCTTCACTCCGCAGGCCGATGCTCTATCCACTGAGCCAAACCAGCTAGGGCCACATTTTTATTTCTTAAATATTTCATAGAATGCACAATTTTGAAACGCAAATTCTTTCAACTCCTTTTATCTATTAATTTCTACTTATAGAATCTGATTTTTTCTTTAGTATAAATTTCCCTAACGCCCTTGTTGCAGCAGCCTGCAGTTGGTGAGTGAATGGAGACTTGTGGTGCAGCAGCTCCTTCTGATGTCCTACAGGCTTTCTGCTGTGGTGGCTCCCGTCATTCAGAGCTCATCCCCAGAAGGCCTCATCCCAATGGACACTGATTCAGGTCAGCAAACAAAGAAAGCTCAAATTCATGTATTTTTCTTTTCTTTTAAATTCTTTTCCTAATCATTTATTTGGAGAGTTGTACATGGCAAATAAGGGAGAAAAAGTATTATTATTAGTGATATTTCTGCCTTTTTACTAATATTTTTAAGTGTTATAAAATAACCTAAATAAATAAATAACAACCAGGTGATAAGGCGCTTCCTCCCCTGTGGTAAATTGGGTTTTCTATTATTGTCATTTCAGAACACAACCTACTAGGTAATTGCTGGGACTGGGAGCACGGGCAGTATAAATTAGAGAGGGGGCAATAGATGGGGTTCAATCAGAGAAGGCAACTTTTTAGGAATCTGAAATGGGCAAAGACCATTTAATTAAAAAAAAAAAAAGATCCTCAAAATGCCCCCAATTGATATCCTGAACTTCCATCTGTCTTTTCCCTCCCAACCCCTGTGTCTTTGCAAATGGCAAGTTAGGTGCCTAGGGCTGCTTGACATCTTATGCGTTTATATTTAGCCTGTCTCTACATTCTTTCAGTGTTCCCTTAAATATCTTTCAAATCTCTTTTCTTTTTATCTGCATCTTCTTACATTACTCCAGGCTTTTATCTTCTTTTGTTTGTACTAGGGGCCTCTGAACTGGTTTCCCCACTTCTACTCTTATCTCCTTCTTGCGACACCAAAAGTAATCTTTTCTAATCATATAATTCATCATGTCACACATAACCTTTACTTGACCCTTGTGCCCTGCCCCACCCTAGCCCTCTTATTTAAAATACTTTAGTGATCTAAGACCAGGTCATGTAATAATTTGGCTCCTAAAACTTTGCCAGCCTTGTCTCTTCCCACTCTCTACTTCCCATAGAGTGCTTCTTCATGGAGTTGTTACAGTTTAACAGGGATCTTGTCTGTTTTTCCCCCTTGTGTTTAGCATAGTGCCTAGTAGAAATAGATACACAATAAATATTTGTTACAATGAATAAATCAATGAATTAATAATTCCTCAAAGAATGGGCACTAAACTTAGTACCTGGGATGCCCTAGGTTATCCTATATAATAAAAGGCTAATATGCAAATAAACTGAATGGCGGAATGACCGGTTGCTATGATTCATACTGACCACCAGGGGGCAGATGCTCAATGCAGGAGCTACCCCCTGGTGGTCAGTGCGCTTCCACAGGGGGAGCGCCACTCAGCCAGAAGCCGGACTCGTGGCTGGTGAGCACAGTGGTGGTGGTAGGAGCCTCTCCTGCTTCTACAGCAGCACTAAGGATGTCTGACGGCCAGGTTAGGCCTGCTCCCCATGGGTTCCTGGGGGCTCCCAGACTTCGAGAGGGCACAGGCTGTGCTGAGGGACCTCCCTCCCCCCCGCCAGAGTACATGAATTTCATGCACCAGGCCTTTAGTATATAATAATATTCCTGTACTACAACGGGTCAGAAGGGATTGGCTCTTAACACCTAGAAAATAATGAAGTAAATTTACATTTGGTCTCTTAAAATATTAAGTTTAAATGCATTTTAGAGTACAACTGTGAGCCTTG